>NW_027526460.1:34405712-34508932 GCF_048455015.1 Haemaphysalis longicornis
GTTGGAGACCACAACAGGTGGCTTTAGTGGGTGGCGTGTTGCATTAAAGGCAAGCACAGCAGACTGGGAAGCAGTGCCAGCAGTGCGGCCAAGCTGGCCAACATACACTTTCCAAGTCAATTCAGAGAAAGGGCGCATGAAAAAGGCCACTTTTAGATGCAGCTGGTTGTGCATCTACAGCCCTGATTAAAGCCGCAGTGTCCTCGAAAATTGGGGGGGGGGGTGCAGGGCTGCAAACTGGTAACCCCTCTTGGATACACCTCTGAAGGCATCCAATTCCCAGTTTCAAGCACTCATCCACCCATATATCGTTCATATAAGATTATAATAATGTTATTATGGAGCAATGGAGCAGAAGTTGAGATTGCTCCTCCACAGTGCAAGTGACCCAAAGAATCAAGAAGGTGTGCCCTATCAGCACCAAAGTACTATACACAGCGTGATGAGACCAAACACATTGTCCCAGTTATTATACTGCATCATTGTGCCTGAAGAAAAAAAAATTACGAAGACAATCTATAATTCCTCATGATGTAGTAACTGCAAATGCATCAGTGTCCAATCGCCAGAAATCTACTCAAATTGTTACCATTACCATTATCCTTTTTACCTTGCCTTTTTTTCCCTTTTCCCCTTGGTTACTGCGATTCAGCACATACCCACATTTGCATCGCCAACGGAAGAAGACATTGAGTGGGAATTTTCTATTTTCTATAATTAGCATGTTCCAATTACCCATGTAGGCTTCAACACATATCTCTAACACACATTCAAACCCCTCGGCCCGACAAATTCGCCGTGTACACCATTACCCTTTTCCCGTTGCATCCTTTTCCTTTTTTCTCTGTTGCTATGACTCAACATACCCGTGTTGGCATCATCAAGCAAAGAAGTCATTTACCAGGAACACACTTTTCTACTCTCCTATAATTTGTTCACAAATAATTGCTCATGTGGGCCTCAGTACATGCTTGCAATGCCTGTTTTTAAGTCAAAAGCCCCAATGCATTCACTAGGTCCACCTTTCGTCAGCTAATGTCAGCGAGCTGTGGTAGCCTTGAAATTGCGTGCCCAACTTGCATCCCACGGCCCCTGGTTCAAGTCCCACCCAAAGCTTTAACTAATTTTCTTTTCACCTCATTCACCCTGCTTTTTATTGTTTGAGCTGTTGGCCATCTTACGCGTTGCTGTGTGCACCGGATTTTGGGACTACCAAGTAAGCCAATGATTTTGCATTAATAAGAAGGCACAGACAAACCAGGTGCTCTTTCTTGCATGCCAGATACAAGCTCCATTGGTGGTGATGTTTGCCCAAAGATGACAACACGTTTTGATGCCACGGGCAAGGTGCGGTTGCTTGCACAGCTTGTTTATTTGGTATAAAGACATGGTACTACACCGATCTACAGTCAAACACCCTTAACTTGATTTGCTAAAAACCGCAATAGGTAGATGATCGACTGATTATGGGATTTTAACGCGTCGACGCTACACAGGTGATGAGGTGCGCCGTAGTGGAGGGCTCCGGATTATTTTGACCACCTGAGGATCTTCAAAGAGTGCCAAAATCTCGAACACACAAGTGTTTTCGCTTTTTGGCTCCATCAGAAAAGCAGCCGTCACAGCCGGGAGTCGAACCCCAGTCCTTGGGCTCAGCAGCGCAACGCCTTAGCCACCGAGCAATTGTGGTGGGTCAATAGGTAGATTGGGTTTAGAGATAAACCAAGCCACAACAGTTTTGCAATTTAATGATCAGCATGCCCAAAATGAGAGACAAAGAGAAGACACATATGGGACAAGGTTTTCCTGTCTGTTCCTGCTTTTTGCGGCTTGTCTTTTGCACGCCGATCGTTAAAATATGAATATTCACCAGCTCGCCCAACTTGCAGTCTCCTTGCACTAAGTTTAAATGCAGAGGTTGCACCTTCCCAAATTTCCATGGACCTATGGCTTTGCATTGCATACCAAATGAAGCTTAAACACAGCAGCTCCTAGTCTCCAGGAAAAGAAAAGCAGCAGCTTGGCATGCAACAGCACAAACACTTTAAGGTACTGTTTTTGGTTAAAGAAGGAATTCCAGCGTACAGTTAAACCTCAATATATTGAAGCCATTAAAACTGGTTCTTTACTTTGTTACATCAAAATTCTGGTCAGCCAAAAATTCATAGCAAGAATGTACAAACAAGACCATTAGTTTACTTTCCAGTTGTAAGCACTCATACACAATAGCTTTAAAAAAAAAAGCTGCAACATTTTTCATGCCTGACTTGCAGCTCAAACCAATATCCCTCTGCATTCATAAAACCAGGCTTGCATGCCATTTTGTTGCTAATTGAACTCCTTCCTATACACGGGCAAAGCACCAACGCACACATGCTTCAGCTACAAACTGGCCCATACAATGTGGCTCACACTGCTTTCATTGGCAGCTTTAAAAGGTTGCTTTAACACACAACTCGAAGACGGGAAAAAGAAAAAAAAATGCGCCAGAGGCAGTTATTTGTCACCCTACAAGAAGCACAGTTGCCACACACACGGTACTACTTTATCCACTCCCTGCTCCCGCCTCATTTCTTGCTTGATATCCGAGTCAGCTAATCCAAGGGTTACTGGCCTCCGCAACACCGTGCATGCGATATCTGTGTCGACCAAAGGTCCACAAACTCTGGGAGATAACAAATGTCCCTGGCCCCGCTATCACTGCAAGGAAACAGTGACTAAGCAAATATCACCACAGTGTGCTTTCTTTCTGCCAGGGAAAGAATTGCCGCAGTACTGCAGCAATCTTTTTGCTTTTTTTCTTCCTCTTATCTTTTTAGATTAGGGTTTGGAGTTATGTAACAGATAGAAGGCCAAGGACAGCCCAGCCAAAAGAAGACGACGTGATAAGCAAGGTATGGGCATGCAAGCGCGATCGCAAACGTAGATAAACAGCGTGCGGGCAGAAAGCAGATGAATGCAACAAATAAGGGCAAGCTGTGACGAACAGGCAAGCGTTCAGATACCTTCAGTAACAGTCTGCATTGTAGCTGGCCTCTGGTGCCCGTGTGCTTTGGAAAATATTTGGGAAATATTTGGGAAATGGAAATTGGAAAATATAGAGATTACAGTTTTATGACCAACACTGTTTTTTCTAATGTTTGACCAAAAATGGCTAGTTATCTCTAATTATCTTGGGAACTAATTGACCAACTGAAAAAATAATGGCATATTCGAAATCAGTGGAAAAAAAGCAGCAAGACTGACAAGTTTCACAGAGTTTACTTGAAAATTAAAAGAAGTTGTAAGAAAGTGTCCCCCCTTAAAGGCATTACAGATACAAAAGGCATTTACATTAATTACAAATAATGAGAGGAAAGCTATCATTTTGCTGCAGCCAGGGTTTCGAGTATCATGCAGCACTGAATTATAGCAGGTAAAGGTGTAGCGAGCAATCTTATATCTTGACAGCAAGCCAACTAACAGGTGCGAAGAAACAGCATCTTACAAGCCCCTGTTTTTGGCCTTGCCCAGATATGTAACCTTCACCGAGAACATTTTTCAAAAGGTGCTGCAATACACACACAAGGGTAAAAATAACCGACAAAACAAGCCCAACCGTGCAAATGCGAGACGCAACTACTCAAGGAAAAAAGTGCAGGACTCACTGACCAGTAGCCGACGATGAGTACGAGCGCGCCAACCATGGCAACCAGCTGGACGTAGAACCAGCTTTTGATGAGGTAGGCCACCAGAGCCAGCACCAGGTAGCCCGTGGCCCAGCCAAACTCGTAGGCCAGGCCAAAGAAGGAGCGCATCGACGGGCCCACCACCTCCATCACTGAAACGGAACTTCCCATCAGACACGCCCTCTCGCCCCACAGACAATGCTTTAAATGCTGAAAGCACGGCTGGGGCTCCCGTCAATGAACCCGATGTCTGCATCTCTGTCAGCATTCTTTCCGACAAGGGGCATTCTAAACTCCCCTCACAACATTTCTCCTCACTGGTACCTAACACCTGGCACCTGCTCATTTCATCCATGACAGGTGTTAATTTTCTCACAACGTACAGCAAGACCGCTAGTAAGACTAGCAAAACAATGCTTGTTGAGATTACACACTCTTTGAAACATCTGCATGTGCACAAATACAAATCAAAATCAAGATGACCCGTGGCACTTATGCAGCAGGTTAACTGTAAGGCACGCTCCATTTTGCGGCCAATGCGCCAGTGCACTAAGCACCAATGGACATGCACGAACACTATAGCGCAGCACATCCAAGCAGCTCTCGCCCCCCGAGGTGGAGAAAGAAGCGCGGACACTCACGCAGGACGAAGGATGTGGCGCCCACTCCCGAGACACCGAGTGACACAAAGTAGCGCAGGGAGATGAAGGCAATGAAGGACTGGGACAGCAGGGTCGAGAAGCCGGCCGTGAGCAGAATGGAGAGGGCGATGCAGATCACCGTGCGCCTCCCGATCCTGTCAGAAACACGACCGGGCACACACAGTGAGTCACACTCTCGCTGTTCCCCAGGGAACGTCAAACAGAGATCTTCCGCACAGTTAGGAAACTAATGTATAGTTTTGGTCAGAAGGACGAGTTGAAGGGGCCATGGGCACAAAATACAACCTTGTTTAATTTGAACGAACTAGCCCCTGGGAACCCACTCAGCTGAATTCCGGCCCCAAAATATGCTTTTTTTTTTTTTTGGCCAAAAAATATGAAAACTTGCAATTTTCGTACTGCACAGTGTCAGTAGCGACGTAATTGGGGGGAGTACTAAAAACAGTTTTCAGCGTGCGCACAAACTGCCAATTAGCATTTATTTGATGCAATCAAATGTAACTGGAGGCGCCAATATAATCACAGAGTCGCGTTTCTCTATGGCGGCTTTGTTTGGCAGCCCAATAGCGCAGGGGTTCTCAGGCATGCTGGTCTCAGGGAACCCTGCTAAGCTCCGTTAAGTGCCAAAGAACGTCCCTCACCATTTTTCATTCCGTTCACACTACATTCACGTGCAATAAATTCAAAAGGAAGCAATCTTGCTTGTTTTTGAATTTATTGCACGTGAATGTCGACTTTTACGCGAACGCGTACGCTAGCGGCCCCAATCTCCAAACAGGAGAAATGCGCATGGGGGTAATACAAGGCCGAGATTCAAGTGCAATAGTTTAACCACGCGGACCGTTTTCAGAGTGTGGCTGGCTACAAGCTTCTGGCGGGATTTATTGCGCAGCTCGCGTCTTTGTTTTATGCACTGAGATGTGCTTACTGACACTCGGGCATGAGTAATGGAGGTTCCTTAGATCGATCGCACCTCAGGTTCGCCATCTAAGTTACTTGGCGAGTGCGGAACGAGGGAAAATTTAAAATTTATCAGTGGCTCGCAGAACCCCAACGAGGGGCCTGCGGAACCTAGGAAAACCTAGGTTCCACAGAAACCACTTTGAGAAACCATGCAATAGCGCAAACAAGCCACTGTGAAGACCTGGCACGAAAGTGGCTGAGTGGCTAATGCGTAATTTCTTTTTCTTAATTAGTTATTGGGAGTTTGTGCTAACAATGGCGTTGCTGTTATTGATTCAACCCGGTCGAAAAAAAACATTGGAGGTCCTATTGGACCTGCCGAAAATACCATTGGACCGATTGGTACCCACTGGAAATGCCATTGGCTCCGACTGGTCCGATGGTGTTTTCGGCAGGTTTAATTGACCCTCCAATTTTTCTTTTGTTTTTTTGTTTTTTAGGCTGGGAAAAAAGTCTTTTGAACATACCAAACTTCTGTTTTGTCTTCATGGCCCCTAACCAATCCCTAACTCAAATGAACAGATTGCTTTTGAATTTATAGTTTATATCGGCACTACTTTAGTTATTTATTTATTTATTTATTGATACTGTAACCCTCACTTCAGGGTCATTACAGGGAGGAGTACAAACAAGAAAACAATACACAATGGCAAGACATACATTAGTTTTAGTGTTGCCAGTAGAACAATTCTAGCGAACACTCAAAAAATGCTTTGACATTCGAACTGGCAACAGCATACTCTGGAAGTCTATTCCACACATCTATGCTATAAGGTTGTATTGATTGTATTGTATTTATATAACTTTTCAGTCGTGCACTGCTCAAAATAATTGATTGATTGATTGTAGGGTTTAACGCGCCGACGCAACGCAGGCGATGAGGTGCACAGTACTGCAGGGCCCCGGATTAATTTTGACCACCTGGGGATCTTTAATGTGCGCCGAAATCTCACACACACAGGCTACTGCTCAACATAAATAAATAAGTAAGGTACAAAAATTACGAACCCAACCTTCCACGACACGATCCCAGTTGCCCTTCATTTATTTTACTCGTTGGCTGGCGTTTTCGCTGTTACTTCTTCCCGGGACCTTCCTTTTTTTTTTCACCGTCTCTCTCTTTTTTACAAGTGATAGTTTTGCAAGCCACCAGCCAAAAACTAGTGTTAAAGTGTATTTCAATAGAACTGCAATTTTTCGAAAACGAAGGAAAAGACACCTGTGTGAAGGTGTGGTCACTTCAGCCACTTTCTTTTGCCCTTTGTACGTAGTTGCACCGGTGTGCAACTACGTAAATTGTAAAACAACGTAGATGAGTTACTTTCAATACTTTCCTTTCCTACTTTCCTACTTCCAATAAACTTCCTTACAGAGGGCAAACAAGGTTGAACCCGGGTACATTAAACTAAAAGGGTTTATCATAAAAAATGAGTTCGCCATAACCAGTATTTCAACACACAGAATGCAGAGAGGATATTGCTTGACACGAGCAATTCGAAATATATGCGAGCATGACATTCGAGGACAGCATAGACCCTGGGTCATCTGCGTGGTTATCATAAAATGAGAGATAATTTTCTTTCGTTTCCAGTGAGCCATTAAGTTTTAGCAGTGGATCAGCGCATACTTAAGAGGAGGGGGGTGGGGCACGGGATCAATGCCCTGATTAATGCTTTGTGTAAATGTAATGTTTACATTTTGTCGCCAGTGCCCAGCAGCCCACCACTATCTTATCACGGCTCGCAGTGGGGTAGACATTGATTGCTGCTGCCGTCAGGCCACGCTATCTGGTCCGCAAGCTAAGCACTTTCTCGTGACTACTTGTCATATAGATAGCTCCACTTAGCTCAACATTGTTCTCATTCTCGGAGTACATTTACGAGAAGATCGGCGCCGAATTACAAATCCTAGTCAGCTATACGTCATAGCATTTGATTAGCCGACAGTCAACTGCGTACATCTATTTGTCAAGATTGCTTCTTCATCACCTGCATTTTTGACAATTTATTTCCAAGCTCAAGTCTGCTATGCTAAACTTTATTCACTGCAAATACCTTGCATCACCTCTGTCTTTGGGAGAGGTCTGACTGTAGTACCAACTGGCAATATTCTGCATACTTTTTAGCATACTTGGTGAATGCTAAAATCATCCTGTGCTTGAGCGTTAACTAGGCAAGAGAAAAAATTGCTGTCCACCCTCAAGAACTGCTCTACTCGTGGCAACAAAATACAGTGGAACCATATTTTTGTGCAAAAAAATAATGTACCAGATCATTAAATACCAATTAATTAAATCAGTTCACCAGTGGTGGTGATTTTGACCTGCCCTAGTCAGTTTGTGCGGACTTGTTTTCGCTTCATGGTGCGCGGAGTTTGCGAGACACGCTTTGGTTCTATCTGGCATTAATTGGCACTCGTTCAACAACTGTACACGTGCGGCAAAAGTGGATGCAATTGCGCAAGAGAACCAGCGCCGGCTGCAATAAAGATGTGGAGGAAAGGTCACTTGGCACGAAACTATGCTTGCAAGATTACACTCTAGCTTCTGAGCCAACAGCAGCTCGAGTGTTATCTTTAGCTGCGAAGGCATGTCGTTCATTGCCCGATCTTTGTTTTTCTTTTATCAGACTTCTTGAGTATGTCATTTCATCCCCGAAAGAAGCTTCCATGCACAGCAGCCACAGCAACTATAACTTTATCTCCTCTTATGCAACTAACTAGATACATTTTGCAAAGAAGAAACATCGCTCCACCTTTTTTTTTCTTTTTTCCTGTGTTTCTTCGCATAAAAAATTCTTATCGTGGGGCCCACACGTGCATTAAGAGTAACAGGAATGCCCCAGGCTGGAAACATGCGAGGGTAACTTTGGTGTCATTAAACGCTTGCCATTACTCCATTCACCCAAAAGAGTGCTCCGCTAAAGCCCTGCTCGAAGACATTTTGAGAACAGAGCAACCCATCGTTCGAGAGCCAAAGAGAGAGAGAACCGCGCAAGAAGGGGTGGGGGTAAGTTTGTCACCTGTCCGAGAGTTGTCCGAAAATGATCATGGACGTCATGTAGCCTGCCATGTACACAGACTGGCTGAGAGAGACAAGCCAGCTTCTCGAGCAGACCAGATCCCACTGCACGACAGCATTGCCACCACATGCACGCACGTCACACCAGAGGAGGAGGGTGCACGGCGCCCGTTCGGTGAGAAACCTGTGTGCGCACCACTCGACACCACCTCTTGGGCGCCTTACAACATGCTCGCATACTAGCAGTGCAATTAGAACTGTGGGTCTATCAAGCGCGTTCCCACACTACTACGTCGCCTACCTGGCAACGGGGTGAGGCTTGTGCCAGCACTAAATACTTACGTCATCACTGGAAAGCCCTGAAAAGTAAAGCTCTGCAGTCACAGCCTGTTTTCAGTGTAAAGTGCACTAGGCCAAACAAATTTAGAAAAGTTTCAGATAGAAAAAAAGGCCACAGCAGGCAGCAAACAAAACAGAGTGCATGACAACAAAGCATGCATAACTGCAGTGCATAAACCACTAAAGCCAGGCTACGAAAATCATGCAATGGTCGGACCCATGCAGAGCTTTACTATAGCAACAAGTAAAAGAAAATGCACTATATATAGCTGAAGGAAAGAAAATCTTTGTGAGAAGCAATGCAGAGCTTTACTATAACAACAAGTAAAAGCAAATGTACTAGTAGTTAAAGGAGACAGACGTCTGCTTCTCACGAACAAAGCTTTCCTTTTTTTTTTTTTTTTGAAGCATTACATCATGAATAAGTGCAAGCATGAAAAATGCTTGCTTAGGCAATCGGCACAGAAATTTATACAAATAGTAATGCATTCGATCAAATAGTCGGAAGTACTAAGAAGCGTCAATCGCAAGCTTTAAAAGGTATCCCTTTCTTTTTTTTTAACAAATCGGCAATAGCAATGCCAAATCTTGAAAAGTAATATTACTGCACCTGAGATATCTGCCTGGGGGTTGTACATTTGTTTTTTTGGCAGAGATGAAAGACCATAGTAAGATTTTATACCAATGTTGTTCACCTTTAAAAAACAATTAATTCAAAACTGTGCTCCTAGAAAGGGCACAAGAATAATGTCAACCTTGTCTGCTATAAAGTCAGTGCAGAAGTATAGTTTCTGTTTTTACATGCTAAAAGCTAAAAAAAATATATTGCACTGCCATATAATCACTGGGAAGCATAAAAACATGCTGAAATGCATTCACAACGGGTATCTGAAAGAATTGCCAGTCTTCATTTGTTTGTTTGTTTCTTTTTCTTTTTTTTTTTTGCCGCTCACTTCCTATTGGAGGGGTGGGGGGGGGGGGGGGGGGGGGGGGTGCAAGTTGCCAAAGTTCTTGTTTGCTCGTTTTACATACTGCATGTTCCAAAATTAACAGGTCTGGGAGCAAACAATCAAAGCAAGCTATGGAGACACAAAATTGGAATTCATAGACAATGTCAGGATTAAGGATAACGCAAAAAGAAGGCCTTGTGTTAATAAATTTCACGAATAAGGCTTAAAATGATCCTTTTACTGATGAACACTTGTTTCAGGCAAACTTTTCTAAAAAGACAAAATATACTAAACCGAAACTGTTGCTCATGCACAGTTGAGTATGCTTGACGCTATCAAATTATTTTCTTATCAATTGCAATGAAGTCTGACAAGTAAATTCTCGAAATGAATTGACGCATTGCAAAAGCAACATCAGCTGTGAAGCAACATCAGCATTCCAGCCAATCTACACCAACCATAATGGACACCAGATAGCTTGAAGGTCACACAATGCTTCAATCTAGCTGTCTACTTGACAGTCAGTCAATTGTCATCTATCATTTCTGCTCATATCAATCTTGGAGAAAAAAAAAAGAAAAACAAGGGGGAGAAACATGCATTGTGCTTTTCCATCAGTCACGCAGTGAGTGCGTGATAGCAATATCATTGTGCCACACCACAATACAAAAAGCAACACTCCTAATCCACTAATCGAAAGATCAAACCAGCGGAGTTGATGACCCAAAATTATCGTAGAACAAGAACAGGGTTAAATTTGATTTAAAAACAGGGACCCTGAAGCCATTCTTACTTTTCGTTTAATCTTGTCCAGTAATTTTCTCAACACTATATATTTAACTGATCTTCGTAATGAAACTACTTTTCAAACTTTCCATGACAATAAAAAATCTTTTTTTTTGTTTTTAAAAACAATAGCAAGACTGTTGATATAAGAACCATGTGCACTAGCAGCATGCATCTGACAATGACTGCTATGTTGGAAGCAGTTGTTCTGTTCACTGTCGAAATACTGCCACCTGCTGTATGAGGGTTATGTAGTCTTCAAAATTTCACACAAGGCAAACAAAAATCCAGCTCCCCAATGAAGCAAGCCTTAGACTTCTGCACTGACACAAATGACCATAGAGCTACACAGGCTAGATGCTGCGATATCTTTCACACAACGTATAATAAATTTTTGAGCTTGGAAAAGACAGGAAAAATGAGCAGGGCGGAGTTTAACTGTTAGGAGTAAAACATGTGGAGACTCAAAAATTACGATCTCTAAAACATCGACAAACTACCTAGGCAGTCTGAAAGATGAAATGGCCAAAATTTCCAAGCAATTTCAGTTTTAAAGAAATCCTTTTACAACTTATCATCCCTTTCCAAATAATCTCGCTTTTAACAAATTATTTCGCAACTTTCTTATCCCGTGTAAGTAAAATTGTGCCTTTATGAAAAAACCCAAGCGTCGTCTTCACCTATAGGTACAAGCAACGAGTTCATTTTCTCGATTACATACAAACAAGAATTGGTCATTCCTGCAACAGGATGTTACACTAATTCACAAAGTAAGCGACAGGGTGGCCCAGATAGGCAGCGGAGCCGTCAATAGGCAGAAAGCTGCGCTCTTAGAGCTCTAAAGGCTACGAAAGCCTGTTTGTTTAATCAACAGTGTCTCCAGCTTTGCAAGATTTCTTGACCAGATTACCGTATAGCCCCTGTACAGCACTGCACATGACTGCTTTTGTTACGGCCCAACTATGTACTTTTCACCGCAATATAAACCTGCAGCAGGTCTTAACTTCGACTAAAATAAGCACATTTAAAACAGACCAGCTACTAACACCCCGTGCAACGAGGTGCATAAATAAGCAGACCAGCATCAGTGCTCCGCCTTAGGAATTTTCGTTGCGTGGCTGGCTCCATATTCGGGAATACCGGTAGAGGCAATAACCAGAATAACTACTATGATGAAGTGAGTCAATTACATGAAGCAGAATAGAAACACTTCATTTCTAACAATGAGATCAAGAAATAAAACAGTGCCCATTAAATGCCTGAACTATTTTCCTTCTTTCTCTAGCCAACGCTTTTCTTCCTTCTGACGTAGTAGACATCAATGCTGCGCCATGTAGTAAGATACGCTAGCAGCACCAGATGAAGCCTGTGAGTGCAGGCGGACGGTTTTGACATATGCGCGCCCAGCCCTCACAATATTTACAAACAATCACCGACTTCTTCAAGAAAGCAACAACAACAAACCCTATCAAGAAAGGTGTCGCTTTGAGGTCCCCAGCAGCAACGGACACTGGGGTTTGGCAGATTACAACTGATTCTACCTTAATTAAAGGGGCCATGAAGACAAAACACAAGTTCAGTTCATTAAAAAGACTGCTTTGTCCCAATAACACTGACAGCAATTTCATCGCAAACTTCAAATTAAATAATCAATATCAAAATAAACATACGACGTAGTAGCGACTCCCCAGCCACCTTCTGGCGATTTCTGTATGATATTGATCCATTGCCAAGAAAGATGACTAAGCAATTGTAGTAGGGTTATTTGGTCATGGTAATGTGCAGTCACACTGCTATGTTTTCAGTGCTGGCCTATTGTACGTCAGTCCTGCCCATATTACGTCCCTGTGA
Source organism: Haemaphysalis longicornis (assembly GCF_048455015.1). Lineage (NCBI taxonomy): Eukaryota > Metazoa > Arthropoda > Arachnida > Ixodida > Ixodidae > Haemaphysalis > Haemaphysalis longicornis. The sequence goes on from NW_027526460.1 coordinate 34,417,951, forward strand.
AGCAAACTTTAAAAGTTTTTCAATATTTCTTGCATTCTGTATTTTTTTCAGTTAAAAAAACGCCTTTTGCGGCTCGGATAGAGCTGAGTACAGTACCAAAGACTAATTCTTTTCAATTGAACAAAGTTGTATTTTATCTTCATGGCCCCTTTTATACGACGCCACAGCTGAAAACAAGGTCATTCTGCGTACGGCTGCCTGCCGCTACACTTCTACACAACACGGCTGCCTCGCTCACTTCCTGTTAACCGTGCTGCGAACAGCGACCAGATGTTTGGGCCATCGAGTCGCTGCGAGCAAAATGTGGAAGGGAAGCCCGCTGGAATTAAGCCTCCTTTTGCTTCCGAATAACTGCTGGAAAGCAGCTTGTTTGGAAGCAGCTTGTTACCTTCACTGCACCTGGCTCACCATTCTGACTCAGCTGCTATATGCCTCAACAAAGCACTACATCCAGTTTTTAGTGGATGGATAACAACTTGGCCACGTTTACTCACTACAGGCCTAATTCTACAAAGTAAATAGTAGTATACTGCACACATTTTTTTTTTTGCAGATGTAACTAAAGAACTTCACATCAGCCATAAGGTGTACTGCTAGCTCCAAATTATAGTGCCACAACCTCCCATCGGCCACAAGGTGTACTGCTAGCTCTAAATTATAGTGCCAGTTAAAGTTGTTATTAAAATTGATTAGCGTCCCAACTGTCACTGTGGCCACACAAACTTTTTATGCGGCAACAATATCCGACCACAGGTCTGATATTCTATGTCATAACCAATTTCCTAAAATCAGAGCTTAACCCTTAATTTGTATCGTCTTGAACAATGCCTTCTTTTATCAAAGGCGACAACAATAAAAATGATATTTAGCTATCTCCTTAACCAATCTATTCCACCAATAAAGACTTTGTTGCACACACAGGGTTGGCAAGGGTCACAGAGTTTTTCGTAACTGTTAAAAGTTGAAGGTTCAATAAGTCGGTTTAACAGCTGATGCTTTAGAAGTGTTTCCGATCTTACAAAATCATTGGCTCTAAGTAGCGTAACTGAGAATTCTATCACAATCTTGATGTCACTTTTAATGCTTTGTCATGCAGATTAATTAAATATTTTTGTCTTTGCTCTCAGTTTTCTTCACATCGTTGCATTTTTCCCCTCGAGCATTATGGGCGACCTATGCACACTGCATTAGAAACAAGACTCCCTGTTCTGAACAGCTTCAGATCGAACAGTTTCAAACAATTACCTAATCTACGGAGCACAAATGCGTTTTTGTACTTTGTACGCATTGATGCTTAGGCACTGGGGCTAGCACACACCAAACCCACCAAATAACCATTGCAGGCAAGACATTGTAGCCAGTGCTTCGACCCGGCGGTACCCTCACCTCGTCGACGATGGTGCTCTTGTAGTCGGTGTGGTCGTACTCCCAGGAGTCGCACGGCACGGTGGCGTTGGTGTCCAGGTCGCGCCTCTGGCACTGGCTGTAGCGCTGCACGCCCTGCCTCGTCTCCATCGGGATGGCCATCTCCTTCCACTCCTCGACCGTCAGGTTCTCGTAGCCCGGGGGCCGCGCGCACCAGTGGTCGATCTTGGGCGCCACGGCGGTGATGATGAGGTTGTGGTACGCCCCGAACATGCTGATGGTGACGGCAAAGAGGAACACGATGCGCTGGAAGGGCCCATACGCGCCGATGATGCTCGTCAGCTCGACCTTCTCTTCCTTGATCATGGTGCCGGATGGGCCGCCTTCAATGAGCACCACCAGCTGCTCGCTCCCCTCCGCACTGCTGTCCCCTAGAGCAGAGTCCCTGCAAGCGAGGATCATCGGGACACTGCTCACAAACAGAGCGCCCGCAAATGAGGCAAAGGAGAAACTGCAGTGCGAACCAGATGGGAGCAAGGGAAAACGCAGATATGGGCGAGCATTCAGAGCTCATGCGTGTCCACATTTTTTTCTTGGCCTGCCCCTCCTTGTTCACTCTCCAGTTGCAAACATAAACATTAACACTCATTACGAAGAGGCTCAAGTCGCTGCCGGAGTCACCACAGATACACCTTACCTTGTTTGGCCGCTCTAGCCTTGATTTCATAAGCTACCATAACCTACACTGCTTATTAAGGTTTCAATTCTGCTGGAGACGTCCGAACAACTGAGGTTAAAGAACTAAAGCTCAGTGCAAATGGATATATTGGTTGAGCACTAATGATTTGGTTAATGGCCAATTCAATTACCACTGAACCACTTTTGAGCATTTTTCACCACCAAAATTTCTATGACGGCTCAATAAATCTTTCGTTCATGACATATGTTGCACTTAAACAAGGTTACCGCTGCAAAGACGTTCTTGCATCTGAGGGAATACAGGAGTTGCAAATATATGCAGTGGGAGCGTCCTTATCCCGTTCAGAATATCAGTCAACTCAAATATTTCTGGAACCACGAACCAAACACCACATGCTTTGTACAATTTTGCCAGATTATGTATAGGGTTGTTCGTTTCGATTCTTACACCCAGAACATGTTTCAGGAGATTCTAGATAAACCCGATTTCTCCCAAAATGGACCTTTTCAAAGGAGCGATCTGCACAATTGTGGTCCGACATTCCGGTGTTCTCAACCAGTACTTGTGGGAAGCAAGCTCCACAAACACACCTTCCGAACTCATTGAGTATTGGAATGACTCTACCACCCACAACTTCAGGCCGGCAAATGCTACCCTGACATTGTTGTGTTGTCAAGAGGACCTTCTCCCAGTTAAGATACGTCCAGCGATCGGACAGGCATCGAATGAAGACCGCCAAGTTCCGCAAGCAGATCACAGTAATGTGCCTAAACAAGGATAAAGGAACTATCGATGACCAGCTTTTCGTGAATAAAATATGTTTCATTCATTAGAAGTTATTAATGCTATTTACTGCCACTATTTAGTCATAACCAAACAAATGCGAAATTTCGGAGAGCATTTTCAAGAGAACCCTGAAGTCCCCCCCAATTACCAGCGTGAAATGAACTCCAATTTTAATTTTTAGTTAAAAAACTCGTGATACCCTCTAAAATAAACTGAGTGCGTTAAAATCAACCTAGTAAATCTACCAGTTTTACCGAATTTCTGAATGGTTTCACAAAATCACCCGATTTCTCCCCGAATATCAGTTCGAAAAATAGCACCTGATTTTTACCCCCCCTCCCCCCCCCCCTGATTTTGACAAAATATAAAACCTTAAAACGAACAGCCCTATTTATGTACGAAATTTTGTTCGGACAGAATCATGATGAAGTGAAATCAAAAGTTCTCAAAAATTTATTTCAGCTCACTACAAAACTTCTCTGAGCGCCAAGGTACTGGCCTAACTGTTACAATAAAATACAAAATAGTTTTAAAATAGACATTGAAAAAAAAATGCATTCTATTCAGGCCACAAGTGCGTACGGTGGTAAGCATGCTCTAGTTTTAAATGTAAGCAAGTACGCATGCAACTTGTAGTGTTGGCAATATTGGGCCTTTTGAGCTTAGTGATCCTAGGTCAAACAGGCAGTGGCAACATTAAAAGACATTTTTGTTTCCCCTACCCTTCATATTCACTAAGGTGTCCCTACCCTGCCCCTTTTTTCAATGCACTTTCTGCTGCTACATCCATCCACTGCACACTCGGCTTTGTGCTCCCTTTAGTGCCATTGTCTTGTTTAGGCAGCGAAGTTTCTTTTTTTTTTTTCCCAATTTCGGTTTTGAGTTGTAACTTAATATTCCTTCCCACAACCAAACCCGAATGCAAAGAAAGGCATTTTTAGAGCCAAGGGAATCCCCACTGGAATTTAACCACACCTACATTTACCGAAAGAATGCCTGATAGATAACCTGTGCGGCAAGAACACCTGGTTTATAATTTCTTTTTTTTTATCCCCAGGGATGACGAGCAGCTGCGCTTGTGCTTCAGCACGAAATGTGCAGCTGTTGGACAAGAGGCTTCGTTTTAAATGCGCAACTTGAACACTCGCCATTTCTGGCAATATATTCCTAACTACACTTAAAGGGGTCATGAAGAAAAAATACAGCTTGCTTTAATTCGAAAGAAATAAGCTTCAGTACCTCAATCAACTCCATTCCAGCCACGAAAGACGTTTTTTTTTTTAATCGAGAAAACGCGAGAGGTATTGAAAAACTTACAAATTTTGCGGTGCTACAGTTACGTGTAATGGGCAGGAGTGGCGTAGTATGGGCAAGCTCTAAAAATAGTTTTTAGTGTGGTAACTGCCTGTAAGCATTCAAATGATGCAGCCAAACAAAACTAGGGCAATGTGTCATAGCGATAGGCGAGTTCGGAGGCTGCAAATCACACAAACAAGACTGATTTCATAGAAAAGTTGCCGGAAAGTCACTAGGAAGTCACCACTGCTTCACGTTTTCTTTAATATAACAACTATTTTTTCAAAGTTGGCGGTAACATTGATATCGTTATCAGCACAAAGCAGTCTTTCTAATGAACCAAACTTGCATTGTCTTCACGGCCCCTTGCAAGCTCAGACAAAGTCGAGTAAAAGTACTTAGAGAATTTTGCTAAGCCAAGATAACCTCCACAAAAAAAAAACCATATCTCCCCCAGCCATTTCAGCTATAACTGCCGTGACTGCCACACCCCAGACACAACCCCCCACCTCGTATTCTTCGGCCACACCACCCCTCCCCACTCCCCGCACCTACTCTCGAGCAGTGGGAATGCGCGCTGACCAGCTCGGACCTGCAGGACCAGCAAAGCCTGATGCAGCGGGCCACCCGAGCAGCGACGGCACGCGGCTACCTGGACTACGGCGGCCGCCCATCTGCTCTAAATATGTAAAATAAACGTTTGTTCCTCCTCCTTTGCATTGCCAGTGAAATACAATTACCCAAACTTCCACAATTTTCTTTTGTATATCGCGATCATAAAACAGTTGGTAAACAGTGAGACATGAATGAGAACACTACAAAACAACGTCAAGAAGAAAATGGCTAGCTGGGAAGGTGCACGCATCATCATCGACAAAGAAAAGACCAAAACATCAAAGAAGGAATGGATCAAAACCTTGCACCTCGTCCACACCTTGTGTCATCAGCCAACCAGACAAGTCTAAACTTTTAAAGGCCCCATGGAGACAAAATGCATAACTTTGAGGGTAGAGGGAAGCGCATTTAACTGGACGAAGCGAATATGAGACAAATACAAGCGCTTCAAAAGACTGCCTCGTTAGAATACCAGACACCACTTTTAATGCACACTTCGCTCAAATAAGCTATATAAGTAGGAAAAAAGCGTAAGACCACACGACCCACCAGCTCAATTCACGTTCTAGAACCTATGACGTATTATGGGCAGCTGTGCGATTGGCTGAGGTTGGCAGAAGCAAATGCAAGCTAAACAGGACTTATAAGCTGGCAGAAAGAGCTATTTGCGCTTACATTTAATGCATCATTTTTTATAGTGTTAAGAATTGTGGGTAAACAATGAAAGTTACGAATGAATACGTAAATATCGAACAAGTAAGTGTGGCACTTCACCGGCTGACGCTGCTTAACACAGCCGTCGGACATGTTGGGCTTGTATGACAACACCGGCCAACTGACATAAGCGGCATGGCCACTCCCGTGACATGTTTGTCGAGTCATAGTTTAAGTTTTAGGAAATGATTAGTATCAACCATAATAAAAATGCGGCAGGTATAGAAGTTTTAAGCCCTGCAATGTATACATCACTGTCTATGTCACGAACCATGCGATTTGGTGGGAGAATTACAATTTTGGCTGAAGATGTTTACTTTTTCCGTGAATAAAGCATTATTTGCTGCCAGACCAGCGTTGAAGGCACTATAAAACACCAAATCTTTCGAATAAAACAAACTTGTCTTTTTATGGCCCCTCTAATCGAAATGACGACACGTTTCACTTGCCACTGCCGACATTATAGGCTCAAGAATATACATAAGCTTCCCCCCCCCCCTATTTTTTTTGCATTTTATGAATAAATCTCCTACGTGGAAACATTGTCAACAATTTACGAGCTTCTGAGGATAGTATTCATCCCTTGCTTCAATAAATTAAAAAACGCTCAAGTGCATATTTTCTGGAAATTTTAACATGACCTCCAAGACAACATCCCAGCAAATCACAGCGAACTTTTCCCAGTTGCCGTTGCTCAATAAAAAAGGGGAGGGGGGGGCACAAACTGTGTGCCAAATGTGACAACTGTGACAAAAGCTTCCCTTTGAAATAAAAATTGCGTAGGTACCCTTACATCGCACCGTACATTTTTAATAAAACAGAAATTACGTAGAAAAGAGATCCGGTTGAAAGGCTGCGTCTTTTCGAAAACCAGTTAAACGAAACATATTTCGAAAAACATGTTCACGTCGCAAGCTGCGTGACTCTGAAAGACGAGAATCGCAGCAATCCCTATGCTCGATCTGCACAGCGAACGACCGCAACCCAGACGAAGAGACGAAGAATCGTGAACTTTGTTTCCACAACGCTCGCAGTGTCTCAAGTTTCAAGGCCTACTCGTCTCAGCTTCTCCCGGCCACCACCTCCTCTACGTACCGGACGCCGTTCTGCCTCCAACTGAACACACGCTGTATTGGGGTTGGTTTAGATAGTTACCGTGTTTACGCTACCGCCGGATAAGATTGTAATACCAGCTCTCGTGGTTTAAAATTTTGAAGTTATCTTGCTCGATCGGCCGTGCGTGCTAGCTTCACCCCCAAGCACCATGCGAACAAGACCGCGAAACCAAACGAACGACGATAACAACACTAACTGCAGAAGTGTGTGTTTTAAAAACACAATTCAAAACACTCCCCTCGTATCAATTCATGCATTCCGCTAGGCGCACACTGAGTAGAGCGCGCGCGCGGAACTGGGCGGTGCAAAAAAACGCATTCTTGTGAGCCAAAGTAGACCGTTGCGAGCAGCAATGGCGTGAGACAATAAAGTTTATCGCGGCAGTTCACGCTTTTATCTGGGTTTAATTAAATAAGATAGCCCTGGCACGGAGCCGACGACTTCTTTACCTGCGTGCACTGGTGTCACCATCCACCCGTGCAGACTGCGATATTGGGAAATCGATCGGGCTGGGTTTAGCAGTAGCGAGTTTCGTTACCCAAACACGAGGCTCGGCTGAGTGAAAAGAGCATTCACCTGCTACAAAACGGGCGCGTCGGCTGCACTCGTGGTCTCGTCGTTCCGCAGGTCGCATAGGTAGCCTCTGTGACGCTCGGCGGGCTTGGAATGCGAGCCAAGATCCTCACAGCATGCGAAGTAACGCGTGAACAGGAAGGTTTCGCACATATCACGCAAGCGCGCCACGAGAGTAGTTCATCTCGCCGTATTTACAGCGTCACGAGCGCCAAAGAAGACCACCGACACCAAAGTCGCGCCTCCTCCTCCTCGCTGTCTCCATCGCATAGCAACCTTTTTTTTTTCTTTTTTTCTCTCTTTTTTATAGGGTGTCTGCATAGCTGCTTCAGGCAGGTCGCGACGGCGGAGAGAGAAACGGCGGAAAGAGAAAGAGTGAGTGCAACAAAAGGAAGAGTACTCAGACACGATTGGAAGGTGTGCCGACCTATCATTGTCGCTCTTGTGTTGTGGCGGGATGTTTAAACAAATATTTACGCATTGCGCTATTGTTCGTCATTTTGACTTATGTGAGAAAAGGAGAATAAAAGTGAGGCTAGCACAGCCTGTTTTTGGTCCGAATCTTATCGGTCGTATACCAATGCGTCGTACGACCGCCCCCGTCCCTGTGGGGCCTTGACGCTCCCAATCAAGTTGGGCGCGATGGGCTTTCCTGTGACACCGAAGTCGAGAAGCGCGTATCCGGAAGTTCCGGCCTGTGTTGCTCCGTACCGCCGCCACCGCTCGAGACCTTGGTTAGAAGCAATTGCCGAGCAAGGAAGCCTGGTAACAGCGCATCCAAACCCAGTGGCCAAATTGATTGAATAAACTTTTATTAAGCCTGCAGAACAACTTATTCTTTCATAACAGCCCTGAGTAGGGCCCTGGGCGGATCGTACGGCGGCGCTCCCAAAGTATTGAGTGCGGGAATAACTACGTATGCCGGCTTCAGTTTCTTCTGAAAGTACGGAAGGTTGAAATAACTATCTTGGTAGTACTTGTGGAACCAGGCACGAGCCTGCCAAGCACACATCCACGTGCGCTGAACCGCCTGAATTGCGAAAATGTTAACCACATCAATTCGGTAGTGTGTCCAGAGTTCGCGCAAGAGGCCTCTGTTCGACTGCCGCTCCATTTTTATTGTAGCATGCAGTTTTCAAAGTATAAGAATGTATCGTGTGAATGTACAGACGTAGCTATGAGTAGCGACGAGCTTTAGTACTTGAATCTGCGAGACGCGTGCTGCTTTATCGGCTCTACAAATCATTGAACTGCCTTTTAACCGCGGAGCTGATTAAGCTTGAGCTGTGCCCGCGCGCATCGTTAACAGAGAACTCCGTTCCGAAGAAGAAAACGCTTCAGTGACCAGAACCGAACCTGGGTCCCTCGAGTTTGACACCAGCGTGTATCCGATTGCGAGGGCGTTCGGCATTTCCTTTGGGTTCTTAGCGTGGGCGTTGACTTCGGCTGAGTTGGAGGGGACTTCAGCGTTGCACTTTGGCAGACTTGGCAGTAATGAAACTACAGTAATTAAATTACTTTTTGCTGTAATGAGTAATGTAATGAATTACTTTTTTAGTGTTGGTAATTTAGTGTGTAATAAATGACTTCAGGCCAGTAATTTCATGGAAATTACTCATTACTTTCCAAATTACTTCTGACTACGATATAGCCTCTCCGCTTCTCTTACGACATAAAAAGTTGACCAGGTACAGTTCCAATGCTTGACCAAGTAGAGGTCCAATGCCCAGACAGTCTCTGGGCATTGGGACTCTTCGAACGCGCAGGAAACAACTCTTCGATGAGAGCTCTGCCTGCTTTCTCGTGCCTCTTCTTTTCATGCGTTCCGGGAATGCCGCGGTGACAGTTAGTCGGGTTAAAGGTGGCCGAATTTTCTTCTTTTTTGTGTGTGAAAGCTACCTCCTTCTTTCCATTCTTCCTACAGTTCTTTCTTTTTTTGTGTGTGCGTGCCCAATCGGCGGTCCCGGAGTGTTGCTCCCCAACCCACGGAAGAAACGAAGCGAGATCATCGCTCTCCATGCATGGAACGGGAGTACTTGCGCAGACAGAAAGGAAAAAGCCGGTGATTAGGTGAAAATGTTGCTGCGAATCGCCATCTACGCTGCGAATGAAAGCGATCATAAAATATCCGCTGCGATGCTAAGTCTACCGAACGTAACCGAGCCAAAATGACGCGCGCGCGCGTCGTCTCGCGTCGTCGGATGTAAATACCCTCTTATCGACTGGAAGATAAATACAGGGGCTCTGGTCAGCGGGAGCTCGCCGGCACGAATGTTGAAACAACGTGAGCGCCGCACCGATAAATCTGAAACGCGTGCTAAAACGCGATGCATGCAGCAAATTTACGGCTGCCATATGATGCGTTCCCGAAAATTACCAACAGCTACGGAGTAGCTTCGGCATCGCTCGCCTCTGATAATGCCTTGCGAGGGAGGAATTCTGAATTGTGCCCGCTTCAAAAATGTCGCGCCCGTCTTGAGACGTGACTACAGAACTTGCGAAGCCCTTAACCTGTGCCAATGAGCCACCGAAACCCGCCGCGGTGCCTCAGGGCGTTGTGCTGCTGAGCCCAAGGACGCGGGCTCGATTCCCGTCCGCGGTGGCTGCTTTTATGACAGGGGCGTCAAGATTTCGGCGCACGTTAAATATCGCCAGGTGGTCAGAATTAATCCCGAGCCTTTTCTATAGCGCCTGTCATCGTCTGTGTAGCGTCGGCGCGTTCAAACCCACAATCCATCAATCAAATCGTTTGTGACACAGCATGGCGCTCTTGTCACTCAGTTCTTAAACAGAATGCAATTTGGCGTTTATCTTCATTCAAGACTGTTTCGTCGGTAAGCGAAACGTCCCAGTGCAATTACGTTCTATTGCTTGTATTCACTGACGAGGCGCGCATGCAGGCAACCGTGTGACTGCGCCGTTACTTCGTATACGTCGGGCTCCGCGGCATGGCGGTACTTTTCCGTGTTAAGCACATGACTGTGTTGCACGTCAGCAAACTCTACCTCACCGAACGCCCCGAGTCCAATGTGAGTGCGATTAATAACATCTCTAATTGACACCACCGTTGAGTATCGGGTTGAAACGGGGCAGACGACGCAAGCCGGCGTTTTTTTTTTTTTTTTTTTTTTCGGCGTGCGGGTGCAGTGGCCCAAGCCGCGCCATGTTCGTGGCGCATCGGCCATGGCTGTGGCCGTTTTCAGTGCTGCCAAGCGAAGAAATTGACAGCTAAACTTTTCAACGAATACCACCTTAAGTCTGTAAACTTTCAGTTGTTATTTCGGACATGTATGTTATACAAAACTGCATAATTTGGACAGCGTGGGTGAGCGTTGCGTTTAATCAGTTTGGATTTTATTTGTATATAATGCAACCAATGCACTGCGTGTTCTTAACAGATAGTAATTCTTTCAAGGAGCCATGAAGAGAAAATACAACTTCGTTTAATTTGAAAGAACTAGGATTCAGTACCTCACTCAGCTCCATTACAGCCACAAAAGATGTTTTTATAACGAAAAAAAGCAAGAAGTATTTAAAAACTTTCAAATTTTGCGCCACAGTGACGTGTTATGAGCAAGAATGACGTCGTACGGGCCAACAATAAAACATGATTTTCAGCGCGTTAACTGCACGTTAGCATTCAAGTGATGCGGTCAAATGGAACTAGAGGCTCCATTGCAGACGTCCAGTCATGTGTCGTCGCGACAGGTCAGTTAGGCGGCCGCCAATCGCACAAACAAGGTTACGTGACGTCATAGAAAAGTTTCGGGAAATTGGCTAGGGGGTCACGACTGCTTCGCACGTTTTCTTTAATATCTCCATTGTTTGTTCGAAGATTGCGATGATATTGGTATCATTTTTATCGGGACTAAGTAGTCTTTCTAATAAACCCAATTTGTATTTTGTCTTCATGGCTCCTTTAAGGCGTATACGCTGAACTTGTCAGCGTTGTCCTATGGGTAAAAACCCTGTCAAGCTACATTTACGCATATTTTTGTTCTTGCACTGACATTGTAAAAGACCGCTAAATAAAGATTGAGTCCAATTCTGTTTAATTAACGTCGGCTACAATTACATAAACTAAAATTCCCCGAAATAAAACGCGTGCTCGTACGATTTCCTGCAAACGGCGTGCAAAAAAGGTTGCGTTTAAACATAGCTTTTCAGAACAGCGACGCAGACGGGCACGCACCATGCACAGCCTTCCGACTTCTGACACTCCTTGATCAAGCTTCCGCAATACTGTAACGTGAAGTAAACGAACCATGCCAACCGCCGTCGGGAATGCGAGGCCAACGGCGGGAGGCATGATACCTACACAAACTTTCGCAAGACAAAGGACCGGATATATGGTAAATTTTAAAAGACGGTCACCTTTGACGGTCACCCTGAACATCCTTGATGGCCACCGTGAACACCCTGCACTAAACGGCAGCCGCCAAATCGCGCACCCTCATCAAAGGAACTGAACTCCTCGGAATACTCCGTGCGCTTCAACAAAAAGTAGCGTCACCAAGCGCTGACTCTTCCGAGACGGACTCTCACCCAGCCCGACACGAGAACTGAACAAGTCGTACGCTTGTGCACGAATTGCAACTGCTAGCAGCATGCTCGCACTGCTCCGTACACTGCAACGACAAGTCACGGCGATTCAACTGTGGAACTCTCGTGGACACCCGAGTTCATCCACAGGCGGAGCGGGGGGAAACCGGCAAGCGCAAGCGCTGCCAGCGCATATACCCAGATAAGGCCACACTCACACACATAATCTGGGCTTTCCGAGGGCTTCACCGACTTTTATAACGAGTCACCACGACTGGGAGGCAGCTCTGCACAGCAGCGACCCGAATACCCAACTGCGGCTGGTCCGCCTGGCTTTGGACGCGGCGGCACCGGTGGTCTGAGGTCGCTGAGGTGAGGGACCTTGGCAACATAGGCACCGGCTGAGGCCCACCGCTCAGACCTCAACGCTTTGGCTGCTAGGCCTCCCGCAAGAGGCTCATCAGGATAACTCTCTCTCTCTCTCTCTCTCTCTCTCTCTCTCTCTCTCTCTCTCTCTCTCTCTCTCTCTCTCTCTATATATATATATATATATATATATATATATATATATATATATATATATATATATATATCCCCTCAGTTTGTGACTACCAACCCCCCCGCCATACTCCAACAACACCGCATCTACACTCCAAAAGATTAACCCACGGTTTCGAATATAAAGACTCCCATCAGCCGACAAGAAGGAATTTTGATATGCAAGGCCAACGCGGCTTACAGCAGACGCCATCAGGAAGGGGCATATATAATGCATGTGTCGCTTCACTCACATCGGCATGCCCACGTGAACCTTTCGTGGAGAGGCTAAAACGCCTAACATACTCCGCCTGATGAGCAAATGTCCGTCCTCTGACAAGGACAGTGCCGCCCCGCTTGATAGGCTTGATAAATGGCCGCCTACATCTTACATGTACACGCACGTACACCTAATCTGTAGTGCGCTTACTCGGAGCACCAGGCCAATGAAAGAACGGTGACACCACACCGCTTATTTAAAATTTCCATTTCCTACTAGCCCCCCTCCCGTCCACAGGGATTCGAGTCTTCTTGCTAAAAATACCCATTTATTCATTCGTTAATTCATTCAATCATTCATCCATTCGTTCATTCATTCGTTCATTCGGCGAGCGACCCATAAACGATGCGTCATTTGTATGCAGCCTAGAATAGTCCGCATATTCACAGGTTGACCCGAGGAAAAACCTCTTGATGGCCAGGGTCCCGTCCCCGAACTTTGTTCCTTCCTTTCACTTACCCGTATGCCTATTCCTCTTCCCGCTGCATACAGCAAGGTGTGCCAAAGGGCGGGCCCAATGCGCATGCGCCTAACTGTATAGGTTTGACTTTCGCGCAAATTGTTTGGATTTAGTCACAGGCTTGGTTTTTTATTAGACGTTACCTAAGAAAAGCGTCCATTTTTAATACACCTAGTTCGTTTTTTTTAATTACTCATGTCCCCTGTAACTAGATCGTCCCGGTATTTTTAGGGTCCTAGCGACAGCATTTCGCAAACCGAAGCTGGCCACTTGCTCTTCATGAGGCGACTTCTGCTCGGGGTCTCTGATCTGAAGCATTGTCGCAATACCCATGATGTGTGGCAAACATTGGGACAAACAAGGCGTGAGCTTCCACCCGAAACATGTGACGAGATATATATAAACAAACCACCGCATTTTAAAGGTTCACAACCACGCTCATTTTGTTTTCCAACCACGAGGCGTGAAACGGCATGGGTTATACCTCCTCTTCTGCCCATATCATAACCAACATGTAGTCTTTTTATCTTTTTCTGTCCGTGCGAATCGTCAGCAGGAAATTCCACTCGGGGAAGTGGAGAGGGAAAAAATGCGAGGCCGAGAAGTGGGAGGGAAAGGGCGACGAAGCAAGGAGCCCTCACGAGCCGGAGTTGGGAGTGCGCACCTCAAAAAAAAAAAAAAAAGAAAGAAAAAAAAGAACTTTGGCAGTTTAGATCTTGGTCTTTCGGAGGGTGGATTGTGGACTTTGATTTAACTCAATTTGCATAGAGAAAGCTTCGCTGTTTAACCATCTTTCTCTTAAGAAAGAGGCAGACCTAACTTCTAAGAAAAGAGGTGCGGGTAGCGCTGCACGAGCTCAATACCCGCTCGGCAGCCGGCCATGATCTCGTTATCAACAAGATGCTGCGCAACCTCGATGATGCATCGATCGGGTCCCTAACCCGTTACTTTAACGAATGCTGGCGCTCGGGCAAGCTCCCCAGACTGTGGAAAACGGCAAGAACGATCCTGATCCCGAAACCGGACAACCACCTGATATTGGCAACCTGCGTCCCATCTCGCTCACGTCCTGCGTGGGCGAGGTGCTGGAGCACGTGGCAGCCACCCGATGGCATGCAGGAATACTCGGAGAAGGAAGGCCCCTATCCAGACACGATGATCGGCTTCAGGCACAGACTCAGCACACAAGACGCCATTCAAACAACTCAAACAAGAAATCATCGACAACAAGACGCAAGACAGCAAAGTAATTCTGGGGCTTGATTTACAAAGCGCATTCGACAAAATCAGCTTGATTTACAAAGCGCATTCGACAAAATCAAACACTCAGCCATATTAGCACAAGCATGGGCTTAACATGGGGGTAATGAGCTACAATTAGATCAAGGACTTCTTGACCAACCGCACGGTGGAACTGCATGTCGGAGACCTCAAGCTCCCCGAATGCAAGCTCGGCAGCGTACACCGCAGGGTTTCGCACATGATCTACGCCGACGACATTACCCTGTGGGCGGCCGGTGGCACCGAGGCCAGCATCGAGCAACAGATGCAAGCGGCGGTTACCACCATTGAGCAGCACCTTGAAGGCACCGGCCTAGTGTGCTTGCCCGCAAAATCCGAGCTATTCGTCCTCACGCCGCTACGACCGGGACGGAAACGCGCTCCCCCTCTGGAGTGCGATCACATCAAGATCGTGACTGCATCAGGGCAACGCATTCCCGAAGTTTCCAAGATCAGGGTCCTGGGCCTCCTGCTAAACAAGAGCGGCCGCAACGACGAGACCATCAACGAACTTACCACCAATGCAATGGACGCAATCCGGCTCATACACCGAGTCTCGACGCGACGGGCGGGCATGCGTGAAGACAGTCTCGTGCGCCTCGTCTAGTCGTTCCTACCTCAACTGGCACGTCACCGAAAGGACCATGATCAACACGCTGATCAGACGGGCCTACAAGATTGCGCTGGGCTTAACGGAGACCACAAGTACGGCTCGGCTTCTGCAGCTCGGTGTCCATAACACCCCAGAGGAAATATCCAAGGCGCAGCTCATCGCGCAAATGGAGCGCCTCTCTACCACCAAGACGGGCCGCAGTATCCTGGCGTCCCTAGGTTACAACCCCCGAGCTCCCAGCCGGCAACCGTGTGAGATCAGCAAGGAGGCGCGCGCCCACATCCGCGTTGACCCCATCCCGAAAAGCAGTGCACTCGGAGTACAGCCAAGAACGGCGGCAGGCGCGGGCCAAAGCCCTCACCGAGCAACACGCCCAAGACCCCCGCGCCCGATACGTAGACGCTTCGGAATACCAACGGGAAGGCTTTGCGGCAGTGGTCATTGCGGCGGCTACCGGCACCAAGACAACAGCACCGAGCGTGCGGTGCACAGACGCCACAGACGCCGAGGAGGTTGCCATCGCTCTGGCGATCTTCGAGACCCGAGGCCCGAGTGTCGCACCGTGCTCAGCGACTCGAGGAACGCCGTGCGCAAATTGGCAAAGGGGCGAGGGTGCGCGCTGGCGGCCGCCATCATCGGCAACCTCAAACTCCAAGACCGAGGCAGCACCATCCGTATCAAATGGTTCCCGGCTCACCCGGGCGAGTGTGCATCCTCAGCGAATCACAACGAGACGGCCCATTCGGCGGCGCGAGCTCTTACCCTCCACTCCCCCGAGAGTGACCGTTCCGTGTGGTGGTTTGAAACCAAGGACCGAATGGCCAGTTATGGCGAAGTGACTAAGTGTTATCGCCTAGCTCGATGGACAATGCCGCGTCCCCACCCGGCACTAAGTCAGGAGGAGGCCGTCATCCTAAGGCAGCTACAGACCTGGTCACTCCCCGCCCCGGCAGTTCTGCACGTGCTTCACCAAAAACTCTGTGCAGTGTTTGTGCAGTAGGTCCGGCGGACCAATGCCCCATCATGTGGGACATGTGCCAGGTTCCCGAACGAAGCTACCTCCAGGCCATATCCGCCCAAACTTCAAAGTGCAGTGCAGTGTACAGACAAGGACACTCACCTATGGGCCATCCAGCAGGCCCGGGGTGCGCTCGAAAAGCACAAGCCTCACGACCCACCACAAACGGGCCGACCTGGGGCATCGTAGAGTAGGGCATAACCCCGGGTCGACGCTTGGCCAACGTCACGACGCTTTAAACCGTCGGTTGCCGGCATTTAATAAAGTTACTCCTATCATATATCCTAAGAAAAGTAGTGAACACAATCAGCTCCGCTATTTCCTGAGTCCTCGCATCTCAATTGCGAAGACAGACAGACAGACAATGAACTTTATTGAAGGTCTTGAGGAGCACCGCTGCCATTCAGGGCGGCAGCGCTGCGGGCCGCTCCCACGTGGGGACGGGGAGGCCGGGTCTCCCTGCCGCGTCGTGGGCCCTCTGGACGGCCCTTATATAGCTGGTGTAGTAGATCGGGGCTCTCCAAGTCGGAGCGCCACTCTTCCTCGGTTATGCGTTGAGGGCCCCGAAGTGAGGGACACCGCCAGAGCATATGATCTAAATTGCTACGTTCACCACAATCCGGGCAGTCCGGTTCAAAAGTGTCCGTGTAGAAGCTGAGAGTGGATAGACTAGGATAAGACCTGGTCTGCAATATTCTGAGCGTGGCTGCCTGCGGCCTCGAGAGTTTCTCGTGCGGCAGAGGAAACGTTCTCCTGCCCAGCTTATAGTGCTGAATAATCTCGTTGAACGTGAATAAAGTGTCTGAAGACCTCCCAACCAATCCCCGAGGAACCGCCTCCGTTCGACCCGGCGCGGTGGGTTATCTCGCGCGCGCGGGTGTGGGCGACCTCATTGAGGTTAGTTAAACACAAGTGCGACCCTAGGTGAGCGGGAAACCAGGGGATTGTGTGTAAGGATATGACCTTATTTCCTATGATGCGAGCTACCTCGGCCGAAACGGAACCTGATGCAAAGGCCCTAACGGCCACGCGGGAATCGGTGTAAATTCGATGCCGGCCGTCGTCAAGTAAAGCAAGAGCCACCACGGCCTGCTCGGCTCTAGCCGGGGTGGTGTTCCTGAAAGACGCAGAATTGAGAACTGTGCCACTGTGATCCACCATAACTGCCGAGAAGTGTGCCGATCGGCCGTACTGTGCGGCGTCCACAAAGCACGTGCGCGGAGTGCGGGTCGTCGCGAACTCTCGCCTCTGGCCCTTCGCCTGCCTGCATTGTGCTGCGGGTGCACATTGCGAGGAAACGGGGAGATAGTTATAGCAGCTCTCTGCTCCTTAGTCAGGCCAACCTTGCGCTCCTCCTCTAGGGATGGATTACAGCCCAGAACCGCCAGAATCTCCCTGCCAGCGGGCGAAGACGACAACCTGGCAGTCTGAGCCGTGTGCTGCGCTTCAATTATTTTCTCCAAAGTGTTGTACACCCCGAGCTGCATGAGCCTCTCTGTGCTGGCATTCATCGGGATACCCAGCACGCGCTTGATGCTTTTACGAATTAGTAAATTGAGCTTAGCCTTTTCGTGATTCTGCCAGCAGTGCATGGCCGCCACGTACGTGATGTGGCTCATCAAGAATGCATGGAAGAGCCTCAAGAGATTGTCCTCCTTGATACCTCCACGACTGTTCGAGACCCGAGTAATTAACCGTTTCATACTATCAGTCTTAGCGGTGATTTTGGCGATGGTGTGCCTGTTACAACCGTTCGACTCGATGAGCATACCGAGAACCCGGATAACCTCAACTCTGGGAATGGGGTGTCCCTCGCTCGTGCGGAGCGCAAAGTTCACCTCTGACAGTGGGACCCAGCCATTGGGCTTAAACCATCTCCTACTAGGTCTGTGCAATAGGAGCTCCGACTTGCTCGAGAAGAGGCGAAGCCCCGTCCCAGCGAGGAAAGCCTCAGTGCGATCTAGCGCTTCCTGAAGTGCTTCCTCTACCTTACCCTCGCAGCCTCCGACGCACCATACGGTAATGTCGTCAGCGTGGAGTGTGTGGTTGATGCCCTCGACCTCTGAGAGCCTCTGAGACAATTTACACATAACAATGTTAAACATGAGCGGGGATACCACCGAACCCTGCGGCGTCCCCCTCGTGCCCAGCTCGATGGGCTCTGACCTGAGGTCCCCAATCTTTAGCGTGGCCTTTCTATGTCTAAGAAACGAGCTGATAAACGCGTGAAAGTTCTGGCCAAGGCCCAGCTCCGAGTTGGAATCGAGTATGTGGGCGTGCGAGACGGTATCGAAGGCTTTCTCTAGACCAAACCTAAGATGGCTCTAACGTCCCTCGTGTCCCTATCGATGAACTGATACTTGATCAGCTTCATGGCGTCCTGAGTCGAAAGGGAGAGAGAGAGATAAAAACTTTTATTGACGCCGTTCGAAAGCCTAACATGTTATACGGAAAGAGACCGCGGTCTTCGATGTGCTTGGAGATGCGGTTGTTAATAACCTGTTCTGCCACTTTGCCTATGCACGATGTGAGCGAGATCGGTCTCAGATTAGTCATGTCTGGAGCGCGCCCCGGCTTCGGGATCAGGACGACCAACGCCAGCTTCCACGACTCCGGAACCGCGCCCCGTTCCCAGATGCGATTTATCTCCTCCGTAAGGAATGTGATCGACCCGTCATCCGAGTTGCGAATAAGTCTGTTTGAAATTCCGTCCGGACCCGGAGCAGAACGTCCGTTGAGGGCCGCGAGGGCCTCCCTTACGTCGGGGACGCTAAACGGCTCGTCCATAGCGGCCATTGGAGGACCTTTGTAAGGCGGGTAGTCCGCATCATCCGAAGTGGCTATAGGTAGATATCTGTTGGCTAGCGACTCTAGTATTTACGAATCGGAATTGGCCTTTCGGGCTGCGTGTAGTATCTTATCAGTAGCGTGCCTCTGATTAGACCGGGAATCGGATTCACTTAGCAACTGCTTGAGCAGGTTCCATTTTCCACCTGATCTCATCTGCCCGTCAACCGAATTACACAACTCGTCCCATTGCTGCTTGGAGAGCGTCTGACAGTGTAGCTCTATTGTGCGATTTAGTTCCGCAATCTTTTTTCGGAGTTTGCGGTTCAGCCGCTGGCCCTTCCATCTATCGACGAGGGCTCTTTTCGCCTCCAAAAGGTTTGCCAATCGGCTGTCCATTCTATCCACATTCAGTTCGGTGACAACGGACTTGGTGGCGGACGCTACATCCTCCTTTATCTAGGGACGTAGGGGTTTCGGTTTCCCTCTCTTCCCTGATTTTACGAAAAAGATCCCAATCCGTCATCTTAAACTCCTTCGGTGGCCTCTTGCGTACCAATAACGACGTGGCCAGCACACAGTGATCGCTGCCCAAGTTCTCATTGAGATTGCACCACACGGCGGGCCCAACGTTCACCACGAACGTAAGGTCCGGCGCAGTGTCCCTGGCGCACGAGTTTCCCGTTCTAGTTGGAAAGGACGGATCCGTAATCATGGTGAGACCGTAGTCGGACGCCGCCCGTCAGAGATCCGCCCCCTTGGCCGTGACGCGGTGATATCCCCACGCGTGATGCGGAGCGTTGAAGTCTCCAGCAATTACAAGGGGGCCAAATTTTAAATGCAGAGCATTTCAGTAACTCACGATGTCACCCGCGTTGTCCCGTCGTAGTCCGCACCGTCCTTGTCCGCACCCCTCCCCCTAAACTATATAAAAGAAAATACTATCCGGCGCCAGGTTTCGATCCCTCGACCCTGCGGGCGGAACGCAATGTGCATGGTGCTCTACCGACTGCGCCACAAAGCCGACACAGAACGGCACGCTATGAACGCGCCTTATATCGTTGACTCATTCAAATTACTGCTGACGAGCGCTCTCTCGTCAGCAGTTGCCACAAGTGCAACTACATTAACGTAACGCAAACTACTTAACGTCGTGAGCCCCCGGAAATGCTCTGCATTTGATCGTGCCCCTCGCGAGGGGGATGTTTATACAGGAACTCCTACTTCTAGCGGACTCCTGGCGCCCCCTTTCTGCCATTGTAGAGACTATGAGGCGGTCTTCGAAGGGCGCCAAATTTGAATTCTACAAAATCGATTTTTGTACTCGTGCTGTGAGAAGCGTCATAAGCCAATGGGTATTGACCTCTTGCTAAGTGTTTTTAAATGCAGAGCATTTCTTCACGATGTCACTCACGATGTCACCCGGCGTTGGCGTGCCTCGGCGTCCGCAACAGCCGTTCCAGGCGCGCCCTCTCCCCCACTCCTCCTCGCCTGCTCTCCGCTGCTCCTCGCGTTTTCAGAACACCTTTTCCAATTATTACGGTGAATAGGATCAGGTAGTGCTCAGAATCAAAAAAGGTAGCTTTAGATCGAAGTTAGCCCTGCCACGGGGGATATACGACACTTCACGATAACGGTGTGGTGATAATGAAGGGAGGAGAGCGATAGCAAGGTTAACACTGTTTTGCAAGGAATAGTACATACCGACCGGAGGCATTCTCTCGACTGCTCAGTGTCAACTTGACGTGTGTACAACGGCCGGGTATTTCGCAGCTCAGGAAAATCAACGCCATTCAGACGCGGCCTTCTTCTTCTTCGTCTTCTTCTTCACTAGGATTTATTTCATTGATTGTGGGGTTTAACGCGCCGACGCTTCACAGGCGATGAGGCGCGCCGTAGTGGAGGGCTCCGGATTAATTTTGACCACCTGGGGATCTTTAACGTGCGCCGAAATCTCGAACACAGGCGTTTTTGCTTTTCGCCTCCATCACAAAAGCGGCCGCCGCGGCCGGGAATCGAACTCTGGTCCTTGGGCTCAGCAGCACAATCTTCACTAGGGGTATACGCGCAGGCATGATGATGATGATGATGATGATGATGATGATGATGATGCCCTCAATGGTTTTTGGAACGTACCAACAAGAGGGGATTGTCCAGGGCTAGTTCACGGATTGTGTTTCTATAGGACTTTCGATACTTTTTTTTTGCGAGAGTTTGCCTTACGGCATAACAGTCATATATACAACATGAAAAACCTTCATCCTCTGCGGCACCCTTTTAAAGTACCGCATACCAGCATAGTGGGAATGACCGTGCGCAATTTGATAGATAAAGCCGGATCCATTGGCTTTTAAAAATATATATGGCAGAACTACCATCCTTTTGGTGAGCTACTTCGGATAAAATTGTAAATTTTAAAAAAGGAAGTATGGAAAGTTAAGCTATCTTCTTCAGTGCTGGACTCCTAAGGTGGTCGACCTCCATGGAAGTAACGCCAAAGAAAATGAAGTATGGTACACTGGGTAATGGCACAAGAAAAATTATGGTACTCACATAAGGACTCAGCTATCCAAACAAGACAACTAAAAAGAGGTGGGGTTAAATAAGAAAACAAAGCGATATTTCGCCTGGTTGTTCCGAACTTTTGACAGCCACAGCTGGGGTGTGTATACATTGTTTAGGCACTGTAGGGAATGAGGTCGCTTCATACATTGCCGGTGCCATATATATATATATATACATACATACATGAACAACTGGAGCAGGGAGCGGTATGTGCGGAACCATCGTCAATCTACGCGTGGTATGTGCTGCGGACCTGTCTGAGTCTAGCAAGGTTATCTATGTATAGCCAACCAGAAAAATGGTAAATGAGGGGCTCGGTGAATTAAGACAGAATAAGGGTTGGCAGTCAAGAAAACCTGGGAAAGCAAAAGGGGCGGGGGGGGGGGGGGGGGTGCGGTAGGTCATGGAAACAGATGAGGAATTGTTTGAGTCAAAAAGAAAGTTGTGAAAAAAATGCCAGAAAGATGAAGAATTGTTTGAGTCAGAAAGAGAGTGGTGAAAAAATTCCCGAGCATTTTTTCGCCACTTTCTTTCTGACTCAAACAATTCTTCATCTGTTTCTATGACCTAATCGCGATGAATAAGTTCCGGGATTTGGCTTCAAAAATACACGAGAGGGTGGACGCACGGATGAGAACGATGGTAGAGCAATCTAAAAACGTTGGGTGGAGCTAACGTTTCGACTGTGGTCCGGTCTTCGTCACTCTGACGAAGACCGGACGACGACCGGACTCTGACGAGGACCGGACCCCGGTGTCGAAACGTTAGTTCCACCATCGTTTTCATACGTGCGTCCACCCTCTCGTGTACACACACACACACACACACACACACACACACACATATATATATATATATATATATATATATATATATATATATATATATATATATATATATATATATATATATATATATATATATATATATATATATATATATATATATATATAAATATATATATATATATATATATATATATATATAAATATATATATATATATATAGCGAATCAGAATGGTAAATGAGGGGCTCGTTCAATTAAGACAGAAATAAGGGTTGGCAGTCAAGAAAACCTCGGAAAGCAAAGGGGGGAATGTGGTAGGTCATTGAAACAGATAAATAATGATGAAAGACAGCAAGACAGTGGAGAAAAAATGCCCGCCGGGTGGGATCCGAACCCATGACCTCCAGAATACGCTTCTGGTGCATTGACCACAACGCTACCGGCTGGGCTATTTTCCCCTCCACTTTCTGGGGTATTTATGCTAAGGTAATTTTGTTTCCTGCTCTTGGGGGTGGTAGCCAGCGCCACTCGGACTACTTGGGGTGAAGGGGACCTTCTTTTTAACCCCCGGGCCGTAAGTCGAGTGTCTACGATATGTCATGGGTTCTACGGGTTCTAGTGTCTACGGAGGTCGTGGGTGCGGATCCCACCCGGCGGGCATTTTTTCTCCACTTTCTGTCTTTCAAAATTCTTTATCTGTTTCAATGACCTTCCACATTCTCACCTTTGCTTTCCGAGGTTTTCTTGACTGCCAACCCTTATATATATATATATATATATATATATATATATATATATATATATATATATATATATATATATATATATATATATATATATATATATATATATATATATATATATATATATCGTTATTTATTTATTTATTTATTTATTTATTTATTTATAGTACCCCTAAAGGCCCTCTAGACGAGGGTACTATATAGGGGGGGGGCAAGACAACGTCATACAAAAATATGGACAAACATACAAGACGCATTATAACCAGTAATTAGCTGTAACGAAGGGAAGAAATCATAAGTACAACCTACAGCCATGCAGCGTTGTACAATCGTTAAAAAATCAGATAAATTGTGAAAATAGCGCACAAGAGCTATAAGAATTTGCTTGACACATTTTCGACCATATTATTGGCTGAAAAAACATTATCACGTAAAAACAAACAAAAGAAAACATAAATAGTGGCAGCGTATCCAGAAATAGCCTGCAGCAAGAGCAAGAACAACGTATGCAAGCTACTACTACAATTTATGCAATAGGTAAAAAACTACGGGGAAATCGTTTTTAATTAGTGACAGTAGTGTGCAAGAGCTGCAAGAATTTATTGGGATCTTTTTCAGTGGCGACATGTGCTGGCAAGTCATTCCACTCAACAATGGTGCGCGGTATGAACGATTGTGCGAAACGAGGTGAATGACATTGTGGGCGTTTAACTTAGTTGAGGTGATCACGTCGTGGAAAGAGAGCAGAGGGGCTTTCATAAAAGCTTCCACGCAGTGATGGGTGATAAATCTTGTTAAAAAAAGATAAACGGCATGTTTCCGACGAAGGGCCAAATCCACTAGTTCAGCATGGTTTTTAATTTAATGACGCTGGAAAAGGAAGAATAATCAGAGTAAATAAAGCGAGCAGCACGGTTTTGCAAGCATTCAATATTTGATATGATGTAAGCTTAATGAGGGTCCCGAATGGCGCTGGCATACTCTAATTTAGGGCGAATTAAAGGGATGAAAGCAATCTTTTTTAGCCGTGATGGAGACTGTTCAAAATTGCGTTTTAGCAACCCGAGCGAACGGTTAGTGCTTGCAAGAGTAAGTTCGACGTGATGCTGCCATGTTAGATCCTGCTGAAAGTGAAGGCCAAGGTACTTGTAAGAAGATGTGAACTCAAACGGCTCATTATTCAAGGAGTAATAAGTGGGAACACGGTTAGTAGCGTTAGTAGAGGACATAAACTTAGTTTTAGAAATGTTTAGCGACATAAGCCGGGTTGAACACCAGAGGCTAATTTTGTCCAGATCAGATTGCAAGGTTGAACGGTCGGAATCAGAGGAAATGATAAATATATTACGCATTCCTCTGCAAACAGTCTAACTTGAGAAGATACAGAGTTGGGTAGATCATTAACACAGACAAGGAAAAGTAGAGGACCAAGGATGCTTCCCTGGGGGACGCCAGAGATTACCAGAATAGAGGAAGAATTTGCTTTCATAGCGAAAGTGAATTGGGACTGGAGAAAAGAAAAGCTTTAATCCATGTAAGAACGTTCAGGTGAAGGATAAGTGTGCTAGTTTTAGTAATAACCTGTGGTGAGGAACGCGGTCGAAAGCTTTGGCAAAATCAAAAAAAAAAACAGCATCGACCTGGTAACCGGCATCCATGGATTTGTGAAGATCGTGAACAAAACCGGCAAGTTGTGTGTCGGAGGTATAACCTTTACGAAAACCGTGCTGACAATTAGAAATGCTTGATGTTTTTCCAAATAGTTCATGACGTGACTGTGTATAACATGTTCCATGAGTTTACAAATGGTATTAGTTAGAGATTTTGGCCTGTAATTCAGCGGGGAAGAGCGGTCTCCGAATCTGAAGAAGGGGACCACCTTTGCTGCTAGCCAGTCTTGAGGTACAGTTCCGGTAGACAACGATTGTGAAAACATAGCGCTTAAGAAGGGACTGATGCTCAATGATATGGCTTTAAGGATTTTATTATTAAATCCAATATTGTCGGCTGTTGTAGAAATTTTCAGTTTCTGCAGGAGGCACAAAATATCCGCTTCACTGGCAGTAATCTCCGGCATTGTTTTAGCGTATGAACTATTTAAAGTAGGAACTGAAGAAACATCGTCTCTTGTAAAAACCCAAGAAAAAGACCAATCTAGCAGCCCTGCGCATTCAGATTAGGGGACTGAAACGCCGTTGTTATCATTCAGTATAATGTCTGGATTACTTTTAGGGTTTACAACTCGCCAGAACCTGCGTGGATTATTTGCAAGGATCGATGATAAATCATGACTAAAAAAATGACGGTGTACTGTGTGTCGGGTTCTCACGGTTAGTACGGGTATAAATTTGTCACTTATACCAAGAAGTTTACTTTTTAACGGCAACCAGTTTTCTTCAATCGTGCGGTAAAGATGCCCATATATATATATATATATATATATATATATATATATATATATATATATATATATATATATATATATATATATATATATAGGAATAGCTCGTAGAAAGCAGATAATGCTAAGTTCATATCATCAAAGTTGCCTCTGTTGTAGCACCTGATAATTTTGTTAGTCGACATTCTTTCTACCACTGGGCGAATCAAGTTTTCAGTAATAATAACATGGTCCGAAAGACCATCAACAGATTTTATTTTTGAGCAAGCATCTGGTTCGTTTGTTAAAATTAAATCAAGAATATTAGAGCATGTTGCCGAGCAGCGTGCAGGAAAACGGATAAGTTGCGGTGGAGGACCGCCTAGACAATTATGTGCGCGCCTCAGTATCACTGTGTGAAACGGTTAGAGCACTACAGTTTATAGCAGGAAAATTGAAATCACCGAAAATGATAAGTTCCACATTAGGAAACCGGGTATAAATATCGCTTAGAACACGGGAAAAATCGTTCGCAACCAAGGAGCCCATATCGCGAGGGCGGTAAAAGACGGCAATAAGAACATGATTAGCAGGAGACTTGAAGGAAACAAGCACGCATTCAAGATGCTGAGATCGTCGACCCTAAGAATTCGCATCCGTAAGGCGATTGAAACAGCGGCGCGATTAATACCGTCTACGCCAACCTGCCGATACTGTAGTGCACACACAGGGTAATTCCGAATAAATAACAACAACAACAACAAAAATGCTGAGAAGCGCTACAGCGGCTTCTTGAAAACCGTGTTTGTACAGGGCACATCAACCAACCTGGTACCCCCTTCCCCCTTCTAAGCGAAAGACAAAAAATAAGGCGTTTGCACATCCGGAGGGGGGGGGGGGGGGGGTGACGCACCGGCTCAGTATTATTTTAAACAATAAAGATTGAATCTCGGCCAGACACGAGCGATTTAGTTTCTTTTTTTTTTTTGCCTCAATGTGAAAAAAAAGAAGAAGAAAAAAACAACATCCGGTGCTGCTGGGAACCGTGCAATGAAGTTCGAAAGTAATTGAGATGGGCGCAGTTGTTTCCGGTATATATGCCCCACAAGAGCAAGCACTGGTGTAGGAAAATGTGACACTTTGCCCACTGTTGCGCGGCTGCTAGTTACAACAGATTGAAAAGTACGTAACAAACTGCACTGCGGATAGATACAGAAGAACACGTTACCCAAGGCTCTGGACGGACGATTTCCGGGACGGCATCTTCCGCTTTCCTCGGTTCCTCCGAAAGGCGCAGAGGCTCTACGAAACAAACAGCTCAAAAGCAAAAGCACCGGACGGCCTCACCGCGTGAAGTGCGCTTTTTAAATCGCGCTGCTTTTGCCCGCCCACGGCGCCGAGCAGCAGGGTCTGCAGCGTGTCGTGCGTGCACAGAGACAAATTGTGCCCTTTAGCGCCGCTCCGTCTACGGATCCGTGCGGAGCAATACGGGCAAGCGTGACGCGGTTGAAAAAAATATATATAGCGGGCTACGCGAGTCGTTCTGAAAGCGAGCGTCGCCCACACCTGCGACCTGACTTGTCGTATATTGGCGAGCATGCCTCATCGAGGTTTAGACGTTTGGCAAGTTTTTTCGGGTTTGGTTCACAGCTGGCGAATTGTTTTCATGTTTTCATTTGTATCCTATACTCTGAACTGCACGTTGTATTAAACCTTTTAGTCCCGACTCCCGATTAGCCTGTTTTTACATCGTTTCAACCGTCATAATTCTCTCCTCGTGTCCTCTCAAGTGGACCCCACCACCACCACCACAATCTTCATAGTTATATTGACTGCAGGACAAAGGCCTCTCCAGTGACTTTCGCGTGAGACTTTGGCATGTTCACCGGCAGTCCTCAAAGTCTCCTTAATTCAAACAGCTTGTATGCAGAGATCCCAGAACTAGCCCCGGCGCAGAAACTTCCGCCCTCTGTTAGCGCTCATAGGCACTCACCACTCTGCCGATGACCACCTGTCCATTCCCGAACGCTGCATGGGACATAGTAGAGCACTACAGGCTATCAAAAAGAATATACTTGCCGCCCAACACAAAGCTCCAAAGGAGAAGCCACACAATTCCCGAAACTGCAGACAAACTCATTTCCGCACGCCGCACAGCTGCACAGGATACGCCACGCGCTCTTCAGCTACCACTGCAACTTCTACTCTGGGATGCCCAACACCCTGTACCACGTGGTGTGGGAGTGTAAGGGCGTCACGGAACTACCAGAAGTCATCGCACCGGCATCGGAGTAGTGGGAGGTCCTGTTGACCAGCGATGTTCGGGAAAATCAGCGTGGCACCTGGTGCCAGGGCCATTCGAGCTGCAGATGGCCATGACATCCCGGACTAAGGGCGCCACCCACCAAGCATATGACCGACAGCCATCCCGCGCTCGTTTTTTTTTCTATCCAATGGGAGCAATAAACGTTTTAAAACAAAGCTTTAGTACTTTCGTCCAGGGGTTTCGCGGAGGATGAGCAAGTTAACCTTTTGACCGGATACAGACCCCCGGCGAAGCGCATCGCGTGAATCGCCGGGCCCGCTTTCGGCGCTGCGCGCAAGGCTTCCTTTTGCCCGTATGAGCGGCGGCCGCCGCCGCGGTCGCGACTAATCAACTGATTGGCAGCTGACCACCCCCGCAGCCTCCCATACATGCGCCGCTCGATCGGAGACTACGTGACTCGTCTCGCGCCTGGCGAAGAGGAACGCCACGTTCCCCGGGCCTCCTTCTGTGAGCGTTGCACGGGACCGAACGGCTTTGAGCCGTGGGCGGCAATACATCTTTATCAAATGTTAATTAAGCGAAACCAAGACTCAACAAGAATAACCCAAGCTTTACCCAATGTTAGCTGAGCTAAACCACAGCCATTTTTTGCTCCTCCTTCTCCTCTCCATCTCATCCACATCTTCGCCTCCTTTTCCTTTCACCTTTCTCTGCCTTCTTTTTTCGTTCCGGTGCTTTCTGTACAAGCCAAAATAAAGCGAAAAAAAAATTAAACCAGTTTAAGGTATTGTTCGCTCCCTCGGCACACATATCGTGTGTCGCGACTAGAGAGTAAAAACGAAAAGCAATCAATATTATAGCAAAAAAAAAACCTGATGATCGCTCATGAAAATTTTTAGCTTTCGGGTATTTTGTTACATTTTGAACACTTGAGAACACTTCGCTCAATAAAACAAAATTTCATTGAATTAAGGATAACGGTTTGTCTCATCAGCTGTACAGCGCTAACCGAACATTCCAAAGATCCGGCAAAATTCTCAATTCTAGGATGCTCAAAAGAAATAGGGTGAAAAGTAGAAGCGGGGCGGGGTATAAAATTGCTACGCAAGCGAACGCTGATAACGACTGCAGCTCAGGTACGGGCAGAGCCGAACCTGAGCTACGAGCCGGGCGGTAGTGGAGCTGTACACCGCTTATACCACCTGGGAATCTTTAACGTGCGCCGAAATGTCGACACGCGGGTGTTTTCGTTTCTAGCCTGCATCAGAAAAACGACCGCCGCGTCCTCGGGCCCAGCCGTGGCCCAGCCGTCGCCTCTTGAATTTTTTCAATGCCAAACGCATCAGCCCCGAGCGGCCAAGCAAGCCCTTTCCTTCTACTCCAGCCACTCTCCCCCAATTGCTAGCCTTCCCAGTGCTTCAGTCACGTGACCGGTTAATCTTGAGGCGACGCGTCGTGGAAAGTGACAAACGTTGGCAAAACGTACTCCGCCGCGGATCTGAGTTTTCTAATGCTGCCGAGAGCCCCGTTACTTTGGCAATCTCATGGTTGCCTTGGCAAACAGGCACAAACCGCTCTCGAATACAATTACGGTTAGGTGATCCCGGTGATCCCGGGTTAATCTCGGGGAACAGCACTTGTCCATTCATCCACTGCGTCCTGAGCCTAAGGACGCAGGTTCGGTCCGGGCGTGGAAGCTTATTTTCTGGTGTAGGCGAAAAGGGCAGCGCCCACGCGTCGAGATTTCGGCGCACGTTTAAAGATCCCCAGGTGGTCAATATTAATCCGGAGCTCTCCACTACGGCGCGCCTCATATGCCCAAGTGTAGCTCTGGCGCATTATATAATCCCCAATTTGATTTTTTTTTTCACTAATCCACTGCGGCAGGTACATTGGAGGCGAGAATCCGTATGCGTCACGTCTCGACAGTGTGGTCGACTGCGATTGGTTGCATGTGACGCTTTGTTTTATGACTCGGAAGAAAAAAAAACTATCGTGTCAGCCGTACCGCGTGGAAAATTCTGCGTTAGTTGTTTCAGCTTCCGAGTACAAACTGGCTAAAAGAGAAGAATGACAGTCATATTTAGCCCCTTCATGAAAAATAATTCATTATTGCGTAATCACCGAGTTAACCTATAGCATAAAAATGTGCATAAGGCGTCCCAAGCGTCTATCACAATTTTTTTTTTAAGTTTAGTATTACCTGTATGTAGGTTAACGTGTAATCTAGTGTTGCGCAGATACCACTCCGGGGCCCTGTCTCTACCCCGAAATGATTGATGATTGATTGCAGGGCTTATCGCGCCGACGCAACGCAGGTGATGAGGCGCGCCGTAGTGGAGGGCTCCGGATTAATTTTGACCACTTGGTACCCCGAAATGGAATTGAAATAGAATGGGAATGGAATTTCGGAATCGTTGAATGAAGTGGGGAACGCGATGTGCTAGATTTGTAGTCGAGCTGTATCTATATTTCCAGCTGGGAGCTAGCTGCAGGCCCTTGAAAATGTCCAACCAAAGCGACCGATCGCTCCCTTTAGTCTCTTACCGGCTCATCATTGTGCTCCCTCGTGGACGAAACTTGTTGCGGGCCTGCTGTTGAGCAAGCGAAGGCGAGAAGTTGTTGACGGGTAAAGTGTTCCTGACAATCCAGACGCACCGAAGCGGCCCTTGCGCATGGAGATCTCCCGAAACACTCCGTGAGAGTCCCAGAGCGCGACCGCTCTATACCCGGCCGCAGATATTCCCACCTCCGCTTTCGCGATTCTCACCTTACTCGACTGTCAGCTTCAGATGAGGCGAAATGTAATGCACGCGAAAGAAAATATTTGAAGGTAAACGTGAGACATAAGGACGTGCATAAACTGTTAGGTGGTGTCAGGTTACTTGGTTACGTCAGCGGAACTGCGCAATCATTTTATTTCGATAACCCTCTATACGTATGCATGACTTTCAATTTAGGCCCTCACTTTTAACTTAACGCGTGCGATCGTTTTCTCTTTACGCACAAAAGATGCTGTCAGGCGGGTGACGCGGACACAGTGCTGCTTGATACGCGGTGAACAGCAGTGAACACGCGGGGTGCAAGATTTTGGAAAACGGTTGTCTTTCTTGGGCTACCTAAACGAGATTTTGGTCTGTCTGTCTGTCTGTCTGTCTGTCTGTCTGTCTGTCTGTCTGTCTGTTCCCCACCCGTGCAAGAGTAACCGCCAATCAGTGATGCATAGGCGTGAAAGACACCGGCCAAGATGTCGCTGCGGAAGCCCTTCAAGCTAGACCCGAAAAGCGCCGGCTAAAACGTCTTACCAGAAAACCTTCAAGGAGGAAACACAAAGCGCTAGCTCTTGGGTGCGAAAAATTTCCGCTCCACGCCGATTTATCCACGCAGGCTATATGTGAAAACCTAGTGTCACTAGATAGGGTTACGGAGTATCGGCACTCTTTTCTCCTATTGTTCCGTGCCGCCGCCGTGATCATTGGTCAGTTCGCATCACGTGACATTTATTTACACTGCGACGGTTCATGGGCACCGCCATCTTGTTTGTGCGTTTTCTGTCGGTCAACTCTGGTAGTCTTAAATTGTCCTCCCTGCTCTGCGGCTGAGCGCGACTGACGTCGTTCCGAAAGCGAATAAAAATAACGAGCTTGGCAGCATTTCAGCTTCATAAGTGCGTCCGAAGATGCCGTGGTGCTGTGTCTTCGGCCGTGTTGTTTACAAATGACATCGTCAAAGTTAGCGGTGAGGCCGCAGAGGCGGCAATCTGGCAACACTGATAAGCACCAAAATTGCCGCCGTTGGTCCCTTGCGTGGCTCGGTGACGGTACTCTGTATCGTACCTAGTGACACTATGAAAATCGAGGCATATACAGCTTCGCTGTAAAAATGACAAAAAAATTCTACAGACATTCAGAGAATTATCTACTAATGCGTAGCATTCTTATGCCGCTTGTCTCTAGAGTTTGAGATCTTTCCAGCCAAATTTATTGGTTTTTCTAAATCCTGCCCGGCCTATTAGAATCTCCATTTACGTTATTACGACGATTTTACTTGGAAATTTCCTGAAATCTGCATTATGTAGAAATGCAGGGCGTTACACGGTACGACAGTTTCCGTAATTATTTTATATTTTGTTTACTTTTTTTTTTAGTTTTTCAGAATTTCGTTCCACCAATTATCTCCATTTACGCCATTATAGCGATTACAGGTGGAACATCCGCAATGCTTGCATTTTTGTGCAAATGCAGGGCGTTACACGGTCCTGGCTGAAGGGGGGGGGGGGGAGGTACTCGGCTAAAAACTGGGGCCTCCTTATCTCGATATAAGGCAGTTTATATTGCCTCCAGAAAAATGTCTTCCTAGCAACGCACTTGGGTGTAGAGGCAAAACCAGAAGCGCTGGTGTACTCTGGGTTCTTGTAAGTTGGCTTTCCTACATTATGAGTAGTGCAGTGAAGCATGGCCATCTACGGAGGGCGTATGATAACAGCCCCACTTCATACTCCTCTCCACCACCGCCACCTCACCACACCACGTGCGGCGTCTCTCTCCCCGCTGACTTTGCGCAACACATCGCGCTCGTCGGCGGTCACCTGTGCGGAGCACTAGAGACGCCCTTGTCTCTACCCACCAATCGTGTCTGTCCTTTGCCTGTGACTTAGAGATGGGCCCACGGTCCTTACACTTCAACAGAGCAAATTCCCAATACAAAATAAGCTCGTTAATTCCAGCTCGGTTAATTCAAACTTACGGTTTATTCGAACTCACGCCCTGGTCCCGGCACAGCCCTGTATATTTCAATGGGGGAAAACTCCCGATAATTCGAACGCGTCGGTATTTAGAACGGTTAATTAGAATTGGGTTCCCCTGGTTTCCATCGCTACTCGAAAAAGAAGTCGGCCCAGAGTGATTACAATGTGTTGCAAGTCCAAACCAAACCAAATTTATTAGAGATGCATGCGGATCAGCGTCGAGGCTGGATTTTGCAGCACGTTATTTCTCAGCAGATGAGAATTCTGACGCTGCGCTGGAGGTCTTAGGCAAGTTCCAAGCGATGCTCATGGAGTCGTGACAGAAGAAACGCATTGCAAATGCACATTACCGATTGCTTTTAGTTTTGATTGCCTCTACCCTGCCTAGTAAATAAAGTTGTTTTCGCGCATAGACAGCGTGATTATTTCGACATTACGGCTCGCTGCTCGCATGAATGCAATGTCAGTGCCTGTTTCGGGCCTATAACTGACTGATCCATTAATTTCGTTCGCTGTTCGGCCTCCACGAACATTATTTTAAAAATCACCTGCCACAAACGTGTAGTAGCGCCTAATTTGCGATAACAAGCGCCCTCCCTCTAATTCGAACTCCGCTTAATTCGAACGACTTTATGGTCCCCTTCGAGTTCGAATTAACGACCTTTTACTGTATTGCTAAACCCCAACATTGCAAATCCCACCAGCATGCCCCGACTTCGCTGGACTCCCCTCTTCCCAGGGTGAGAGCTAGGGCTCTGTTTTTTTCGTTTTTTTTTGGGGGGGGGGGGGGGGGTATAGGCGACCCCCCCCCCTCTCTGTGGGGTTAGAGGGTTTGCTCATAAATTCCCATTTCTCCTCCAAACTGCAAAACGAAAACATCCGTGTGTCGAGATTTCGGTGATCGCCAGGTGGTCGAAAGAAACCCGGACCCCTTCCCTACGGCGCGCCTCGAATCCCAGGAGTAGCTTCGGTACGTAAACAAATGAAACGGTCTGGCGCCGAATTCCCGCCTGCGCACGCACTGCACGAGCAAGCTAGAACAAGGCCGCTCTATTGTGCGCCGTGTCTCAACCTGACCCCGTTGCAGCGGAACCCCAGCAGTGACATTCAGTGACATGCGAACGCTAGCAACGGAGATGCTCTTCTCCGCCTTACCCTTTTACCGATGGTAAAACACAGGAGAGCAATAAAAAAACGAGCAACTAAAATATAGGTTAAATACCTGCATATGCGACACATTCAACATAAACTGGCGTTATTTGAAGCGTCAGAAATACAAAACTTGTGCGACAAGCCGTCGACATTGGTGATGCGGTTCGCGTTATTGACGCGTCTTATGACGTAATCCCTATAGGTGCCGTTTGTCGGTATCTCGACCGAGGTATCAACTTCAAGAACCATTTCCTTACGTTTGGGGGTGATAGGAATGATTGAAACTGCTCAGCCATCCTAAAAGTGAGAGTTCGCTACGATTGAACACTCTCGACAGCAGGGAATTATGACAAATTTTAACTATTCGATATGGAGTTCGAGTTGAACGGGGATGCTAATTTCGAAACATTGGTCTCTACAGCGCACGCCACAGAGCATGCATGTTTTTTGCAGCCATAACGTCTGTTTCTTGCACATCCTTGTAAGGAGAACAACAGTGCCAATTAATGCCCTCCCCTTTATTTTTGTCATTTTATTTCTTTGTCCGAAGCAGGGGCGATATTATCGTGTTTTGTCCGTTTTGTGTCCGTTTCAAGTGTCCGTTTTGAGCAAGCCCTCATTGGCTAAAAGCGAGCACCCGGATGTGACGCCATGCAAGCACGGCGGAGCTATGAGCCGCGGCTATGGGAGCAGACGATTTGGAGAAGACGCTTTTTCGCCGCCTTGTTGTTGTTGGTGGAACAATAAACACATAAAAGATAGTTTAAAATAGGTTTAGTCGTTTAAAAAGTGTTTGCGAGAACAGTTGCGCAAAAGTCAATCCAAAGTCCGCCTACAACTTGAAGTACGTCACAATAAAACGGATGCAAAACAGACGTTTTCAAAACGGACAAAACACGAGAATACCGCCCCTGAAGTCGTGTTCGTCGCTCAGTTCGTTTTTGGCGACGTCGCGACTGTAGAGCACTTAGTAACACTATTCGTAACCGGTTTCCACACATTTCGGAAAGTGGTTGCGACGTCACGTGGCATGAGGTTACAGTCACTCGCAGGTGACTGTGACGTCGTCCGTCGCATAGCTAGCTGGCGCAGCTGCCCAACTGGCCGTCTGTCCGCTGTATTACCTGCAGCTGTGGGATATCCAGTCCTGCGCACCTTACAACTTTGTTATATTTGACGTCACCGACGATTATTACGGCAGAAGCCATCACTCTTTTTTTTTCCCCCGAAACAACAGATGTTTCGGCACAGCCCATCCGCTCTTCACCCCGAACACTTTTTTTTGTTGTTGTGGTCTTCTTTTAGGGCAGCCAACAAATTGCGGTCCTGCGCACGGGTCGGGTCACCATACTTCCTGCGTATATAGTCAGAAATATACGTCATAGATAAAATGGATACGTCTCTGAGAATTTCTTCAAAGCGAGCAAATAATTTTGTTCTTTCTGTCCTAGGCGGCTAATTATTTATAGAAAATACTGAACAAAGTGTCTCCTCTTTTCTTTCTTTGTACTTTGTTCGCAGAATCTGCGCTTCAGTGACATGTCATGTTTTTTGTTGTTAAATATACGATAGCGCTTGACATGCGCTCGCTTTCTTTTGCCTCTCCCCCTCCTCCATTTTTTAAACACGAAAGTCTTTGCTACTAAAACGCAGAAATTTTGGTCTATCTGTCTGTCTGTCTGTCTGTCTGTCTGTCTGTCTGTGACTCGATTCAGCCACCCGGACAAAGTGAAAGGAAGTCTGCGCAATAATGTTATATACTCACAGCCAAGCCTAAACGTCAGTGTCCGGTGTCAGTGTTCATACTTGTCAACATTGCTGAACAAGAACAAGACATTACGTAAATATAAGGCAGAAAATCAATACATGAGTGATATTTGCAGTGTTCCTTTATTTCAAAATTACCGAATGCTTGTTTTTTGTGACAGGAAATAAAATACTACATCAACGGCAGGAAACCATCGCCTGCTGTTGCCAGCGCTACCTCCTGGTAGCATTTAAGAAATCAAACGGCAATAACAACGAAAGGTTCCACGAGATTTGTTCCACGTCCCGCTTGGAATGCACGTGGAGCAGGGCTACGTGGTTCTATAAACATTGTAGTACGGTGCCTCAATTCACGCGCGTCTCCGCCGTACGGCAACGCTGGCATCGAGACACCCGACTTGGAGCAGTAGAACGCGGTACATTTAAATTGACTTGAGCAAACCTCTAGCGTGTTACTTGAGAGGAACGAGACGGGAGAGGAACAGCATGAGAGGTCAGCGGGGAAGAGAGGAAGGCCTTTACTTGGCAAGGGTGTCAGTCCGACTATCGTCTTTTGGCGACATTTGCAACGAAAGGAGCAGATACGCGGCCATTTTTTTTTTCCATCATTCCCAATCAAAAATTGTTTAGATGTCAGCTACATGGAAAAACCCCAGCATGTTCCTAGCTGCTCCAAGTATACCAGACCGAAGTCCCGATGCTTTATAAAAATGTCAATGCCCCATTTCCTGAAAACGTTAATAAAACCACGGGGTGCTCTACGACCCCCCCCCCCCCCCCCCCCCCGGGGCAACACTTTATGACACAGTGTAGCCAGGTTTCCACTTGTTGTGTTGTTTGCGGGGAGCCTGCGGCCGACAGAATTGCAGGCCTCCAGCTGCGTCGTGCTCGTATGTGACCTTCGCTCTTCTCAACAGGTGCCCTCGAGTCCAGCGTAGTCGAAGCCATCCATCGTAATCCTTGCACAGCGCAGAGAAAGCTTGCCCTGTATTCTTTCTTTTCGGTATGCTGTGCGTCCCAAGGAAGAAAGAAACCAAATTTACTCCCAGCATTTGCTGCGCTGCTGCTACGCCCGCTTCCCACACCGAAACGTCAGTAGAACTTAGCTGCTTAGTACAGACGGGTAACGTAGCTAGTTGTGATTACCGCTACCGTTAAATGGCTTTTCCGGAGTTTTGGTTTTTTTGTGTGTGTCTGTGTGTATATAGGTATGCGCCACAGCTGTGTTCCCCAACTGGCGTGCGCAACAATCTGCACCGTGCTCACTTGCGACATCAAGCGTCGACAGAATTTCCGCGAATTCCGCATTCGAACGGTAATCACACTGGCATCCACGGAGGGAACAGTATATATGTACAGAAAGCTAGAGAGAGAGAGAGAGAGAGAGAGAGAGAGAGAGAGAGAGAGAGAGAGAGAGAGAGAGAGAGAATCTATGGGCGTAGTCCTATTATGAAGTACCTCGTACTTTACTTTCTTGTGTATATTTCGATTCGAGCCCTGTGTAGTGCATTCATTCTAACTTCACCCGATCCAGCCCCGAAGGGCCAGCACGAAAACTGGCTACAGCAGCTCCGCCTTCCACCAGTAAGGTAAGCAGAGGAAGAACAGGTTGGCAGCGCTTCGAAGTCCCGTGTCTGTCCCCCCCAATCCGCGCGCACACACACACGCGCACGCACACACCCACCACAAACGGGGAAAGAGAGATCACGGAAGGACAAAAGAGCAAAAATAACACACGCACAGAAAGGAACTAAAACAGAATTTAAGATAAAAAAAAAAAACTTCAGGATGCCGTGCCGCAGCCTACAGACATTCCAAACGGTTTGTTAGTTTCTTCCCCCTGAGAATTTGCAGGATGCCTGATTGTCAGCACGATGGCCGGCGAGCAGAGCTTCTGGCCGCCCTCCAGCGTCTCGGGCTGCCCATCCACATCCTGATGGACCTGCTTTTCAC
The DNA here is from genome assembly GCF_048455015.1 of Haemaphysalis longicornis. Classification (NCBI taxonomy): domain Eukaryota; kingdom Metazoa; phylum Arthropoda; class Arachnida; order Ixodida; family Ixodidae; genus Haemaphysalis; species Haemaphysalis longicornis. Next base: position 34,454,994 of record NW_027526460.1, read on the forward strand.
GACGGGCCCCAACTCCATCCGGCCGGAAGCATTCCGACTTGTCCTGGCCTTCCTCGAGGAGACCGAACTCATCAAACGGCTGTAGCCCAATGCCTGCCGGCCAGCCTTACGCAGTCATTATCTCTTTCTTTCTCTCCCTCTTTCTCGGTCCCCAATTGTTTCATTCCCCCTCCCCCCTTCCCCCGGACTGGGTTGTATGCTAATGAACTCCCAAATTAGTTCAAAATATCCGCAGTCCACAACTTTTCCACTTTCTATATCAATAAAGCAATCACACTCGTGTGGAGCGCAATCACCGAAGCCGGATACGGTTGGTGTGTAGCCTGCGAAATAAAAATAATTATATCTCATGTCGAGCAGAGTTAATGGCTCTACTCTCCCCCTCTCCTCCTCCTCCACACCCCTGTCTTGAAAATTTCAGAGGTTGAAGGGGGGCCGGCGGAACGGGGGTAGAAGGGGGGGGGGGAGGCGTAATGCGCCCAAGGTGCACCTGGGCTATGAGGCGAGCCGGAGAAGAGGGCTCCGGATTAATTTTGACCACCTTGGAATCTTCAACGTGTGCCCTCGAAATCTCGCGGCTCGGATTTTCCGCTTATACGGGAGCGTTTCACAAAAGGCGTGCGCGTTTTACAAGGGTGTTATTATAGCTCTGAAGGTTATTTCAGATACGATCGAGCAAACGGGGGCTGGTCGACCTTTTCGATTTGGTTGAATTTTTTATATCCTTCTCTGATTATTCCAATGTTGAGATTCAGAAATATTTTCCCTCCAAAAATTTTTCTCTAACCGTAAAAAATTTTGGAACGCGACAACGTGGACTCCCGCCGCTACATGCCCGTGCGCCTCGGCCAGATTTAGCGACGTCTAGCTGCGAAAATATTTATGTGGGGCAATTCGTAAATTTTATTCACAATTTCATGTACAACCCGGATAATTCAAGTGTAATCGACAGCAATAAATGTGCTCCTGCGCGTACGGTGCCAAATAGCACGTTTATGTTGCATACACGGAAAATACCAGGAATTCATTGAGCTGTGCATTCATGTTCAGCGCGCCATCAAATCAATGCTATTGGGGGGGAGATGGCAGTACACAAAAGGCGGGTCTGTCATTGTCACGCTCGAAACACTGAACATTCCTGTGGAAGCTACGCTTAGGGGGGGGGGGGGGGGGATTTTGGTTGCAACGTGGGAGCCAGGCGACTTTGTATAGAAGCCACTTTACCATAGAGGAATCTGAATTGCATTCGCAAAGAATGCATGCGACGTAGTTGTAGTGCCACCTTTTAACACTACATTTTACAAAACAAGGAGGATCTCAAGAATTGGAACTCATACTTCCAGAAACATAGTAAATGTAATTCTTTTCCCCAATCCATAGCATTTGAACGGGCGCGGATTGATTGCTATGGAGCCAACGTGGACATTAAAAATGCCATTGTTTCTATTACATTCTCACTTATTGTATTCGTAAAGGGATCAATTGCCTTATATTGCCAGCTGCAATCATTTGGCTTGTGGTATTCGAAGAAACAGTTGGGTTGCTTATATACAGAAGATGCATAACATACAAATCTCAGGGAAGTCGCTATAGCACTACATTACGTCGTGGAGATTTTGGCTCCTCTCTCAAAATGTACGCGCTCCGAAATGATACATGTTTTGATGATGATGCAAGTACATGTAAAGGCCTACATCAGGTGAGAATTTGAGAAAATCGAAAATGTGTTGTTTTTTTATATTAGCCCCTGAAACCTGTGTTTTTCAGTTTTTTCTTCCAACTTGCGTGCCAGTTTCATCTTAGCCGTGCCGCATGCAATTATAATATTCTGGGTTTTTGTTTAGAACTGTAAGGATCACACGCGACTAAAATTTGAAGTTTGTAACTTAAGTTATTGTTGTAATACAGTCGATCCCGGATATATCGAACCCTGATATATCGAGTTACTGCTGATATCGAACAGTCTAAACATCCCTTAGGCACTCCCATGCAAAAGTATAGCGCTGTTGTACGCGTGTATCGAACTCCCGGTCACCGGCACATTCGATATATCGAAAGCCGCGCGCGGCAAGTGCCCCTGCAAGTGCGCTTCTCCTGGGAGGGTTCCGGAGATGACTTCGCGCGCGCGCTTTCGCACTCGGTGAGAGAGAGGCCCCGTCGCGTCGCTGGAGTGACCTTGGACACCGGCATTAGAGTATACGCCTCGAGCGCGGCCTGTAGGGGCGCCACTGAAATCCCCCTAGCGGCCCGTTTCAAAAGCAGGCGCGGGAGTCCCCGGTCCGCTCCCCCCTGTCGCCGTTGCTTTTGGGGCTCGTTCAAGACAGCGATTTACCGTTTGTCCGCGTTCGAAATACCGAATAACGTGGAGCAGGCACTCTGTTTGCAAGCCTGGTGTGTTCACGAGAGTATAAACGTTTATGACGCGATCTTAGAAAGATCTATATGAGCGCCGGGCGTGTGTCACAGGCCGGCGTCCCGAAGCGAGCATTTGCATGCAGCTGATTGCAATCTGCTGCCCTGAAATTTAATGGCAGTGTCTCCGTAAGCAGTGTTTCCTCCGATGGTCATGTTGCGGTCATACACACTATGATGTAAATCGACTTTGTGCACTACAAAATGCAGCGGAGCACTCATACCTGACAGCACGCAAGTTACGCTTGCCAATATCACATATCAGATATTGATCAGTACCCTGAAAAAGCCAATGCGGCATAAATTTCGCAAACATTGTACCAAAGAAGTACGATGGATAATGCAAAATTACACTCCGGAGTCAGCACACGACGACAAATTTAATGCTGGGTCGTCTTGTCACGAGGTGAGCGCTCGCAAAGAATCATCTGGTACATTTATCCTCCACGAGAAGCGCGAAGATGGGCTTATAGAGTAATCTGCGTCCGCGACCAAACTCTTCTTCGAAACATCGTCGTATGACACAGAGAGACTGCAGAATGTAGCATAAACCTAAATCAGAGACCCTTATCAGATACGACACTCTTCCAACGAGCCCGTGTGTACGAGATTTGGGCGCACGTTAAGGATCTCCAGGTGGTCAAAATTAATCCGGAGCCCTCCACTACGGCGTGCCTCATCGTCTCTGTTGCGTCAGCACGATAAACCCTGCAATCAATCAATCAACTCTTTCAACGACACCTCGTATTTCTTGTGAACTGCCTACCCTGTATTCTTCAAGAAATGCGTCCGCCGAGTGATCAGCCGATCGTTGAAGGCGAAAAACAAACGAAAAGTGAACACGCAGCTTGTGTGTGTGATTACTAAAACGTTCATTCGTTGATTTCGCTCCGCATTTGTAAACAACGATAGTTGAGCGTCCTCCTCCTCACCCCCCCCCCCCCCCCCCATTGTCTAGCGAAATATCAGTGCATTTCGCATCTAGTTGGTCTGGTGAATACTACCTTGCTCAAACAAACGTCTTTAGCATTTCAGAAGCTGCTCTCCGTTTTTTTTTTTTTTTTCATTCCCGCACGACTATTCTATTTATTCCTGACTTGCAGACCATTCATTTTCCCGTGGTTTCATTAACATATACCTTGGTTCTTACTATAAGACATGAGTGGGCACATATCTGACAATGCACAGCCTTTGAGTGTACTTAAAATTTTCGCGTGGCTTATATTCCAATAAAAGGCACAAGTTTTTGTCAGCTATTGGGTTATCACATCCCCGAAACATATTTTTCTACGACGTACATATTCGAAGCAAAGCCGCATTTGTTTTCTGCGCTGCAAAACGAACCAACCTCTTACAGTGCCAATGTCAGGTCTAAACGAGGTGACAATAAATAGAATTCACTTGTGCTGACGTGTTCGAAGGTGACAGCGGTGAGATGCTGCTGCCGTCGCCGACGACCGCAAGAGCGGCCAAGAAGCGCGCAGAACCGCCTCCCCGGGTAGCTCTTGTTGGCGTTCGAGCGCTCTACCAAGACGCAGCTGTTTTTTTTAAGCACCCTAAACGTGCAGTTAGCTTACAGACGTCACCATAACAAGTTGTTTAGTGCGCGGAAAGGCAAAGAGAAGCGAAAGAGAACCAAAACGCTGCGTGACCACCTATCAGCCACGCAGCGCTAATCCCGCAAACGCCGCGGAGAAGCGGCGGCAGGCGGCGCAGCGATCGCGAATCTCGAGGCGTATACCGGCGTGGTAATGAGAACGCGGGGGAGTGATTGGGTGTGAGGAGGAAGGGAAACCGACTGGAGGTGCTCGGTTTCTGCGTGCTTTAGGGTGCCTCGATGCGCGCCGTGCATCGAGGCACCCTAGCGTGCTTGAGCTTGAGCCGTGGAGCGGTGACTGCGTTTGGTCAGTGGTGGCTCTGCTGGCACAGGGAGACAGGCGAGGTGTGGTGCGTGTTTGTTTCGTTCGCGCCGCCGGGCCACGTGTATCGGAGCCAAGGACGCCAAAAAACGGGAGACTGGATTTTTCAACGAAGGCGGACATCATTCGACGGGTGGAGAGAGGGAGGGAGAATAAACGTTTATTTAAATCAACAGGGGGGATTGTACTGAAGCTTGAAGGAGGCGTCCTCAGTCCAGGATGCCTTGAGCGCGGACAGCATCGACAGCCCTTTGAGCCAGCCGAAGCTGGTCGTCCAGACTGGTGCTCGCCAAGGCGCTCTCCCAAAGCTCGACAGTAGAGGCCGCGGAAAAGAAATCGTCGGTTGCCGAGGCATTCGGAATTCCTCGCCGCACCTTGAGCACAATACTGCGCTACAAAGCTGACGTGAAGGTGAAGGCAGCGCAGCCCGACCATTCTGGAGCGTGTCGCGTGCGTGTACCGGAATATGACAAGGTTTCTTTAAGAAAGCCCTTGGAGAAAGGTTTATGGCCCGATGCTCATGGAAAAGGCGAAGTGGTTTGCAACAGTGCTAGGAGAAGACGACTTCATTGGTGGCTCCGGGTGGCAGCAACGCTTCAAAAACCGCTACGGCATCGTCGGGAAGACTCTCTCGGGCGAAAGCGGGGCAGCTAGCAGCAACAACAGCATTGAAAAGTGGCTGTCCGAAGAATAGCCAGATATTTGCGACAGCTTTTCGCCGTCGCAAACATTCAATGCCGACGAAACTGCGCTGTTTTGCCAGATGCTGCTAAGTAAGACGTTGGACCTGAAGGGTAGCAAATGCCATGGTGGAAAAATGAGCAAGGTGCGCATCTCCATTTTGCTCGCTGCAAATATGGTCGGCTCGTGCTAACTTCGGCCGTTCGTTATCGGCAAGAGCAGAGCGCCACGCAGCTTCAAGAACGGGAGAGGCCTCTCCGTTCGCTACGCATCCAACAAAAAAGCATGGATGACACGCGATTTCTTCACGGAGTGGCTCCGGGCATGGGATACCGAGCTGGAGAAGTCCGGCCGCCAAGTTTGTCTCCTTCTCGACAATTGTTCGGCCCATCACGTCGCCATCCCATTGAAAATCATCACCGTCAAATATTTGCCGGCCAACACTACGGCGAAGTTGCAGCCTCTCGACCAAGGCATGCACTATCAAGGCCTTCAAGGTGGGATATAGGCGACGGCTGATGCTCCTTATCAACCTTCGTTTAAGAGTCGAGCTCAAGGTTGACCTCCTTGGAGCGACGAAGAAGCTGACTGGCTCCTGGAACGACGTCAAACAAACCACAGTAGTAAAGTGCTTGCGCAAAGCGGGCTTTGTGGTGGCTCCAAAGGAGACGTGCACAACGAAGACGACGGCGTTGAGTGCTTCGACAGTGAATTTCAAGCGCTGTCCGCGTGATTTTTTTAGTGCTGATGACGACGCGCAGGCTGTGGCGGATCGCAAAGATGCGGAGATCGTGGCGGACATCGCCGTTGCCGAAGAAGCGCGACTCCGATGAAGACACCCAACAGCCTACCGTAGCTGAGCTTGCGTCGGCGTTCAGCGTGATTCGCCGCTGTTGCGGCGCAGTGGAAGGCGCCGGACTTTCGCATTTAGACAGCGTAAGGAAGCTTGAAAATAGTTTAATGAACTTCATGATGCAGAAGAAAAAGCAATCCAAGCTCACGGACTTTTTTCATGCTAAATAAAGTGCAGTGGTCGTCGTGCTGTGTTTCGTATTTTCCGTGCTTTGAAGAACAAGACAAGCTACCGCTTGTCCCGATCTCAGAAGGCTCTCAGTGGTGTGCGGAGTTTTCACATAAGCTTCAGGTAGGCATATTTTCTATTTTGAATTAATAAATATATCAAACTATTTCGAGATCCCTTTGGAGTTTGATATATCCGGGATAGACTGCAGTTAGATTCAAAGTTTGAAAAAAATTGTGCTCTGAGCCAAATTTGGCATTTTATTGAGGAAACTTCGTAATCTTGACAGCAGCAAAACTTCTTTTTAGAGAAATGTACACCAGGCGTGAATTGTGCGTAAAATTTACGAATTGCCACTCATAAATAATTTCGTAGCTAGACGTCGCTAAATTTGGCCGAGGCGCACGGACATGTAGCGGCGGGGGTCCGCCTTGTCGCGTTCCAAAACTTTTTACAATTAGACACAAATTTTTTCGGGGAAAATATCACTGAATTTCAACATTGGAATAATCAGAGAATGATATAAAAAAAAATTCAAGCAAATTGAAAAGGTCGACAAGCCCACGCTCGTTCGATCTTATCTGAAATCACCCTGAACACAAGTGTCAGTGCGGGACAATTCAACCTCCATAAACGCCATGTGTTCGCCAAGGGCCAGCGTATCTCGAAGCCGGCGTATGAAATTTACAGAGCCGATTTCAATACCTCGTTTTCGAACTCTTGAAACGATTCGTCGGTACGCCGTGTTTATTTCGATATGATCATGTTGCAGCGAGACACTGGAGAGTGTGATGTAAATTGGTTTCATATTACATTACCTAGCGCAGCCATGGTGCCCTAAATTCTCAGTGCTGTTCGGACGCACAGAAAAAGCACAAGCGGCATTCAGGGAGCGGCTCATCCCGTTGTCTTTTTTTAATGCAGCATTTATCCTCTAAACGAGCCCGTCTGACTGACGGCTGGGGTAGAATGGCAACCGTTTTGTTTTTTAATTCGCTCATATCATCCGTCCATTGCTCATTTTATTCTTGAATATGTCGTGTGTGTGTGTGTGTGAGAGAGAGAGAGAGAGAGAGAGAGAGAGAGAGAGAGAGAGAGAGAGAGAGAGAGAGAGAGAGAGAGAGAGAGAGAGAGAGAGAGAGAGAGAGAGAGAGAGAGAGATTTTTATCGAATGGAAGGAAAACACAGACGTCGACCTGATCGTATAGGCTTCTGTCCGCTACTCCGTGTAAGGGAGGGAGCCGGGGGAAAGGGCATAGAGAGGGTGACAGGAATACGTCGTAAGTAGAAAGCACTGCGATTAACAGGCTTATTACCCTTTCCGGTTTCGTTAGAAGCTCCTCTATCTCTCTTTCTAATGCATGGCCGATTTCTTGCCGTCATCCCCTCTCTCCGACACAGTTTCCTTAACCTAAATTCAACGTAGAAGGCGGAAAGTTGGGCTGGTTGGTTGAAGTTAAACATTAAAAAAAAAAAAAACAGCGCGAAGGAAACGGGACGAATGAACGGGCTGAAAGGGGTAAATGCACTGGTTCGATTTTGTTTTTGTTAGAACAAATTTAGTATAGATGGTTAAAAGATAGTCCGCTAAGCTCTGTTGTGTTGCAGCCTTGTTTCTGTGCGGCTATCTCCCTCATTCGGCAACTTCCTTAACGTATATTAAAGCGAAGCTTGCTATACCTATAACTGATGGCGTTGACGTACGAGTAAAACCCACTGCAATAAAGCCAACTTTGAGCACACTGCAGGGAAGCCAACTTCACAATGGGTTTTGCAAAGGGTACACATCAATCATAAACTACATAACATAACAATGGCATGTCTTTGCACACCTGACGGACCTAATACGAGAAATATAGTTCGGCAGTACACACGGTTAACGACGACGACGACAATGATGATGATGAAGTACATTCTCTAAGCAGGGTTGGACGCTGGCTTTGGACTTTGGCTGAGTTGAAATGAACTTTGGCGTTGGACTTCGGCAGTTTGTATTTTGGATTTTTGACTTCGGCTTTGACTCAGGTTGCGTTGGAGAAAGCTTCGCGTTTTTTAACTAAAGTTCTAACCTTATTTTTATTTAGCACTAAGAACCTGTTGGGCTTGTTGGTTCCCGTCAACAATTTACAGCGCATACACATGAAGGACGAAGGAAGAAAAGCACACCATGAGCGCGAATGGCTTCGCGTGTCTGCGCTGTAAATTGTTTTGTTTCGTTTTGTCGTTGGGAATTAACAATTCTGGTAGGCTCTGCTGTGCGCTTCTGTGCTGTTTCGAATTTGCCACACATTAATTTTGCACTGAACCTTGCCACCCGTGCTAATGGTATACGGGGACTTGTAGAAGTCTTTTTTTGGGACCGCGTGAGCTGATATTGGCTATATAAAAGTAATCCGAAAACTTAAGCCCGCTTAGGTCAGGATATGATACTCATGTGAGAAATGACCCTGCAGTCTAAAATCACAACAGGAATACCGCAAAAACTAAATAAGAATTCCTGTCGTACGACAAAAAAACGATTTTGTGACAACAGAAGTCCTGTTACGACAAAGCCATCTGTTGTTATGAAACACATTTCTGTCGTAACGACAAAGTCAATTTTCTCAACTACAAACATTCCTGTAGTCGCAACAGAACTGCCATTTACGCTACTCTTCACAATGGGAAATAACATTCAAACATCAGGATCACGACAAGACAAGAAATCGGCACGGCGGAACATCAAAACCAGGACATATATACGACACACGAGAGAACATCAGAATCACGACATGACGAGAATACAAGACAACAGTACGACACGCGAAAATACAACAGAATACAAAAATTTTTCTTGTCATTTTCGACTGGAGAGGCTGGGAAGATAGGGATAAATTGCCCACCGCACGGTTGAAGCTTGAAAGTTCATGAATTCTTACAAAAAGCTTGAAGTTACAAAAGCAAGTCCCATAGTCGAGACTTCAATCTTTAGGTTACAAACCGGGAAATAATTAAGAGGTTTCCAATAACACGTTCAAGAATTTTTCACACCGTTAACCAAACAGCTATAGACACGTGAGCTTGTCTTTATTAGTAACATTTACAACCTCAAGGTCCGCTGGGAAGTTGCAAGAAGGTTGCACACTGGTACAGTGGGACAGTGAAAGAGTGGTACAGTGATCCAGTGGAATTTGTAATACCCAACGCTACGAGAGCTAGATGAATTGAGAAAAAATAAAAGCTAACAAATACTCGAAACTTATTTTACACGCGTTAAAAAGAGTGCGACAAAAATGTAGATCCTCGAATTACCAGAAAAAAGAAAGCAAGGCAGTTCCCCGATATTTACTGCGGTCATAAATAATGGCTCTGGAAGCCCATCGAACTTGCCCGTCGGCAGCAGTTTCTAGTGCCGACAGGTGAATGCGCCGTGCCGTGAGTGGCAGCGCGTTGTGCATTCACATGCGGGGAAATTAAAGTACGTGGTTCATGGTGGTTAGCGCAATGCACAGCCCGTTCCACAATAGCACAAAGATTAACCAGGCGCCGTGACGGAACGGAGAGGCGTGCTGGTTTTCGACGCCACGCCCTAGTGTTTCGGCCACGTGCTTCCGCGCTCGGTGCACGAGTGCGACCGGCACGACGTACTGGATGATCGCACCGGCGTAGGACCCCGTGAAACAGACAAGAAACTCGACGTTCTCGGTGACCATCGCCACGATTACGGGGGGAAGCAGGGCCAGGAGCGGGTAGAAGAAGCGATCGACGATAACCCGCTGGTATGTCGGCGCTGGTGTCGCCGCGGCTTGGCCGGCCTTGGACGAGGAGGAGAGGCGGCGGAGAGGCTGCGACTCTGCATCCGGGCGGATCGCCTCGTGGAAGGACAGGGCGTGCAGGTTGTTGCGCAGCGTGATGGAAATGATGGGGAAAGTGGTGCTCAGCGTGAACACGGGGAAGAGAAGGAGGAAGTACGAGAGCGCCGGTATGTGCGGGATGATGGCGTCCGTGCTGGTTTTCAGCTCGAAGTTGAGGGTGTACATGTCCTGCAGCTCTGGGAAGGTGAAGATTGCCGTGAGGGTGATCACCAGGTAGAACGCCAGGATGAGCAGGTAGTCGGCCGCAAGCAACGGGTACACGCGGCTCTTGTCGCGCCAGGGAGTCACCACCGAGGGCAGCGAGTGGTGGCACATGAACGAGTACACGCACACCCCGAACAGGCTGGGAAGGCCTCCGACATAGATCATCCCGGGCTGGCCCTGGCCCTTGCCGCGGACCAGCGCGAATGTGCACAGCCCGATCATGGAGGCGAAGGCGATCCACCGCATCAGCGTGGTGAGGATCTGCAGGTACTTGGTCTTTTGGACATTGAAGAAAGTGAACGGGCCGACGGTAAGCACGAACATAAACAGCAACATCCTGTAGGCGCCGCTGCGGCGGATGGAAGAGTTTGACCAGCAGGGAAAGTCGTCGAGATCGGCCACGCTTATGGAGGCGTTGGAACTCGTAAAGTTGTTCCTCACAACCTCTGGCAGCTGGCATGCAGCATCGCGAAGAGACTTTGAAACGGCCGCCCCGTAAATAGCGAGGTCTCCGTAGAGGTACATGGCTATGATGATGTAGAATAGATTTACACCCACCTTAGAAAAAAATAAGTGGGCCATCTGTCCCATCTCAAAGGTTTCAGTAATGGCGAAGTAGTCCCCGGGCGGCGGATCAGCCGTCTGTCCCTCTGCATTGCTTTGCATCGTATGCGCCTTTTTATCCTCGCCCAAGCTCTTGGAGGCGATGTCATTGGCCTTGAGCTCATTCCCCGTGTCATCCTGCTTGGCCTGGACGATGTTCCTCTCGTCGCCCTCGGCCACCCTCTTGTAGTCTGTGCGCGGCGACTCCGTCATCCTTTCCGCTGCGTCACTTGCCGGAAGAGTGGTTCCTCCATCCTCGCCCACGCGCTTGGAGGCGACGTCATTGGCCTTGAGCTCGTCTCTCATCTCCTCCTGCAACGCCTGGGGGATGTTCCTCGCCCCGTCTTCGTTGGCAACCTTCTCCTTGCTGCGCTGCCGGGTCTTCCAGCGGGCGAGAGCATTGGCCGACGCCATGGACTCGATCACAAACGTCGCCGTCATGTAGCTCATGAATCCGAGCACAAGAATGACGACAAGACTGAGGAGCCATCCGGCTTCCACGAAGGCTGCAGGCAGCGTGAGCGCCCCCGTTCCCACAATGAGGTTGAATATGTACGCGAGTCCCACCAGAGGAGATATGATGTCCGCTGTTTCTGAGGCGTCGCCAGCCACGGTCATTTCTTCGCTTGGAGCTATTCACTGTGGGCTTCGAGTAGCTGTTCCAGAGCAGGCGCGAGCTGCTGCTGCTGCTGCTGCTGCTGCTGCTAATTGTTCCTCTTCTAGTGGCACATACCCCCGTGGGGGATTGGCAAAGAAACGGGGTGGCTTTTTGGGGCTAAAACGCCCACCTCATAGCCCTATAACATCAGCCTGTAGAAATTGGGGAAACCGTTACCGAATTAGATAATAGATATAGAGAAGAATCAGTGATTGATGCCATTTTTGGGAGAAAAGGCTAAAACATTTTGACCGGGTTAGTAGGACATGCGTCTGCATGGTCTCTGATATGTACGCGTGAATGGCCGCAATAATCCCGTTATGACAAAACCCCATGGGGTGTGGCCCCGAACGAAAGGAGCACAGGCATCGTCAGAGGAAGGCCAATGCGTTGAATTGGTGCGGCTAGAAAACGATTCCAATTGAAAGAAAAACCACGGCAGTACGAGAAAAAGTGTTCAATTGTTTCAATTTCACCGCAAGCAGCACAAAGACTTGAAGAGGTGAGACCAGCGCGGTGCAAATAAAAATTACGCAGTGTCTAGAGCGCCGTCCGACGGCACTCTATAGCTGATCGCGGCAGGCATGGCTAGAGTACCGTCCTACGACATTCGAATATTTAAGGCTGCTAGCACTGGCCGAACTATCTGTCCTCAATAGAGTGTGTAAAATGTGTGTTCCGCCAGGTGTTAAAACATTTTTCTTTAAATTACACACTGGCGCGCTCCCTGTTAAAACTTGGATGAAAGACCGGGGTCTGCTTATAGCTTGGTCGACAGAATGTCGGCTCTGTTCTCGAACAGAGAAAATTGATCACTGTTTTGTAGATTGCAGAGATTCTGTCTTTTTCTGGGTCATTTTACAGCGAACGCTCAGAAAAGACATGGACATTCCGCTGTTCTCTATCCGATTTTTGCAATTCGACTATCCTGGTGAGCCACCTTATGACATGTTTGCGTTGATTGGTTTGTACAGTCTGGGGCGATGCCGCTTATGTGATAGGCATGCTGAGCCACCAAGATGAACTAAGTCATATTTCCGAGAAACTGTGGCATTTGTACATAGTGTGTATAGTTCGCTTGACCAACCACCTGACTGGTTCCCTCTTTTGAACGCTTGTGTATGTTTGCCTGAATTTTGATGTATTTGTGCTTATCATAACTTCAGTGTATTCTTTTGTTTGTTTGACTATGTGTTTCTCGTACCGACACGTCTGAGCGTATTCTCCCATGAAATAAAGAAAAAACTGGGCCCATCTCCCCGCGAGGGGGACTCGAGTAAATGCGTCGCATAGGGGGTGGGTGTATTGCGTTACCGTTTAGTGTTTGGGGAGTTGGTGGTAGTGAATGCGTTGTATCAGCAGCTTAAGTTTGAATGAGTCAAGGATATAAGGCGCGTTCGTAGCCTCCCATTCTGTGTCGGCTTTGTGGCGCAGTGGGTAGAGCACAATGTACATTTCGTTCCGCCCGCAGGGTCGAGGGATCGAAACCAGGCGCCGGATAGTATTTTTTTATATAGTGTAGGGGAAGGGGTGCGGACAACGACGGTGCGGACTACGACGGACGTCAACGCGGGTGACATCGTGAGTTACTGAAATGCTCTGCATTTAAAAAAAGTCGTTGTGGTGTATAGGATCCTTAGCTTCCTGATCCCAACGACGGTGGTTCGAGACCGGCTCTTGCCTCGGTTGTTTTCTTTTTCTTTTTTTCATCCTTAAATTGAACTATAATTTTTATGACTTAGGTTACTTTTGGTGTTTTAAGTGATTTCTTTGTGTGCGTTAGGTTTATGTTATGTTATGCTTAGGTTGCATTGCCTATAGCTTTACGTTATCTACGGCGGTGTAGTGCCAAACGCGGCAGTTTTGTTACAAAACGCCGGTGGACGTCGATATAGCGGAGTTCTTATAATACCGTCGGACGGCACTCTAGACACGGCCTAAAAATTAAGTTGCAGTATTCTGCATCTGATGCTGGTTAAAGTGACCTCACACTGCTGCTGCTGCTGCTGCTGGTAGTGGTGATGATGATGATGTTGATGACCTGAGTTTTTTACGTACCCACAAAGGGGGACTGATCAGGGGACTGGTCAGGAACAAAATGTCGACTGCAGTGCTCAGATTGCCATTACAGGAAGGAGGAGGAGGAAGAGAAAAAACGCTAATTTATTGAGCATATAAGTGAGTGGCTTTCTTAGTCCAGGAAGCCGCGAGGCAGCGCAGCAGCATGTACAAGTAAAATTTAATTTATCTTTCATAAAAGAAAACAGTAAACTGAAATGACAGTAAAGAAAATAGAAAGGGAAATGGAAGGTCCGATGTGACGTAGAAAGCGTCAGTCCTATGCTCACCTCCAACAGCAATCGTCTAGCCGCCGAGGAGTGGCAACAGTAAAAAAAAAAAAAAATGTTCGAGTGATTTGGGAACCGCTCAACTGATCTGAACAATAAAAAAATATGCGCGCCAATCCACCCTGTGAACGTGGTTGGGAAGTGAAGCTGTAAACGACACCAACAACGAGTACCCATGCAACGTCACTTGAATTCACACACGTGGATCTACAAAGAAATGAAACCAGATACAAGTGAAATGCACTTATAAGCACCCCCTCTATTACATTTACTTCAAAGAGATATTCTTTGCTAATGTTAAATCAATGCATGATTCATGAACGGTGGTTGGTTGAGTTGTATTGGTGAAGCACATGAGTGGAAACCCTTTTTTATATATATAAAATTAAAGGAAGCTCAAACCCGGTGTTAGACGATCTCACTTCTCCGTCTCTGCCGCCGCCGCCGACGGAGGCGACGAGATCGACGGCAGATACGGAGATCGGCGGCAGATACGGCAGATACGAGATAAAACTCCAAGCGCATGCGCAAGGCGCACACACGTCCGCTACACGTACCGTGGGCGGAGCGCACAGCGGTGCGAGAGGCCGCGTGACGCTATAACGTGGCATTCAACAAGAACGCAGGGGGTAAACCCGCCGCTATAGGTGAGTGCACCTTCTGTCTCGGGTTCGCACCTTGGCGGTTTTACATGTATGCCCAAAACGGCAATAAATAAAAAAAGCGGAATCGTAGCTCAATCGGTAATACAACAGGCTCTCGCTCCGTTTCTCTATTCGTTCGAAGTTCGATTCCTGGCGGTGCCAGTAACTTCTTTTCTTCGCGGGAGTTTTCTGTTGACACCAACGGTCGCGACAGAACCCTTTGGGGAGGGGGGGGGGAGGGGGTAGAGGGAGAAAGTTTCACTTTAAGAAGCACTGACGATTACTATACTCCCTAATGCGAAATATGGGCGCAGCGTGAGCTGCAGTCTTCTCGGTCACGGTGCATGTATGCTGCGCTTTAGGAAGTGATTGCGTGTGATCAGCAAACGTACGATGCCGCGTGCTACTAGAGTTTTAGTTTCACGCGCGTCCGGAGTCCCCGTCCGCAAACATGCGTTTGGATGCACGTGCTCTCCAACGACGACGACGATGATGATGATGATGATGAGCCACGCGTTATTTCTAGCTCCCTCTACTAACAGACACAGATACTGCTGTAGCCACTAATGATCTTGCTATGACGACGACAAACGCTACCTCATCAGGCTTAAGTTAACAGCTGAAAAAATCGCTCTTCTATCTGAAAAACAAAAGCTGTTTGTCGATTTAAACTTTAAGTGAGGGAAAGAACTGGCAAATTGAAGAGGGGTCTGTTCTGGGTCCTTTGTTGTTTTTAATTTTTATAAATGATATTTCCGCAGTTGTCGAAAGCCCGGTTAAAATCAAACTTTTTGCGGACGATTGTTTAATTTACGCTCCTGTAACTAACACAAACGACCAAATCAAAATTAATCGCTGTCTGCAAGGCTTGCATAATTGGTGCGCCCAGTGGGGGGTGGAAATTAACTTTTCAAGGACTACGTTCACCCATATAACCAAGAAGAAATCTGTACTCGCATATGATTATAAAATCGGAAATAACTTTCTGACCAGAACACACAGCTTTAAATACCTGGGGGTCACTATTACCAGCGATTTGGGGTGGCACACTCATGTTGAGGAGGTGTGTTCAAAGGCATACAGAAAGTTGTTTTACTTGAGGAAAAAACTCGAACATGCCCCTAGAGATGTCAAATTACTTTCATATAAGACATTTGTTCGCCCTATTTTGGAGTATGCGTCTTCTGTATGGAGTCCTCATCAGCAGTCACTGAGAGATAAACTAGAAAAAATTCAAAGGGTAGCAGTGCGCTTCATTTGCTCGCTGTACCGGAGGACAGAATCCGTCACAAATCTGTTAAAATCCTGTACGCTAGAACCCCTGCAAGTGCGCCGCGAAAAGCAATGTTAAAACAACTGTTTCAAATTATAAGAGGCGAAATGAAAATAAATAAAGACACATACATACAACCTGCACCCAAACGAGGGGCTTGGTTGAACCATAGTCACCCATTAAGGCCTTTTTGGGCGCGTCTAGATGGCTTTCAGAATTCTTTTTTTCCTTATAGCATAGAAGTGTGGAATAGACTTCTAGAGTACGCTGTTAATAGTTCAAATGTCAAAGCGTTTGAGTGTTCGCTAGAATTGTACTACCGGCAGCACGAAACCTAATGTCTGCTTTGTCATTGTGTATTGTTTTTTTTTTTTGTATTCCTCCCTGTCTATATACGTATCTCGGCCACTTCGGGGATTGGGGTATCACCTACTCGCAGAGTTATGCTGTGATTTTGTGGGGTATCCTTGGGCTTTCGACCTCGTCGCGTGGGCTTACGTACGTAGCCCCTTTCTTACCCCTCAAACAGGCAGAGCGCAATGAAATCAAGTCTCATCAAGAGGGTGCATAAGCAGGCTCTGGGAATCCCGATATGTGCCTCTAATGAAAAATTTGAGGCACTGGGTGTACACAATACCCTCGAAGAGCTCATCGAGGCGCATCGCATTGCACACCTCGAGCGTCTGACCAAGACGGCCACCGGCAGGCAAATCCTCGACCGCCTACGCATCCCGTACGAGAGAACTTTCGGAGAAAAACACACTGTTCCAGCCGAACTACGCAAAGGCATCTACATTACTCTCCTCCCCAAGAACATGCATCCAGTCTACAACGAAAAGCGAAGAGATATGCGAGCCCTAGCGCCAGGGAGACAGCTTCAAGGATAACCTCAAGTCGTCTACACGGACACTGCCTCTTACGAACAGCGAAGGGCTATGGTCTCAGTTGTCACCGACCAGGAAGGAAAGGTTCTCACCGCCTGCTCCATCCGAACACGACACCCCGAAGAAGGTGAAGAACTAGCCATAGCGTTAGCCCTAGCCACAACCCGAGCGAGGAAAGTTGTCAGCGACTCCCAACCTGCAATCCGCAACTTCATAAAGGGGAGAATCTCCAGTGCGGCACTGCGAGTCCTTGCCCAGCAGGACAAGAACGTAGACACCCGAACCACTTTAATATGGACGCCCGCACACGCGGGCCTGGAGGCCTCTACAGGCACTTCCACCCAGAAATTCGTGACGGTAAATGTAAGCACTGCCCTCAGCTTGCAAATTTGGCACACATGCTTTGGGAATGCCCTGCTATACAAAGAAACGACTTCAGCAATTCAGAGGGAACATTTATTATCCACACCAAAGAGCAGTGGGAGACCGTGCTGCTTAGCGAGGACCCTGTCATCCAGGGTTAGGCCGTCCAGGGGGCCAAAGACGCCGCTAGGAGCCAAGACATCCTGGCCGTCGTCTGAAGCACACCGGCCATAACTAGGCATTTCCTCTAGACACAATAAAGTTACTTCCTCCTCCTCCTCCCTGTCTAGATGGCTTTAAGAATTCTTTTAGGGGCGAAGCTCCTAAAGCCATTGGTCTGTCCATTCCTTGTGTCTCGTGGTACGTGACCGCCGCATGCTTTCGGAGATGTCGCAAAGTGCGCCGCGTTGCACGCGCAAGAACCGGCTGCAACCGGCAGCGCAAACTCGGCACCGGGAGCGCGAGCTTGTCTGTGTTCGCCAACGGAGGCGCGAGCGCACGTGCACTGCGAGGGGGAGATCACGCAAGAGATCACGCCACGAACGCAGGCAGTCGTTCTCGGAGATCGAACAAAACGCAAGGACCTTTGCTCGTTTCCTCTCGTCTTGTTCGGGCACAAGTTCGCCCTAAATAAAAGTTCTTTCTTTACCGTTGTGTCCCATCCTACGTGACAAATTGTGGTGGAGGTGCGGGGTAGTCCTCGATGGCGCGGGGTCTTTCACCAGGTCTGGGCCTGGGAGCATTGACTCCGAAAATAAAAGTTGATTTGTACAATGTACGCACACAGTCTTACGTCTTTCTTAATGATGTAATGGGCGAACTTTCACGGGAGAGTTACGGTTACCGATGATCTCCCCCTCTCGAGCTTCGCCCCACTTATCATCATTCATTCCGTGGATATGGCGTGATTTTTTTTTCCTTATAGCATAGAAGTGTGGAATAGACTTCCAGAGTACGCTGTTACTAGTTCAAATGTCAAAGCGTTTGAGTGTTCGCTAGAATTGTACTACCGGCAGCACGAAACCTAATGTCTGTTTTGTCATTGTGTATTGTTTTTGTTTGTTTGTATTCCTCCCTGTAATGACCCTCAAGTGAGGGTTACAGTATCAATAAATTAAAAAAAAAAACAAACAGCTTAGAACACGATATCGCACCGAGGGATTAGCGACAAAGCTGTTTTCGCCACGAAACGGGGGGGGGGGGGGGGGGTGAGCAGGGCACCGCCATGCTGGTCAACCGTACGTACCGAAGCAACGTGTGACAAGTGTGTGACGCCCCCCATCCCTGATATTCATTGGCCGCTAAGTTCAGTGGCCCCACCAGGCTCGGTGGGCAACCTTGTGTGTGGCCGGGCAATAAACACCGCCGAGCACGGCTGCTCGGGGGTCAGTCACCGTCACCACCAGCACGCTGCATGTCGTCTCTCGGCAGGAGGGTACCCCTACCCTCCCAGGTTCACGAACGCGGGTCTAAATCGTGACACTGGCGACGAGGGAAGAAGCCCGCGGAGCGGCCGAAGCCACCGTGAACGCCGCCTCCGAGAACGCCGAGACACCGCCCCCTCAAGCCAGCCGCCATTACGTCATGCCGCTGTACGGGAGGCTCGAGCCGTTCGAGGGTGAAGGGTCCGACTGGCCGGTCTACGAGGAGCAAGTCGGCGTGTTTTAAGTGCAATGCACTTCTTAAGCGACCCTGAACCTGCGTCCACCGGCGATGTCCGCGCACGTGGAGATAGGCGCGCGCAGCCTGGCCGCTGACATGGCACATACCCATGTGGGGGATTGGCCAGGAATCTCCTCGTCTTCCTTGGCAACGGGGGGAGATGGGCGCGCGCTGCCTGGCCGCTGACATGGCAAATACCCACGTGGGGGATTGGCCAAGAATCGTGCGTGAGAAGGGCTACTGCACCTGCTTAAAGGAGTACTGACACGAAATTTCAAAGCTGAGATCCGCTCTAGCAATCAAGTACAACGACAACACAAATAGGTGTCTGTGAATAAATGCATCTTTCTTTCTTTGTAGTTGTGTGTGTGTGTGTGTGTGTGTGTGTGTGTGTGTGTGTGTGTGTGTGTGTGTGTGTGTGTGTGTGTGTGTGTGTGTGTGTGTGTGTGATCTCTCTTTCGCGAACATTACCGAACCGCGCAAATTCAACTCGTGCATTCGCACTTTCACATTCTTCCCCTCGGGGAAATGCGGGGAATTTTTCTTCCGGGCTAACGACACACCCGAGGCAAAACAGCGCGACATCTTCCTGGCCAGCTGCGGGACCCGCGTCTTCGCTCTCCTGCTCGACCTGCTCAAGCCGGCCACGCCGCACGAGAAGTCGCTGGGTGAGCTGCTCGCGACGCTACGCTCGCACTACAGCCCGGCTCCGTCGACGTTAATGGAGCGTTTTCGCTTCAATAACCGGAGCCGCCGAGACGGAGAGACGCTCGGTCAGTTCGTCGCAGCGCTGCGAGGGTTGGCGAGCGGCTGCGCCTTCGGGGAGCAGCTCGACTCGCTGCTCGGGGACCGTTTCGGCTGCGGCATCAACGACCCCGCCATGCAGACGCGACTCCTGGAGCTTCCCGACCCCTCGCTGGACGACGCCGTGAAGGCAGCGCTGGCGATGGAGGCTGCGGCCAAGGACGCGGGCGAGCTAGCACGTGCGGCCGGCTCACCGTCGGCGGAGGCGGCGGTGAACAAGATGGCGGCACGGCATGGCAGGTGCAGTCGCTGCGGTGGTGACCGCCCCCCCTCCCAGTGCCAGTTCGCGCAAGCGGAGTGCTTTGCGTGCGGAAGAACTGGGCACATTGCTCGGGCGTGCCGAGGGGGACGACGGCAAACGGACGGAAGCAGCAGCCGGCGTCGAGCACAGGTTCCGCGCCAGGCCACGGCCGAGGGAGTCGGCGCAAGGGTAGGCGGCGGCGGCGTGCGGCAGCAGCTTCGGGTGCAGCGGCTAGTCTCCACGTCGTGGCCGAAGACCCGCAGATTTTCGACATGTGGCACGCGGCCACAGTGCAGCCGCCGGTGCCACCATACTGGCTGACCGTCGAAGTCTGCGGGCGCCCCATCTCCATGGAGCTGGACACAGCGGCCAGTGTGTCGGTCATGGCCGGGAAAGCATTCAGGCGCACCTTCCCTGGCGTGGCCGTCGAGGCGTCGCGCGTCATGCTGCGCAGCTACTCCGGACAGCTCGCCCAAGTCGAGGGTCAAGCCCAGGTCAGCGTCCGCCTTGGCGACAGGGAGGCCACCCTTTCCCTGTACCTGACCAAGGGGCCGTCACCGACGCTGCTGGGCCGGAACTGGATCCTGGCGTTGGGCGTGAGGCTGCCGGAGTACCAGGAAGCAGTGCATGCAGTGGCAGACGTCCCCGGCCTCCTGACCAAGTTCGAGGCCCTGTTCCAGCCCGAGGTGGGGACATTCACCGGCACGGCGGCAAGCATTGAGGTGCCAGAGAGAGCACTGCCCCGTCCATCCCGACTGCATGGACGGCGTCATCGAGCAGCTGCTGCACAGGCGAGAGGCCGGCACCAACGGCGGCGGGGTGCTGGGCACCAACGGCCGCCTGCTGCACCTGGTGGTGCTGGGTGCCAGGGCCAGCGCCCAGCAGGTGGCGCAGGCTATGCGGCAGGTGCTCCCGCAGGGTTTCCGGCTCGACAAGGCCCAGTACACGCTGGACTCCAGGATCATCGACGGCGACGTGGGCCTGCCGCACAACTCGTTCCGCACGGAGCCCCTGCCCCACGGCTGCCTGTGCGTGTACGCCAGCCAGCTGGGGCTGGAATACATCCGCGAGAGCCTCGAGAAGACCCTGCTGGCCAACCTGGAGCAGGAGGACCGGCTGCCCTTCCACGGCCTGTCCCTGGTCATGGTGTTTGCGGGCCAGGGGGACTTCCTGGGCGAGGAGGGCATCAACCGGGCCAAGAGCCTGCAGTGCCCCTTCGTGGACGACGGCGGCGGCCTGGACCCCGTGCGGCTGGAGCAGGCGCTGGGCGCGCTGGTGGAGAGCATCGAGCGGCGGGCGGGCCGGCTCCACATCTACCAGGCGCTGCCCGCGGTCGCGGGGCCCCGGCCGGACCTGCGGCTGATGCTGTGCATGCTGTGCAGGGACCCGTACGCGCCCGAGCAGGTGCTGGCGCAGCCGGGCTGCCTGGCCACGGGCCCGCTGCACTGCCTCAGCCTGGACTCCTTCAAGGGGAGCCAGCTTCACCGACCGCTGCCAGCACAGCACCAGGGGCTGGTGCTACTCGCGCCACTGTGGCGCCACGCGCAAGTCCTTCGACACCGGGAAGGCTGACAGCTGGTGCGAGTATGACACAGGCAGCACCTAATGCTGCCACAACGGCCTCGACACCTGTGCTCCGGCGGAGTGAGAGACTGCGGAGACCTCCGGACCGGTACTCGCCGGGGGGACAGGTGTTTTGTGTTTGTGTAGGACAAACAAACTTGGGGGTGAGGGGTGTGACAAGTGTGTGGCGCCCCCCATCCCTGATATTCATTGGCCGCTAAGTTCAGTGGCCCCACCAGGCTCGGTGGGCAACCTTGTGTGTGGCCGGGCAATAAACACCGCCGAGCACGGCTGCTCGGGGGTCAGTCACCGTCACCACCAGCACGCTGCATGTCGTCTCTCGGCAGGAGGGTACCCCTACCCTCCCAGGTTCACGAACGCGGGTCTAAATCGTGACACAACGTGAACACCGCGACGCAAAAATTTGAACCTCACGCACGTCCGTGAGACACGCGTAGGCCCTTTGCGTTCTGAGCATGCGCACAGGTAACCCGTGAAAGTTATGCTTACTTAGAGCTTAATGAAATCCTTTCCAGTCCAGTCCAGTCTACGCATATGAAACTAAAACTGTCCACTCTGCCGCTAGTGCGTCGCCGCCGCCGAGAATGCTGTTGCAAATCGTGTTTGAACCTCCCGCGAAAATGTCACGTGGTTCGGATGAGCCGCGAACACAGGATGGCCTCTGGCGAAAGTGTAAGGGGTAGGGCGCTCCTCAGCGGTGAGGCGTGGCGAAATGGTGAGGCAGGCAGTGAGAGATGACACCGTAGCAGCGCGTGCCGCCCTCCCCTTCACACTTTCGCTAAACGCTCAGACAAGCGAGTCGTGCGGGCTCAGCATACTGCCCTCCAGGCCTTCACACTTTCGCCGCACTTTCCTCCGCCGTTTTTTTTTTCCTTCTTCGCTTACCCGGTTACAACGCCGTCACCAAACCATGTGTTAATGGCCGCCAAAGTTCTACGAACTAAAATTGAGCCTCGGAATCTGGCAGTGGAGCTTAGCATAGGCGTGCGCACAAGGGGGGCAGGGAAGGCGGCCGCCCCCCCTAATCATCTGAAGGTGGGCGCCAAATTGGCCCATATTTTGCCAATATAACACATTAAAGTAAAAGTTTCTGCTCAGAAATATTTTGTATGTGTTGCAATTCCATCGAATTGATATAAAAAATTTATAACCATCCGTCTTAGCACTGCGTTCGGACCGCTAGGCCTTCAGTGGGAAGAGGTCGGGAGTTCCTGTAAGGGGGAGGGGGGGCGCAGCGGTAAGACTTTGCCCCCCCCCCCCCCTAATCGAGAACTCTGCGCACGCCTATGGAGCTTAGTGAAGGTCCTTGAACGGACCTAGAGCCCTCCTTGCCTATAAAACTTTCTCTCTCTCTCTCTCTCTCTCGTCTCGCGTTGCTGCGAAGCACAAATGCGTGGCACAAGCCTAGCGTACTCCCTTCACATCTATTATATCTGTAGTACTTAGTACTGGCCACCATCAGGGTTAACCGAAAGTCAAATGAATTCAGTTATGAGAGAAAGTCAGCCGATCGAGCATACTTGGCGCGCGCGACATTCAAGGGCAGTGCAGGGCTGCTGAATGAAATGTGCAGGGTGCGGCCTGCGACGTGGAGAAATTCATCAGCATTAGGCGACGCCCGCTGCCTGCTGCTCCGCATGCGGCTTGACTGCTGCAATGTGGCGCAGCGCCTGCACCGACTCGGGCGCAAGGACTACCGTGCATGTGCGGACTGTTCGGAACCAGACACTCTGGAGCACCTACTCTACCCCCGCAACGCGGCGCCGAGAGAAGAGCTCCAACGAGCGCTTCAGCGTCAAGGCCTTCCCAGCACCGGCATGGAGGACCGTCCGTTCCCGAAGGGGCCTGCGCAACCCAATGAGAAGTCTTCGCCCTTCTGGTCCATTGCTTGGAGACGACCGGCCTCACGCAGCCGCTGTAGCCCGGGCTGCGGTGTTACTGACTGATGGGCCCGGACTGAGAGCCCTGTCTCTTATTCTTTTTCGTCTATCTTTGTGTTTGTTCTTTGACACTACTTTATTCTTTCACTCCCCCTCTACTTCCCTTCCCCCGCACTGGGTTGTATGCAGGTGAGCTCCCTGTAGAGCTCAGAAATATCCCCAGTGCGCCTCCTTTCCTTTCCCACAAACCACCACAACAGCATTAGGTGAGTAGCGTATGTCCACGCTAGCCACCCTATCCACGCTAAATGAATTGCTTGACGATGCAAATTTGTATGCTGAGTCATACCCTCGTATTCTGATCCTTCCTCCACTCGAGCCTCCAGCTACTTGAAATCGATTTCGCCATGCATAAGAATTGCGGAATCCTTCCGTCAGCCGGGCGGAGGAAGCAAATTGAGTGGAGTACTACAGAATACCCAGAATTACAGTAACCCACAGAACAGGGAGGATTTTAGAGAAGCAAAGGTCTAGCTTTGCCTGTAGTGCCAGAAAAAGCGTAGTGGCGGCGTCGTGAACTACCCAGTACGCCCGCTTGATGGCGCTGTAAACACGGCTTTGTTTACAGCGCTGTAAACAGCGCTGTAAACATGGCGCTGTAAACACGGCGCTGTAAACACGGCTGTAAAATGCGGAAAGTGGGAGGAACTTTACAAGGTGCTGCACGACGAAAGTATGATGGTGTACGCGGTCGCCGAGACACACCTCATTGGCGACGAAGAGCCACCGATCCACCCTCATTGGCACTGGTCAGGGCAGAACCGCGCTCCAAATGGCCGCAAAGGCGGCGGTATCGGGTTGCTATGGAGGGCCGGTACCTCATGGACCAGGCTCGACTGTCCATGCAGTGAACACATGTGGGCGACTGGTGACATCCTGGGTATCCCGGTCCTGCTTGGGGTAGCCTACCTTGCGGTCGACCGTGGCCACAACACGGGGAATGCGCAAGTTATGCAGTGCATCAGAGAGGATGTCGGCCGGTGGGCAGCGGATAAAGAGGTGTTGCTGCTGGGTGATTTCAACGGCCACATCCAGCCCCTGGACGGCTATCAAGATCCAAACGGGGACCTCATGCTCCAGACAGCTCAGCAGCTGTCACTCGAGGTGCTGAATCTGCGACCGGACTGTGAAGGTGAATTTACGTGGTGCGCCAGGAGTAGCCGCAGCTGCATCGACTACGCGCTAGTATCCCACAAGCTGGCGCGACACGTCCAGCACGTCCACATCGATGAAGCGGGACAGTTCAGCGTCAGCAGCGACCACAACCGCATAAAGGTCAGCTTCACCACATCTGCTTCGAGGAAGCGCCGCAGGGAACAACGGGAGCCTTCCCGGCGGTTTCTCCCTTCCTCAGCGTACGAGGCTGTAGCACAGGATTTCGAGCTGCGTCTACAAGCTGCACCACCAAAGAACTACGAAGAGTACGTGGGGGAACTGCGGCGCATCATGCACGCCTATGAGATTCGCTCCAACTCGCGAGGGGGGGTGCGGCGCAAAGGCTAGTGGGACGAGGAGGTGAAGACGGCACTGACCGCGCGTCGAGCGGCCAATCGCCAGCACCGGGCTGCGGTGACGGCAGCACTCCCCACGAGCCAGTGCCAGATGTTGTGGGAGCAGTACCTAGAGCGCAAGCGGACCATGCAGCAGGCTGTACAACGGAAGATCGCGGCTCATGATCACGCCCAGCTGCGGTCCATAACTACTGCCGGGCGAAAAAAGAGTCAAAAGTTTTGGGCGTACGTGTCAACACTTGACCGGAAACCCACGCCACCAGAGCTCCGGGATGAAACCGGCGAGCCCGTCAGGGACATTGTGGAACACCTCACCCGACACATGGCACAGCTGTACGACCCCTTGCCGCCTAGTGCAACTGAAGAGCGAAGTGAAGAGTCCGCTCCACACTGCAGTATCGCGGGCACTTACGAGTGCGACTGGCAGGTGTCTCGGCGCGCGCTGGACCGCGCACTTGCCGGAATGAGCTCGAGCACGGCCCAGGGTCTGGATGCAATACCGGCGGGCTTGGTTAAAAGCCTAGGGAATGTGGCCCGTGACACACTGGCCCTTATTTTCACCGCAATCATCGCCGGGGAGCCGGTTCCAGCCGACTGGCAGTGCGGCCGCGTGCGCCTCGTCCGCAAGAAAGGTGGGGATGCTGGCAACATACGGGACTACCGACCCATCACGGTGACTAGCGTAATGTACCGCCTCTTTACCCTTGTGGTGAAAAGCTGGATGAGTGCCTGGGCGGAGGGCTCCGGGGCCCTGACGGAGCTACAGAATGGCTTCCGATCCAATCGCCGCCTGGAAGACAATCTGTTCACCCTGAGCCAGACAATTGAACTGGCACGGAAGGAGTCACGTAGTCTCTTCGCGTGCTTCCTCGACGTCGCGAAGGCGTACGACAGCGTCCCCCACGAGCCGATGCTCAACCGAATGTCGGCCCTGAGTATGCCACAAACACTGGTGGACATCCTGCGCCGGCTGTACGAGAACAACACCGTTGTGGCCTGCCTAGGCGACTCCCAATCGCAGTCGGTACCGGTACGTCGGGGTCTGAAACAGGGCTGTCCGCTCTCCCCCCTGCTCTACATGTTGTATGTATCGGGGCTGGAGCAAAGTCTGATCGACTCAGGACTAGGTTTCCCGTTCCAGTTCCTGTACGAGGGATTACAACATACTTGGGTGCTGCCTGGACTGGCCTTCGCGGATGATCTGGTGCTCCTGGCAGAAACCATCCCTGACATCCAGCGGCTCATCACCCTGAGTGCCACGCATCTCTCCCTGCTTGGCCTCTCCTTCAACCCCAAGAAATCCGCGGTGCTCCAGTTCTCCGGAAGTCCAGGAATGAACACCGTGCTCCTGCCAAACGGCGACACCATCCCCTGGGCGACCGAGTACCGTTACCTTGGGGTGATACTCTCCTCTTCGTCGGATCTCCTGGGGGCTCACGAAGAACACCTCAGGCAGGCCTGCCGAAGAGCCAGTGCTGTGCTCCGCCGGAGGTCATTGTGGGGGTGCAACAGATACATCCTCGTTCGTGAGCTGTGGAAAGCGGTCCATGTCCCAGCACTGACCTTTGCCAACGCAGTGGTGTGCGTCTCATCCAGCACCCGAGCGTGGCTGGAGCGTGGCCAGCGCGAGGTGGGACGCGTGGCGCTCGGTTGCCATGGTCGCGTGGCCGTTGAGGCCATCCAGGGTGAACTGGGATGGTCATCTTTCGAGGCCCGAGAAGCAAGCAGCAAGCTGGCCTTCGAAGCTCGACTTCGGCGCATGGACGATCAGCGATGGGCGCGACGCATCTTCCGCTACATGGGCTTCAAGGGCACCCAGACTGTGTGGACCTCCCGAGTGCACACGCTCAGTCGCAAGTTCGGCTTTCTTGCAGAGCCGCTACAGACAGGTGCCCAGAAGCTGAGCCACGTGGCGCGGAAGCGTGTACGCGAGGCAGAAACAGGCCAGTGGCGCTCGGCCATGCTATCCAAGTCCACCCTGGAGCTGTATCGCTCATACAAGTCCACCCCAGCAGCGGAGCTGTTTTACGACAACGACACTGGGAGTGCACTGCTCTTCGAGGCCCGCGCGGGAGCACTCCGCACCCTCCTCTACCGTCAGCGCTTCGACCCATCGACAGCAGTGCAAAGTGCCACCTGCCGAGCATGCGGGGAAGCACAGGAGAGTGCAGAGCATGTGATCACCCATTGTGCTGTGTTGTCGCCAACCCACCCAGAGGGCACCACTCTACCGCAAGCGTTGGGACTCGAGACCTGCGACGGTGACACCAGATCTACGTTGGTGACGACGTCGAAGGAAAGACTGCACCAGTGGTGGTGGCGGACCCGGCAACTAGGGCCCAGAGACAAAGGTGCTGCATGCGGTGTCACTGACTCATAGGGACCCCGTGATTCGTGCAGGCAGTACCTGCCTTAGGCCATGCCTATCCCCCCCTCTGAAAATCTCCTTTTTGAAGATATAGTTTATAGTCCTGTAGATAAGTGACGGCTAGGGTGCCAAAGGTGTGCCCACCCGATACAAAGGGGATAGCCACATCATCATCATCATCATCATGTAAACATGGCGGATGCTTTTTGCACAGGCCGCTTGAGCTCCTTAATAACATGGCTGCCCTCGCACGGCGGCCGCCGGCTCCCTGCTCCACGGCCGGACTCGACTCTCCTCCTCCCGCGCGCGAAAGGGGCGTCGAGTCCGGCCGTGGCTGCTCCTGCTGGCTCCTGGCTGGCACGCTGGCCGCGTGTTTACCTGCGCCGCGCTAGTGAAGTGATGTTACGCCAGGTGACCAGATGGCCTCGACTGGCACAGACCACAGTGAGCAGCAAGTGAGAACAAATCGTTTATTGACATCCGCAAGTTTACAGAGGCCAGGACATCATTTCATTTCGATCGCTGCAATTGTACGTCGCTTTCGTGACAACATTTTTTTTTTGCCATAACAACTCGTTCACTTGCGCTAAGATTTCGAACGAAGGGCACAAATGAAGTATTGACGGCGACAACGGTTTCCTTTGCACCGTCTTTCTAGCGGAGTGCATAACACTCACCTTCTGTTGGAAGAATCGAATATTCTGGCCTCGACAGCTGCCTTCCGATGCGGAATTTCCCACATTTGTCATTCCACAAGCACTCAATTCCCGTGTTTTGCCAGTCCTCTCAACAACTGATGGACGCAAAAACACATAACAGCAATAACAGTCACGAAACCGGTGCTCCGCGCACATTGAAACGGTCGGCCGTTGCAGCGGTTTCAATTTGAATTGGCGGCTTTGTGGTTGCGAATTCAGAAACGAGGTGGTGCACCAGTCGGCTGTTCGTAAAAAGTTGCGTACATTTTTGCTCAACGGATGTTTGATGCGGAACTTGTTAATAGTATTTTTAAATAACACATTGTAAGCGAACTTTGTGGGCTCTTTGAGTCACGGAATGAATGTTTTGTATTCTATACCAAAAGTAATATTTTGCCTGCGCCGTCTGGTGGGCTTGATGGTCGAAAACAGCGTTGTAGGTTGGTCACGTGGGGCGTCGATTTTTACGCCGCCTATACGCCTCGAGCGCGGCCTGTAGGGGCGCCACTGAAATCCCCCTAGCGGCCTGTTTCGAAAGCAGCCGCGGGAGTCCGCGCCCCGCTCCCCAGTGCCGCCGCTGCTTTTGCGGCACGTCCACGACTGAGATTTATCGTTTGCGGGCGTTTAAAATCTATGTTTATGTAGAGCAGTCACTCTGTTCGCAAATGGGGTGTGTTTACGAGAGTGCACATGTTTCTGACGCGATGTTAGT
Organism: Haemaphysalis longicornis; assembly: GCF_048455015.1. Lineage (NCBI taxonomy): Eukaryota > Metazoa > Arthropoda > Arachnida > Ixodida > Ixodidae > Haemaphysalis > Haemaphysalis longicornis. The sequence goes on from NW_027526460.1 coordinate 34,483,378, forward strand.
GTGGTATATTCGGTATGTATAAGCGCCAGGTATGTGTCACAGGCCAGCGTCGCGGAACCGGCGTATGATGGAGCCGATTGTAGTTACATTGACCTGAATTTACTAGCCGTGTCTCCGTAACCACCGGTTCCTCAGATGTTCATGCTACGGCTATACACTACGATTTAAATCGGTTTTGTGCGCTTACATAATCAGCGGAGCACTCATACTTGGCGCAGTCATAACTGGCGTACGCCAGTTACGTTTGCTAATATTATACCTCAGATATTGATCACCGCCATTTACAAGCCAGTCTGTGTTAATTTCGGGAATACTCAACAAAAGTACGATGGACAATGCATAATTATACTCGGGGATCAGGTCGTCTTGTCGTGAGGTGAGCGCCCGCAGACATTCATCTGCTACATATATCCTCTGCGAGCTGCGCGGAGACGGGCTTACAATATAATCCGCGTCCGCGAATAAATGCTTCTTCGAAATATCGTCATGTGGCACACGGAGCCTGCAGAAAAAACCAGAAACTGAAATCAGGGGGTTTTATCCCATACCACACTCTTCCAACGACACCTTTCATCGCTTGTTGAAGAGTATACTTCCCTGTATACTTCCAAAAATGCGTCCGCCGTACGATCAGCTCTTCTGTGAAGTAGAAAAACAAAAGGAAAGTGAACGCGAGATTTGTGTGGGGGATTACTAAAACGTTCATTGCTTGATTCCGCTCCGTATTTGTACACAGCGTTCCCCTCCTCCTCCCCCCCCCCCCCCCCCCCGACCCCCCCCCCCCGATGTCTCGCGAAATAGTAGTGCATTTCGCGTATAGTTGGTCCAGTGAAACCTACCTGGCTTAAGTTTAGACGAACGTCTTTAGCATGTCAGAAGCTGCACTGTTTTTTTTTTTTTTTTCATTTCCCTTGGAGCTATTATGTTTCTTAATTCCGCACTTGCACAGCATTTATTTTTCCGTGGTTTCATTGATTACTTTCCTTGGTTCTTCATATATGGCGTGTGTGAGCACATATTTAACGACGCACAGACTTGGAATATACTTTACATTTTCGCGTTGTTTATGTTCTTATAAAAGGCGTAAGTTATTGTCCGGGATTGGGTAATCACATCCCCGAAACAAATTTTTCTGCGTCGTATATATGTGAAACGAAGCCGTTGTCCACGCTGCAAAATGAAGCCAACCTCTCATTGTGCCAGTATCAGGTTTAAACGAGGCGTCAGTAGAATTCATTTGTGCCTGATGTTTTGGAGGTGACATGGGTGATATGTTGCTGCCGTCGCCGACGCCCGGAAGAGCGGCAACGAAGCGCGCAGAACCGCGTCCCCGGGTAGCTCTTGCAGGCGATCGCGTACTCTACGAAGACGCAGCTGCTATTTAAGTGACCTAAACGTACTCTTTGCCTATAGACGTCACCTAACAAGTTTTTTTAGGGCGCGGAAATGTGAAAAGACATGAAATAGAACCAAAACTCTGCACGAGCCCCTATCAGCCACGCAGCGCAAATCCCGTCAACGCTGCGGAGAAGCGGCGGCAGGCGGCGCAGCGATCGCGAAGCTCGAGGCGTATAGGGAAACCAGGGAACGTCCAAGCTTGAGAGCCCAAAGCAGAGACAGACTACAGTGTACTAGAATTCTAGTACATTGTAACTGTATACAGACACAAAAGATAAAGATGATGATGACAATGAGAAGAGAGGACATGTGCGCATTCTATTGGAAACTCATGCTTTCGCATCATGTTGTCAGCCAGTGCAGCTATTTCAGAAGCGTGTCATTGTTTTTCTGGATGAACAATACAATTAAATTACGACCAGCCAACTAGCCATATTTCGAGCTGATCACAGCCAAGTCAGGCCAAGTTAATCGCAATCAACTTCGCGTGCATGGTCGTCGGGTTTCGCTCATCGCGCACGCTTCAGGAAATATGACAGGTGATAGTGATGATGGCAGCGACGTGAGTGCACCAAAGAAGCCACGAACAGGCTTTGAAGAAAATGTTGGTATCACAGAGTATGTTGGAACCCACAAAGGTTTCAACGGCGTACTGAAGCAGAGGTAAGACACTCCTGCAGGTCCGAGTCGCGTTGCTTTCCTGACAGCATGTGTTCGCGGCGATGTTTCGCCCCCATTGGAAACTACGGACAGTGAACGCAGGCAATGCAGGAGGCTGGTATCTAAGCTTAAGCTTTAAATTGCGAAGGTAATTTGATTTGCTGCTGTAATCGCGCTGGTCATTGACATGTCAGTTGAAAGTGTAAACTAACAGTCGGGGCGAAGGGGAGCTCTTCTAATTATCCTTCAGTACACAGGTAATTTCAGGAACGCTTGATTGCTCCCTTTTTTTAATCGATCATTTGGCGTTTTAGGGGACCTTCCTCAGAAAATGTAGTGCCTGGAGTAAACAGTTGGCAAAGCTAGCGCACGTGGTAGAGATAACCCGGCTGGACTGCTCGCTTCGCGAACACGTTCGCTTTTTGTTTTTTTGTTTTTATCACGCAGGTACTCGAACTTCCCGCTGAATAAGAACGATTTGTCAGGTCAGGCAGTACGGTGGGAGACACTGGAGTGTTTAAGTTTGACATTGGAGCCAGTGTCCAGTGTAGGCATTGCAGGCAGGAGACACTGGAGCCAGAAAACATGATGATGACCATGACGCAGGTACTCTGACTTCCTGGTGAACGAGATCGACCCGTCGGGCCGAGTGGTGCGCCTGGAGACGCTGGAGCCGCCACCCGAGCCGGCGCCGGACACGAGCTGGGCGAGCGAGACGGTGAGCGCGGAGGCCAAGGAGCAGCTGGAGCAGCTGGCCGAGGGCAAGCGGACAGAGCCCGTGCTTCTGCCCGCGGCCGGGCTGAGCAAGGAGCAGCGGGGCCAGCTGCACGCCTGGGTGCGCGCCCACTGGCCGCACCTGGAGAGCCACACTGGGGACGGCACGGTGCGCGTGGGGCTCTCGACGGTGCAGCGCAGGCGGGCCCTGCCCTGGCCCGCGGGGCGCCCCAGCTACACCACCTTCGTCCTCTACAAGGAGAACATGGACACCATCGAGGCCGTCAACCGCATTGCCACCATGCTCAGGTGCGTGGGACCCTTGGGTGGGGGCACTTGTGATGGGTTGTCTTTAGTCGTGGCTTGGTCTCCTTTTAGTGTTGCAAACTAAGTGGCACAGTTTGGAGAGAGCTGAGCTCAAGGATGCAGGTTCGATTCCCGGCCACGGCAGCCGCTTTTCTTGTTGAGGCAAAAAGCAAAAACGCCGTAGGTTTGAGATTTCGGCACACATTAAAGATCCCCAGGGGGTCAAAATTAATCCAGAGCCCTCCACTACGGTGCGCCTCATCACCTGTGTAGTGTCAGTAGGTAAACCTCGTAATCAATCAAGACAGATGCAGAAGGAATATGCGCAGCGGTACAGGCACTAATTATGTTGTTGTTATTGTTAACGAAAATGGACCTAGCCTTATGGGTAGTGCCAGCAATAGCTCTGCCCAAGCAGCACCTTTTAAGCTTGAGTTAGTCTGGTGGAATTCGCAAAAAAAAAGCAAGCGGACGTGAACGTGTGCCTCGTGTGGAGCGCTTGGCATCGTCTAGGTTTGTGTATGGGCTTGCGCCACTTGTGGAGCTCTCAAAACAAACTGGCCAAGCTTGCACTAAGTCATGCGAGGCTGGAACCATAGCGAAGCTGCGGGATTTCTTTCTACGTGAGCACTGAAGGACACATCACCACGCATTTGTACAAGTTTGAAATTGCTTATTTACATGTTGTGGCGTCGCTTCGCACTGTGTTGGTAGTAGTCATGATCATTTGCATTGATATCGCCGTGTTCCCCATGCCAAGCATTACGTGCGCGGTAGCACTTGACGACGCTGGGGCGTAGCGGTGGCACGTGCAGGAACAAGCAGCATGACGCATGCGTGGCATTCCTGAAGTCGTGTAGAGGTTCTGTGGAGCAGGTGTTGCGCCAGCTTTGGTGGTGTTGGTTGCAAGGCAATGCAAGGTGCTCCTCAGGAGTTATCGTCAGTTATTATTATTATTATTATTATTATTATTATTATTATTATTATTGTTTCTAAAGTCACTGTGCATGCCGGGGACGTTCGGTGGTCGGCGCGAGATGCACTCACAAGCGCTCAGCATTTTCTTGGTATTTGTAACGAATTACGCGCCACACTTTAAGGCATGCTACAACAGCTCCGCTGTTGTAGCATGCCTTATCTGCAAAAAATCTGAATAAAACGGTGCACATTTGTGTGTGCCTGAAGTGAGCAGCACAAGACAGCTTGCACTGCAGACACCGAGTTCTCGAAGCCTGTTGCCGCCGATTCTAGCGTGTGCTAACACGGTCTATTGTGGGACAAATGTGGAAGCATGTGAACCAAATGATTCAGGCCTGCCAGACATGGAGAACTTTCAGCGGCAAGTTTGGAAATTCATGTGAGGTGCAACAGCCAGGTCTCCGACGAAGGGAGCGGGGCCGTCAGATCTGCTGTTTCTCCAGTCTCGCACTAGTAGTGCAAGCTGCACCAATTTTTTTTAAAGACTAACCGTGGGAAATCGCGGAGCGTTACAGACATATGTGTCCTTTAAGAACTGGAACAGGCACTAATTGCCGACATACAGGGTGTTGCAACGATAACTGGAACACTTTAAAAATTTTTCCTGAGCGATCCGCCGCTCTGTTCACGCTCAAATTTCACACAAAGGTCGCATTTTGTGGTCTATTTTGTTTGACACCGGGAACAACAACGGTACTTACCTGTTTATTCTGAAAATAAATAAAAACGATTTTCGCCTATGGGAAAATGGCGGCGATTTGGACGTGCGAGCCCGAAAACCGGGTTTTCTGATCGTCTGTTAGCTAATTTCTAGGTGCATTTTCTGATCGTCTGCTGCACCATTTGGCTCCGTACGTGAATCCCAAACGTGCGTTTCACTCTGCAGGTGGTTCCGTCGTTCCAACATCAACTTGCGCTGGCTCGCACGTTCAAATCAGCGGCCATTTTCCCATAGGCGAAAATCGTTTTCATTTATTTTCAGAATAAACAGGTAAGTACCGTTGTTGTTCCCGGTGTCAAACAAAATAGACCACAAAATGCGACCTTTGTGTGAAGTTTGAGCGCGAACAGAGCGGCGGATCGCTCAGGAAAATGTTTTAAAGTGTTCCAGTTATCGTTGCAACACCCTGTATTTAGTTACAGCACTTGGAAGTGTGTAGCTGCAACACTGAATCAAGGTGTTGCTGTTTCTTTCACTTGGTTACAGATGTGGTCGGCTTACCATAATGATTTTCAAATGTTATACCTAAAACCACTGTGTCCTTGAATAACAGCAGTTCTTACTGTCACGAAAGGAGGATAATAACGCTGCCATATTTTGGTACACCACTGGACATCTCTGACTCAAAGGCACTGAAAGTCTGTTTGGCTGCTATAAAATCCTTATAAAATAGAATCCGTTAGTTATTTGGCACCACTGTGTGAGAGCAAGTTGCTTCCCTGTTCGGGGTGTGGATGGAGCGTGCTGTTCAGACTTGGGCCTTCCGACGGCCGCGCATGCAGGATGCGTCCCTCATGCCTGGGCTACGCGGGCACCAAGGACAAGCGGGGCAAGACGTGCCAGCGGCTGTCCTGCCACCGTCTTCCGGCCAAGCGGCTGCTGGAGCTCAACTGCCGCAGCAACCTGCGGGTGGGCAACATCACGTGAGCCCCGCTCTGCACCCCACCTCCACCCCTTCACCACTTCTCTCGAGGCTTGCATTTGTTCGGGGCCACTTGTAGCTGAGGGGCAGTGCAGCTTGAAAAGCACAGGGTGTCGCAAGTCTGTTGTAGGCAGTTTAAAATACAGTAAACACTCGTCATTACGAGGGCATATCGATGAGAAACTGGTTTCATTTTAAAGGAGTAGTGACATGAAATTTCATAGCTGAGATAACTAGTATGTAAAATGCTTCCTTTTTATCAGGAGATATCTCGAGCAAGTTTCAACAGTAGCCGTTCAGTATAACGTATTTTAAATCCGTTTTAATCTTTGCCCACTTGGGAAAACCCAGAGCGGGCCAGCACGACATCACCTGCTACTTGCCGATGTTGGGACTTCCGTGGCGTAGCCGACGCCTGTGGTTGGTGCGCACTGCTATGCCGTGTGTACACATCATGGTTTTTGGACTGATGTCATGCTGCCCGGGCTCATGGGGATGGTGAAGACCTCGGCCGGTCTGGAAGAGTGCTTGCACTCGCTCGCGCTTGGTCTAAACTGGCAGTGGTGCGACAAGAACAGTGACGTCAGGTGCTACCTCCTGTCATGGCGGTTGCTCGGTGTAGGTTTTGTCGAAACCGAAACTGACACAAATAAACGACGCCGTAAATGATCGTTTACGCTGCGATCAACCGTCTAATGTGCCATTCTATGATTACTGGGCTAATAGGCACCCATAGCAGCGAAAAAAAATGTAACATGAAAATTTCGTGTCAGTACTCCTTTGAGGGCGGAGATTATTCGCTCTTAGTGCACTGCAGGGGGACTACGAAACACTTTAAACAAAGCGAGATTTTGAACAAAGTGATTTTGGTAAAACGAGGGATTGCTGTACCTTTTGTAAAAGAGATTTCAAGCTTGTGTATGTGTGGATTTTAACACGAAGTCGCACTTGAGGCCTGTTTTGCCTAACATAAAGTTTGTGCCGATCACACCTGGTCGTTTCCAAATAGAAAAAAAAAAAGTTTTTGCTTATGGGAGTAGCTTCTATGACAACCCATTTTGTCCACTCCTTGGAATGACAGCTCAAGCTATCGCTATTCGAGCAAAGCACGACATCAGTTATTGCGTCATCGTTCTTTGCTCTTTAACTTGAACAGGGGCTTCAATGGGTGGCCTCAGTAACACTGGCCCCAGCTTCTGCAAAGTTGGAAACACTGGAAAAGAAGAGGCTCCAATTAATTGTCTCTCTAACGAAGATTGTGCAGCACCTGTTGCACACATGTCATTTTGCGGGGGCACCAAAAATATTTTCAGGCAATTCCGTGAGCCCCATTTCTTCTTTTTTTTTTTTTTTTCTAGCTCACTGAATTTATCTGCAGAATTGCTGTAACCACGCTCATTTGTGGAGGGCAGCTCAACAGGAGTGCTTTGTTTTTCTGTGCAGCTTTGAAGATGCAGCCATCAAGTTGGGTGACCTGCAGGGAAACCGGTTTTCCATAGTTTTGAGGTAACACTACTGCGTGGAAAAGTATATCTCCATACATATGTCTGTTTTTAGTTTCAAAGCATCACGCTCTTACAAGAGTAGGAAAACACTATCATCATATCCTTAGCTTTCTAGGTTCATTTCACGATAGCCATGTGTTAGTTGCCTTATTGCTGTAAAGTAGTGCTATTTCGGATTTAAAGCACAATTATCGAATTTTGAAAGCCCACAACCCCCGACAAATGTGGATTTGCCTAAAACAGAATCAAGTAATACGTACAGGCCACCCTGTGATATCATTCAGTGGGGCAGGAAGGTGTTTCAAAGCATCACCACCCCATCCTGTATTGTTTGTTTCTATTTGTGTGAATTCCTGCAGTTTGTTTCTATTTGTCTGAAGCAAAGCTGTACGCCTCCTGTACGGTCCATTTAAAACTTGCCCCGTAACATGCACTTAGCCGACATAGGTGACACAAGTACAGTCTGAAAATTGCGAGGGACTGTCCATATTGTCCATAAGGTAAGCCTTAACGTCCATATGTTAAAGCTTACCACACCTTGCCAGAGTTGACTGGCAGTTAATCACTCTGCTCAAGCGCGTCTTTTCTATGAGTTAGTTCAGATAGCTGTGACTTTGTCTGCAACCGTTGCAAAGTGGAGAAGAGCAGCCCTTTCAGAATGACCCTTCAAGGACTGCTGGGAAACAAGGAGGGGGCACGTGTAGGGAATGACTGCCCTGTAGCGTGGTAGCACTCTAAAATATGGGTGCGGTAGTTGCCTGGGCAGGCTGTAGTGAAGGCCGATCGCTCTTCTCTGCAGGGAAGTGGATGGCACCACAGAGGACCACAGGGAGGCAGTCCGCTCGCTCTCAGAGAATGGCTTTCTCAACTATTACGGCACCCAGCGCTTTGGCACTACCTCCGTGGCTACGCACCAGATTGGGCGGTGAGCGTCTCTTTTGTACGTCGTATGCTGAAGGGAAGGGCTGCTTGACGTGATGTACGTGGGAAGGAATGGGCTAGGTGCGGCAGGTGCAGAGTCAGTGTCAAGCACAAGTGTGTCCGTCTGCCTGCTGACCGGTAATTGCACTTGTGATTTGTGGAAGCGTTGTCCTGCTGCTGAGTGCCGTGAGAATTGCATTCAAGGGCATAGTGCCCCGTAAAAGTACACCTCTGGACTTCTTCACCAGTGTTCATGTTTGGAAAATTATGTTCCCTGTGTGGCCACGTCTTTTCTTGTTGGTAACCCGTGCATTGCCTTTCTTCTGCAGGGCTCTGCTTCAGGGTCGCTACGAGGAAGCAGTCGACCTCGTACTGCAGCCAAGGGATGGCGGTGGGTATGAGGCTAACCTCTGTGCAAGTGCTATGTAGTACAGTTTCCCTGTACAGGCCCAAATGTACAGACTGCATGAGTGCTTTTATGGCAACCACCATTCACTGCTTGTTGGAATAACTTCAAAGGACTTGGCTTTAAGGAGATGCTGAGCATGCACAAACATCTTCAGCACAGACTTGAAACATGAAACAAATTTGTGAGCAGCGCTGGGAGTCAAACGGAGGCCTCGCAAGTTCCACCAAAGTGGGAATCTACTGCGCCATGCCTCCTTTCCCGGTGTGTATGGAAAGCCCTGTTTGTCTCAACTGGGACCAGCAAATATCCAAGCCGTTACGAGACAGAACACTACCCCTGAGCTTGTATACTCTCACGGCACATATTCGTATGGGGATAAGCGCACAACATAAAGGCTAGTCAGTTGTCAGACAGGTCTGGAAGGGTCATCTGGTGCATGCAGTGTGCTAGGAATGCAGACTTGATTACAGGTTCACATGCCACAAATAATGAGGCAGCACTCTTGGCTGCAAAAGCATTTGCCTCCTAGTATCTCGCCCCTGCATCCTGGAGAATCTTGGCATCTGTAAAGCACAGTTTTCTTTGTCTGTTGTGAGCATTACCCCCTGCTGGGTGGTGCAGGGGCCCTGGCGGCCTGCCGGGAAGAGTGGGCACGCTCAAAGGACGCCGGCCGGGCGCTGTCCAAGCTCCCCCACCGGGGTTGCATTGAAGGGCTGCTGCTGCGTGCGCTGACCAGGGGCGGGGCAACCAACTACCTGGGCGCCCTGCTGGCCCTGCCCCGCAACGTGCGCCTGCTCTACCTGCACGGATACCAGAGCTACGTCTGGAACCGCTTGGTCTCTCGCCGGGTGCAGCGCTTTGGCCTTGCCGTGCTCCCCGGGGACCTGCTGTTGGCGCCCGGTAAGTCGGGGGAGGGGTTTCTCTAGTTCATAGTTCACAGTTAAGTCTCACACCAGTGGCTCTTTCTCTGACGGAGGCACAAAAACAAAAACATCTGCATGTATGAGGCATTGGTGCCTGTTAAAGAACTACGGGTGATCTAAATTTATCTTCCACTATGGCATGCCTTGTATACTTGTGCTACTCGGCCGTTTCAAAGGCCTTCCGAAGGCCTTCGAAGCAATTTTCTATCGAGTGGCGCATCCAGTCAGGGTACACTTGTTGTTCCCCGCACAATTTGATGCACAGTGTAAATTTTGTAATCAACCAAGCACTTTCCATGACATAGTATGGGAGTGCAACAAAAATCCAGACCTGCCACCCCCTTTTCCTTCCCATACCCCTGAGCAGTGGGAGATACTGGCGTCCAGCTCCCTACCTCGAGATCAACTTCTGCTGGTCGAGAGGGCCAGTCGAGCAGTGACGGCATGTGGTTACCTGAAATGAGGAAACACCCCTCCTGCACCTAGATCAGTAAAGAAGTTTTCTCTCCCTCTCACGACTATGTGGCTGGTGCACTTGTAAGTGCGCACTCAGCTGTCAATTGAGAGTTGCTGCATAGCACAGGCATTAGAAGTGTGGCTTCAGCATGTGAAGCACCGACTTACTTGGGCTTTATCCTGATGCTTCTTTCCGTACAAGCATGGTTACTTGTACCGTGCTATAAAGGACATGTGGTGTCAGTGGAAGAGGCTTCAAGTTCTGCGTGGACGAGGCCGAAAAGGAACAAGTACACAGACAGCACCGAGTCTCTGTCTCTTTCCTTAGGACGTAGAATGGGGCTAGTTGGTGATGCTTCATGTTGAATTGCGCTACGTATACAGACAAGTAGGACGCTATTGCGCCTTGTCCCAGTCCTGTTAGCGTCCTATTTGTCTGTATACATAGCGCAATTCAATATGAAACCGCTTTGAATTTTATTGAAGCCTTTCCTGTTATAATTCTCCCCCCTAACCCTAAGATCCCCACCCCTGCATCTTCTCCAGGAATTCATATCGTGACCTGCTATTTTTGAGACAGTAGTGGTTCCTGCTTCCTTTTTCTAAATGCGTATATTTCCTGTCTCTCTCTTCTCTCACCCTTATCCGCACAGTGCAGTAGTGAACATCTTAAACACCTGGAATTTGATCTGGGCCATAGTAGAAAGCTGTGGCAGAATTCAGGCCATTGGGGACTGTTAAAATGCGAAGCAAACATCTGCACAGACACCATCATATTTACCATGGCTGTAAGAGAGAAGTCAAGGGGAGCCCACTGCATGCCTTTATGTCTCGCGTAAAAATGTCTTGTTGCAAACACCCAATTCAACTTCACTGCTTTGCTAGCCCACAGTCCTGACAAAGGCAGTGTAAACTACTGTGGCATAAAACAGGCTGGAAGAAAAATTGTCATATCCTCAGTCCCAACGCTTGGACCAACTTGCAATGTAAAAGCCAGCTGTCTTAAAGTGCCAGCTCACTGCCCTTCAGCTTATGCCTGTTCCTTGTCTTCTAATGTGAGTTGTGTAACGGTGCATTGTTCCCTCCTGGCAGTCCCAGGTGGAACTGAAGAGGAACCGCGGGTGGCCACTGCTGAGGATGTTGGTTCTGCCAGCCTGCAGCAAGTAGTGTTGCCACTGCCGGGCCACAGCGTGCGGTACCCTGAGAACGAGAGTGAGTTCACCTGGCATGCTATAGGTCGTATGCACTAAAAAGTTTAGCGGTCAGTTTCTTTGCTTGGCAACACTGGAAACGGCCATGTCTGTGCTGCTTCGGCACAGTCATGGCGCAGCTTGAACCACTGCACTCGCACCTCGCAGAAAAAAAAAACACCGCCGTGCGTTGTCTGCCTTGTTTCAACCCGATTCTCAACTGTGGTGTCAACAGATCTGTTATTAATTGCACTCACATTGGAGTTGAGGCATTACTTTGCGTTCAGTGGGGGACAGTTTGGAACATCAAACGCACGTCGTGTGCTTAGCATGGACAAGTAGCGCCATCTCACGGAGCCCGACATAACCAGTGACGGCACACTCACATTGTTGCCCGAATGTGTGCCATACCAGTGAATACAACCTATAGATAAAGAACCCCACCCACCCTAAACAGAGGGCAAGGGAAAGTAATGTTGTGGAGTTCACCGTTAGTGCACCGAACAACTCATTAGATTGAAATTAAGCTGTTTGAGCAGATTGCAAAACAAAGATAATGATTTGTACTTTTAACTTGGTTTTTCATCTTTCAAAATTGCGTTAATGGGCAGGCCCCTTACAGTCTGGTGGCCTTCGGTGCTCTGAATTTGACACCAGCACATCTTGGAAGCGAGCTTGCAAGCAAAAAATGCACTATATAACGGCATTTAGTAAACTTAATGTGCTGAAAACAGTGCAATGTTTTCGCAGATAGCCATAGGACCCAGCTCTATTGTGGGAAAGTTGGGACGCAAGGTTGATGTTGAAAAAGAAAAAAAAAAGACAGGGATTTATCTCACGTAATGGCAACACCCGGCTAAATTTTTATGCAAAGAAGTCCGATATCTTTGTGCGAGTGAGTGCGCTAAATGCGGATATTTTGCACTGTAAATTTCAAATGTGAGTACAGTGATTCTTGTGTTGTGTGCAGTGGCTGACTGGTACCGGGAGATCCTTACTGAGGATGGCCTCTCCATGGACGCTTTCAGTGAGCACCGGCACAGGTTGGACCATCTTTGGCTATTTGTTGAAGGATCACTTAGAGTATGTGCGACCAGATAAGGCATGGCACAGAAATTGCTTGCATGCTAATGTACATGTTTCGGCATGTGCAACAGAGGGACGGATTATCATGAATTGATTCACAATGCTTGCCTTTGCGTGTGGGCGAAATGTTAACTTTTGTGTAAGCAGAGGGGCAAGTCACCTCCCATGTTTCGACGCTGCTCACGGAGCAAGAATAAGATAGGAGGTGAAACGAGGCTTCCTAGCGCGGCTAGATAATGTCACCAGTGCTTGTCATAGGTTAAGCTAGCGGCATCTGCCGCGGTTGAAGAAACTGCGATGCTGCTGCGTTAGGCATTGCACTGCACAGCCACGGAATGAACTGCAGCCGCTATCATTTCGTCTATCAGGTGCCACTGCACTCACCTTTGCCATCACAGCCACGAAGCTTTGCAGTCCGCTTTGGTTTTGTTTGTGACATTATCTGGTCGCTTGCCCGCGCTTGCTGCAATGAACCGTTTCGCGTCCTATAGCCTGTATTCAATAGTGAGGCACGCATGCAGGCAACCATGTTAGTGCGCCGTCACTGGTTACGTCGGGCTCCGCGGGATGGCGGCACTTGTCCGTGCTAAGCGCATGATATGGGTTGGACATTGCAAGCTCTAGCCCGCCGAACGCCAAGTAATGCCTCGACTCCAATGTGAGTGCGATGAATAACAACTCTGTTGACACCACCGTTGAAAATTGGGTTGAAGCGGAGCAGGTGACGCACACCAGTGTTATTTTTTTTTGCTTTTTTTTTTTTTTTTTTTTGCGTGCGACCGCTGTGGTACAAGCTGCGCCATGTCCATGGCACTTCAGCCATGTCCGTGGCCATTTCCAGTGTTGCCAAGTGAAGAAATTCACAACTAAACTTTTCAATGAATACCACCTATATATTCTTCCTCCGTAACCCTGCTGTATGCGTCTGGATTGGTACCCTTGCGCCCAAATTGCATAAGTGGCCCAATTCAGTGTGCGCGTTAAGTTGCTGCTCCTCCTGTTGATAGTATACTATCCTCACCTTGCTTCATAGGTCAGCTGCATAAAAGTTAAAACAGATTTTCATCCAACGGATGCATTCGGTCTGAGTACTGGTCATTGCTGGTTTTTGCGGTCCACCAAAATAATTCACGTGGCTTTTTTTTCCCTTCCCTAGCTTTGTCGAATATTAATGCTTTTTTTTTTTTTTTTTCTCACACTGAGGAGGGTTTGCAACAGTGCCTTGCACTCTTAGAGGAGCAGATTTTGCTGTATTTGGTGCCTTCAAGTGCCAATGTGAGGTTACGGGAGCCCTCTGGACCATCGCTATGTGCAGGGAGCTCTCAATGAGCGGCTGCTACCGCCACCTGGTGGCTGTACCCCGAGAGGTGACGTGGGAGGAAGTGAGCTACACGGACCCCCAGGCAGCGCTACTGCTCAGCGACCTCGACCGTCTGCAGGGAGTGCCCGAACCCGTCAGCTGTCAAGGTAGGCTCAGGGCTCCTCCTTTCCTCCGTTTTCTTGGTTGCAAAAAAAAGGGGGGATTTTACTTTGGGTGAACTAAGAAAATATGAGGAGGAAGAATAGCACACATCATAAGCCATGCTCACTTGCAGTTGAGTTGCGTACAATGGGTCATTCTTGGCCGGTTCAGAATTTTAGAAAGCTTATTTCTGCTTGAGAGGTGCGGCAAAAGTTGAGTCACTTAGTGATCTTTCCCAAAGCAACCCCAGGGGCATGGCCCGTACTTAAGACTGACTGTGTTCTACCCAGCGGAACCAGTGATAGGGCCAGGCATCTTGACGGATATTTTTTCTTTTGCCATTTGCCGAGCTACGGAAACACACGGCGAAAGCAGTACACCCGCATGTGCGTTTGTGTGTCTGCACTGTTTGTTGGCAAGTTAATGAGCTTGTGAGTTGCTGTTGCACATAAAAGTTCTTTGGCTACATTAGCGCCAGTTGTGCAAGGCTGGACTCTGGCGAAGTGGGTGGAGATGTGACAGCGTCGTGTGTGGCCCCTGCAGGTGACAGTGACGCCAAGCGGGCCCTCATTCTGGAGTTCAGCCTGAGCTCGTGCTGCTACGCCACCATGGCCATCAGGGAGCTGATGCACCGGGACTGCTCTTCGTGGGCACCGGCTGGGGCCAGTGGTTGATGTTGGTTACCAATAATTAAAGCACCACGTGCAATCGCCTTTTCGGACGGAAAGCACTCCTTGGGGCACCCGCAGTGTGTCGAGGTGGTGTGTCCTGCCTGAATTTGTTCCTCTTCCTTGAGAAAAAACAATCTTTCACCGTCGCATAGTGGGGTGCAGGAGGCTGTCAAGCAGCCGCAAGGGCGCCGACATGCATTTGCCGTTTAAAGGTTGAAAAGGTGCATGCACAATTCAGCAGTTGTGCCTTGCTTTTGCACTGCAAGCAAGCAGTCGTTAGGCCCACGCAAACAGTTCCAAGGCAAGTCAAATGTCTGTTATGTGGACCAGACCACGGGAAATGTTCAGCTTTACTCTGTGGACCATACCGTGGTATAGTTGTCTTATTCATCTAAACCCAAAAGATGCCAAACTACCTGTATTTACAAAAATAATGGTGGAAGTGACACTTTTCACAATAAAAAAATTCACTTTGGAAAAAAAAAAAACAACTTCTGGGAATTGAACCCAGTCTGTAACTTTTGTGACCGTAAAAAAAAATGGTTGTTTTTGGGTAGTCCAAGAAATATTTTTCCCTGCTACAGAAAATGATTTATGCTAAAGTGTAATATATGAAATGATAGAAGGATAGGGCTTTCCAACTATTAATTTCAATCAACAAATTTATTACAAATATCAAAAAACTATCAAAACAAAAAAAAATGAAAAGAAAAAACGAAAACCTCAATGCTACTTTGCACAGGGTAACAAAAAAAAATTTTGAAACACACACTTTGAATAGAAGGCTCTTACAGAACAATACTGTAAATATGAGCTCTAAGTACAAAATGTATTTACAAACACAAAAATATAAGCACTAGTGCCCATCATGCCACTGCCTGAACCAGTTTCTTGATGCAATGAAACTAAGGTTGGCTCCACTGTGCAGCCAGCGCCCAAACAAAGTCGCCACCCTGCACATAAGAGTTGCGACCTTTAGAACAGGCCGGATATGTTTACATCAACGTGTGGCAGCGACAGAACGGCCCCCCGAGGAGGAAGCGAAACTTACCGGCGGATACCTGCTGATGTTCCGGGGCAGTTTGACGCACTTTCACTGTCTGTACTAAAGTCTGACGAATTGAAGTTGTCTTGCATGTCTGTGGTGATATATCATCCAGAGATTACACCTCAGGTTCATTGGAATTCGTCAAAATTCGCCATTCCCGTAAATCGTTGTCGAGAGGCATCAACGCTGCAACCAAAACCACGTGCGCCCCACTGCAAAGGAGCTTTAAAAATCCCCCCCCACGGCGGAGAAAAGAAACTCAAAAGCGAAATTGATGAAATATTTTTTACTCTTTGAATGGCATTAGCTGTCCAGAAGCGCTCGGAGAGCGCCAAAATTTGAACATGTATTGATTTATAAGATACTATCGATGGGAATAGGTGCGGTCACGAAAGTGTTAACGCCAAAAGCCGAGGCTCTACCCCTGAGGCAAGGAGGCCGATGGGCGGGGCCCTCTTAGCAGTAGCTCAAAGTGGAACATCACCCTGTGATCTAGACCATGGAATGGGCAGTGTGAATTTTCCTTGGGGTTCGGCAAGAAACAGACAGAGCCGTGTTTCTTTCCGCCTTTACTGCTTTGCGGACGGCGTGGCCAGCGTGCGGCGGAGGTACTCCTGCTTGAGCTCCTGCAGGTTGGCCTCGAGGGAGGCGAGCTCCTCGTATCGCTGGCTCTGGCGGGCCTGCTGGATGTATCCCCGGATGATGGCCATCTGCTGGGCCAGCGGGTCCTCCTCCTCCACGGGCGCCCGCACGCTGCTGGGGCTCCAGCCCTGCTCTGGCTGCGGCTGCGGCTTGGGCAGCCCTGGGAGGCCTAGCAGGCCCTGGCGCAGGAAGTGGCTGGCCGCTAACCGCAATGCCCCCCGCAGCTGTAGCTGCCGAGGGGTCGTGCCCCCGCTGCCCAGCTGACGACTGCACAAAGGGACGGGGAGGTCCAAATTTTGAATTTGCCCAACACCGAGTGCTGGTGTCGCTGCAGTTGTTATGCATAACCATCGAGGAAAGAAAAAGGTTAGGAGAGGCCCTGACATTACTTCTAGTGGCCCGCTACCCTTTCCCGTTCTTCTCTGCTGTGCCTCACCTTCTCTACCACTACTTTTGTTCCAAGAGCAGCTGATAATGCAAGCTGGGCACACTAACACCAAAGAAACCTGCTAATCTATGAAATCTGTTGCAAATCAGCCGTACTCGCCTTCTACGCTGCTAATTTCATTCACAGCCAAAGCTCGGTCTGCATGCCATGAAATTGTGAACATTGTCCACAGATGTCTTTAGGATGACGAAACTTCCTCCACACTCTTTTCAATGCATTGTGAATGGTAGGGGTTAGTGTCACTAGATGAGCCATAAGAGTACCACCACTGAAACATGCAAGTGAGCATTGGCGGCCATTTTGGTGTTTATCAGTGTTGCGAGATTGCCCCTTCTATGGCCACGTCGCTAACTTTTGCCGGGTCGTTAGTTAACAACACTGCCGAAGATGCAGCAAAATGGCATGTTTGGACACACTTCTGCTATTGAAATGGTGCTATATGCGTCATCTCTGATTTGCATTCGGAACATCAGTCGCGTGCAAACACAGAGCAGGGAGGAGAAGCTGATTGATTGATTGTAGGGTTTAACGCACCGACGCAACGCAGGCGATGAGGCGCGTTATAATGGAGGGCTCCGGATTAATTTTGACCACCTGGGGATCTTTAACATGCGTCGAAATCTCGTACACAAGGGCGTTTTTGCTTTTCGCCTCCATCAGAAAAGTGGCCGCCGCGGCTGGGAATCGAACTTGCGACCTCGTGCTCAGCAGCAGAACGCCTTAGCCACTGAGCCACCATGGCGGGTAGGGAGGAGAAGCTAAGTCTACCACAGTTTACTGACTGAAAACACACAAGCAAAAAAATGGCGGCGCCCATGAACCGTCAAAGTGTACGCAAATGTCACATGATGCGAACTGACCAATGATTATGGTGGTGGCACAGGAAAATAGGAAAAAAGAGTGCCGATACTCTGAAACCTTACCTAGTGACACTAGTAGAGGCCTCTCTTGTTAAAAGTAAACTGCAAACCTAAAATAAAAATGGTACATTTCTATGTTGGAACTACCCGCGATAATGTGGCTTTCTGTGACGTTAACTAATGAACTCCAGGTAGTCCATACCACCCTAGACCTGCCTGGCAGATGCTCCATACAGCATTATTTAGTAGGCCAGGTATTGTTTTCACTCTGACAATTGGGCACACTGGTGACTGCCAGCACTAAGAAACTGCATCACCCAAGTAAGTAAGTATCAACAAACTTGTGTAAGTAATGTCGGCAACTTTTTCGTTTGGAGCCGAGACAAACGGACCTTCTCTGGCACTGCACAAAACTCTCACCTGATTAGGTCCAGCTGTTCAGCAACTCGGATGAGGCGTGCCCGCACAGTTTTGGCCTCTTCCTCAAGCCCTGGGCGACCTTCCCTGCAAACACACAAGCAAGCACTACATCAGCCCAACTGCACGTCACCACCACGCGTGACTTTCCCAACCCGCTAGTGCGAGGCTCAGTTTAGACATTCTAGCACTGTTTTGGGATTCAATCACATACTATTCGTTCTCAGTGAGCCAAAGTTGCCTAAATATGAAATTTGTCAAATGCAAAAAAGGAAAAAACAAAATTGTTTCATGTAAACTGTAAAGTTCACAGTCCACCCTTCAGTCTTGTACAGTAGTAATCGCATCGGTCATGCGGACAAAAGCCTTGCAGAGCATATTTGTGAACACAACCTGTCCTCGTTGAAACGTGTGGCATTAGTTTGGTGAATTCAAGGCATCACGCATGCATCAAAACAAAAGCGAGTGTTCAATGGACGTGTGACGTCTGCTCACCGGATTCCATCAATTAGCCGATAGTAGCCAGGTAGCAGCCGCTCAGCCTCGTCCATCAGCTTGCGCATGCGCTGCACACACAAAGGCATTTCAGTTATTCTGAGTCATTTCCTCAGGCAAGCCAATTCACTGGTGTGCCTTGCATACCCCTAACTTCTAGTGTGTACTGCTGTAGGCAAGATGCAAGCTTAATTTAAAAGCTAGGACACTAGGTAAAACATTATGCTTCAAATACCACATACAACATTACAAACTCAGGGCACCACACAAACGTCGGTTCCAAAATACTGCATCATCTAAGATTACAACATAAAAAGTAGGTTTTGTGGCAAAATACTGCATTGTTTAGGATTATGACACCAAAAGGAGCTCTTGTGGCCAATCAAAATTTCCCTGCTAAAACAGGTTTGCAAACTAGACATTTTTTTTAACCTGCCTCTACTATCCACAAAGTTCTTCACAACCTCTAAGAATCGCCTATCATCCGAATTTCCTGGATAGCAATGCAACTGGTTTGTAATGTGCTTTCTGGTATACACAAATGGATTTCACAAGGCTGAATTGCTAGTGAGCGTCCGTGCAAGCGTGACCACTAGATGATAAGCAGAGGATGTTGGAGGCACACCTCGTATTGTGCTAGCAGCGGGGACGGTTGCTCAGGCGGCGACAGTCGCCGGTCCAACAGCACGCGGCAGTCTCGGCACAGGCGCAGTGGCTCGTCGCACACGTGGTCTGCAGGGCTCCCGGCAGACGCCACCAACTGCTCTGCAAACAGGCCACCTCTGCTGCACGGGGCACCTCCCTCTGCCTCAATGATTCGGGCAATCCAAAGCGAGTCAAGACTATCCAATAGGAAGCCACGCACCGCCCCCTTTGAAAGCTCCGCAACATGCGCCACCGACATCTGCTGTTACTCTAAAACGAGACTGGTTAACCACCAGGCACCTCCCTCTGCCACAATAGTCCAAGCAATCCAGAGAGGGCCAAAACAGCCCAGTAAGGAGCGATATACCGCCTCCTTTCAAAGTTCTGCAACACAAGCCATCTGCTGCTTCTCTGGTTTCATAGCGACACAGGAGCGAGCACACTTTTACAGCACCGGTGTCACAATTTTGGGGAATGCGCAGGCTTTAACATTACTTTTCTGGGGCTGCACCTACAATAATGGTTGGAAGATTTTAGGCCATGCATAGGCTTTAACATTACTTTTTGGGGCTGCACCTACAATAATGGTCAGAAGCTTTCAGGTTACTTATGCTACTCAAATGAATACCACTGAATATAAATCACACTTAAAAGTTTGCCCTTAAATGCCTTATGGAAATGTTTGCAGTACTCTTGGCCACCACAAGGGTTTGAAAATGTCGAGGTGGACTAACTGAACATTGTACCTAATTTTCCAAACTCGAGCAGAAAGCACAATGTCCTGGAAATCTTTGACCAATGTCTTACTTTGATTTTATGGTTATAAAGTTTATGCAAAATTTTCAATAGAAAACTGGCAGAATTTAGTAAAAAATGCCCAGCGTAGTAAAGTATTTAATAACTGTAAAGTGTAAAATGGTGAAAACTCTTGGGTCTCTCTCTACACCAGACTCAGTGTGGCGAATGGTGGTCACAAGATGATACTACGATAAATACAACTCTGAGAGCAAAATACACCTTGCATCTAACCACGTTAAAACAGTAACTTAATTTGGCACATTTAGCAAAAATAGTCACTTGCACAAGCAAGAGGTATCCATGACTCATCTGCTCTCATGTGCAAGTTAAAGGAGTTTTGACATGAAATTTTAAAGCCGAGATAACTAAGTAAAGAGCTGCATTTGTATATGGAGATATCTCCTAAGAAGTTTCAACAGTAACTGTTCAGTATAACATATTTGAAATCAATTCTAATATTTGCCTGCACAAGAAACATCGGCATCAGCATGATGCGTTGAGCGCCTCTCTGTGCACCTCCCCACAAACTGCCCATGTAAGGGCTCCCGTGACGTAGCCAAGGTGCTGGCTGCTGTTGGCATGTGCTGCTACGCCTTGCGTATCATGTCAGTTTTGGGACTGACGTCGTGCTGCCCAGGCGCATGCGACTTAGTCAGTCTGGACGCACTCACTCGTTTTAGCGTCGACGTTAAGACCGGCTGTGGCACGATGAGAACAGTTATGTGAAAAGCGCCTTCCTGTCATGGCAGCCGCCTTGGTGTTCATTTTGTCAAAACTGAAACTGACACGGATAAACAAGGCTGTAAATAATCATTTACACTGCGGTCGAGCATCTACTGTGCCATTCTATGATTAGTGGGCTGGTAGGCACCTATAGCAGCATAAAAATAATGTGAAAATTTTGTGTCAGTACTCCTTTAAAGAAACAAAAAATGATGGTGTTTTTCCTTAATGCTTCTACATACTTTAATGAGTTGATTTATTGTAGGATTTAACACTCCGACGCTACACAGGCGATGAGGCGCGCCGTAGTGAAGGGCTCCGGATTAATTTTGACCACCTGGGGATCTTTAAAGTGCACCGAAATGTCGTACACACGGCACTTTTGCTTTTCGCCTCCATTAGAAAAGCGGACACTGCGGCCCGGAATCTAGTTTAATGAGTGCCCTCCTTCCGCCCCCTTTTAACTTCTGCATTTCGGGTACAACAATGACGGATACATGTGTGCGGCCACACGGTGGCAAGCTGTGCGCAACAACTTACGGACAGTAGCCGAGTCCAGGAACTCGGAGCAGAGCTGGCACATGATGCCACCACACAGGCGACAGTGGTGGCGGCGACGGGAGATGCTGAAGCTCTTGGCACAGCTGGGGCACAGCTTGACGTCGGCGTCGTCCACCCAAGGCACCAGGGCTTTGTCACGGGCTGCATGGCACACGTATATGAGCCACCCTAGAAGTCATCCCAGCACCAAGAGCTTGTACACATTCATAGGGATCACTCTACACCAAACGTCAGAGCATTCACTGGGGTATACCTTTCACGTTCCATGCTGGTTTTTAGAAGCTCTGAAGTCTTAAACAGGTATGAGGTCACAAAGGTACTGCCCCTGGCAGCATTTATAATGACGGATCATGTGGGTATCAACAAAGTTGTTATTGAAAAGCAGCACCATGACTCCTAATCGTTCAGCCTCCAAGAAAAGGAAGGTTTGATGGCTCACTTCTGATTACAGCTTGATACGTGAACCTCTGCAGGATATATTGTCCCTGGGGCCAAACCATTCCTGGCGTAGTTGAGGGGGTCATGCAGAAATGGGGGGGGGGGGGTTCAATTTTTTTGTTGTTAGCAGAGTTGCAGCTCGTGTATACTGGTTCGTGCACAGCTTTGCTGCAGGCTAGTGAAATACAAAAAACACATCCTCATGCTTTACAAAATTTGGCCAATGCAGAGAAATAATAAATTGTATACCTTTCCGCATTTCGGGGTCGCTGGGGGCGTCCACGACGAGTTTGGTCAAACGAACAAGCAGCTTGTTGCTCTGACCCACGTACCGATCCACTCGGCGGGCACGAACTTGCCGAACAGTGGCCGTGTGGTCTTGAATAACTCCTGGAAGTCCGAACAATGCGTTACGTCTCCTCCAAAAAAGAAACTTAGAACACACGCACCGATTTCCTGCTGCCCCCAATCAGGCGCCTGGTCGCCGTCATCGAGGCTCGCGGAGTCTTGAAGGATCTTTCGTCTGGCGCGCCCTGCGTGCAGAGTTCATTCATAAGAACCCGGTTCGCATAAAGGCGGCGTGACCCGCGCCTACCAAAGAGGCCCTTCAAGGAGTTCAGCACGTCCCGCTCCCCTGACGCATGGTTGGCCTCGAAATGGGCTGTCAGCTCCTCAAAGTTTCCCAAGTCCTCGACACAAATCGGACAGAGGTATCCCTCCTTTACTTCACCCATTTGGAGTTTAAACTTTGGCACGTATGCTTTGTGCGCATGAAAGGGGCAGGGCAGGGTACCGAAACGAGAGCCACCACCAGACAGGAGGGAGGAGGCAGCGAACGGGGCGACGTCGAAATAACAGCGACAACTAAGTGCGCTCCGTTGCATCGACGTCCACTATCCCACATGACGGCTGCTGTCTTCTCGTTTCACATCGTTGCGATCACGCGTGGAGGAGGCATTCAAGACCGTCTCGGTTATTTGTAATGTTCAATAATATTGTGGCGACGGAATAAATGGCAGGGCAGTCCCTTCGCGTAGCCATGTCCTGATCCATCGCTGAAAGCGAGGGGCCCTGACCGCGGCCTAGACCCCTTCCTGCGTGGTGCCAGTATGGGTTCCGTTCACCGATGTTTGAGCCGGTTCGAGCTCCATGGCCGACGATCGTGAAGAGTACCCGGGCGAGTTGCTTCACCAGGCTGCCCTGTGGGGCAACGCCGAGCTCCTCGAAGACCTGCTAAACGGCGAGCAGGTACGCACGTACGGATCAGCTGGGTGGGGAAGAAACGTGCATCCCTTGCTAATTTACCGCAGGTACGGCTCATCGATGCCCCGGATATGCACGGAAGGACAGCTTTGCACGCGGCCGCCACCAACAGTGACGAGACCTGCGCCCGCATTCTGCTGCAGTCGGGCGGTGAGTGCGTCGAACCGAGCCGGTGGTCGGACTGTGCTATTATCTGGCGTGGTGCCCTTTAGGCTGGGCCTGCCTAGACTCGACGACTTGGGAAGACAGTGATCTCAATTTTTCATGTCGCCAGTAATCATTGGCGCCCGCCGATCGGCTTTCACTGCTTCCGTAAAGGTAGCGCGCTTTTGGTTCCTTGGTTTCGAGTTACCTAAGCGAAGAAACGCCTTCCCCGTTTTTATTGTCGATCTTCGTTTTTTCTGGTTGGCTTAACCTCAGTTCTCTGTGTGTGTAGCTTTACAAAAAGTGTGATGCCTACGAATAGATTTTTGCGACTTGAAAATAAGCATCGAAAATCGTTATCCATCCTTCAGGTCACAAATAGATGGGTCGAAGATTGAGCTGTGTTGGCGCCTGTATTCTAGACTTAACTCCAGCAAACTTTATTGAACCAACACACACGCAGGCATTATGAAAGCTTATGTAGCAGTGGACAACGGCATCATTGCAGTTAACTGTATGTGGTACACCTGGCGGACTAAAATTGAGCATAATCCGCACTCAATTATTCCACAGTTAGTTCTGTTAGGTGTTAATTGTTCAACAGTCGCTCCTCTTAGGTTTTTCACTTAGCACATAAAAAAGCCTTTTTGCTGATGTGGGGAAGCATGCATTCCCTGAACGTTCCCCAAACTTCCTTAGAGTTCAAGTTCCAGGACAGTACTTAAGCGTATTAAAAATGAGGAACAAGGGTGGGGAGAAGATGGGGCAAATGCCAAACATTGTTTGTCATTCCATTTCTTTTTCCCTGCTTTGGTCCAGAATTTCTTCACTGTAGCAATCCTAAACATGGTAACAGGCAGCCCTCATTGCAACTGCTATGGTTGGTTTATAAGCTTACAAAAAATTGGTTTACAGAGTGCTTTCTTGCATGAAGCCATTGGATTTATTTCCGTTGAGAGGATAATGTCAAAGCTACTCTGTGTGACAGATTTTGGTGCATGTTAACACACACCCAGTTAACACACAGTACAGCTGGTTAACAACCCTCCTCTGCTGTGTGGCCGGGTCATGGCTTTTCCTTATAAAAACCCACTTTGAACTCATAGCTGCTTTAACTGCTTATTGAGTATGCTTCCTCTAAACAATTAAAAAAAAACATTACCTCACATTTGTGAATGGCCTGCAAAATTAAGTTTTATTTTTTCTTGTGTTTTCCGTAATTTCAATAAGCGTTTAATATTTTCTTTGCAAAGCTGTTTAAAAAACCTTGTAAATTAGCTGCATGTTGCGTACTTTACACGACAAACTACAAAACTGGGCTGTTTAAGCAGTAATTTTTTTGCACCAAGCTTGGACTAAGAAGGTTACATAGACATATGCTTGCTCAAGCTTAACACCTGCTTAATTTTTTTCCTTTCAGCAAACCCGAGCGCTGCATGCGGCATTCATGATCAGCACAAGGTGAGAACCCTGTTAAAAACATAGGAGGGGAAAAAAAAACAAACTAATCAGCGGGCTTTACAGTGCTTAGTTCCTCACACTTCGCACAGTTGGGAAAAAAATATAATGCTATTATGTGTTGTGGCCATGAGACAATATTGGCGCATATAGACGGTATCGCCCTAAATGAAAGCAACCACTTTATTAAAGAACTGAAGTGTGAATTGTCAATGGTGGTTTCCTGTTGTTTTCACCTGGGCTTGTTGCAAGAGTAAGGTCCATGTGAGTGGTGTTCGCTGTCTCTGGGTGCCTATTTATTTTTAGTTGTTTTCGGGTTCATAAAAGAAGCTTCATAACGCTGGGTCAAAAGGCTGTACCAACCTGCAGCCAGCTAACTGCTTATCCATGTGTGTTGTACAAATCCAGCCAATTATGCCCTCTGCTTCATTTCCCAGTGCCACACGTGTTTAATGCAGAGCCTCTCGATCTTTCACAGTGCCAATTCATGCTGTTGCATTAAATTAGTTGCGTTTTTTTTTTTCTTTAACATTCTCAGTTTCTTATAACAGGAAAATAAATTTGTAGTCTAAGTAGTTCATTTCTGCCACAGGACAGACAATGGAGTTGTCCATGAGAAGTTGAGAATGACAGATTTTGGAATGCAGGTTGTACAAGAAACGTGAGGTGCTTTTCATCTCGCATATGCTTCAGAATTTTTTTTTTCCATTGCTTCGATGCTGATTCCCACCAGTAATGTTCAGTTGCTGTAACAAATAATTGTGAATGAAAAAATATTATAAGAAGATGAAGAAGAAGAATGTTTATTGTGTTCAAATATTGACTGCATAGATGGATATACGAGATCTTTGCCATCCCTTCGTAGAGACAGCTAATAGAAGCGCAAAAGAGCATCAAAAGTGCGTCAAAACTGTCACTCAAAGTGCGTCCAACCTTCACTGAAAGTGCGTCTAATCGATCGTGAAACCTCCATAGACCCAAATCGCTAACAAAGAACGAACCCATTTGATGATTTTTCGCGCACTAAGTAGGTGCATCTACGAACAATCTAAATGTATACCAATACGTGGTTTATGGGATAAAGGCATTGTACTATTGTACTCGCTCTTCATTATTGATGCATGTATCGTCTTATCTAGAACCATTCCCTTTTCGCGATTTCCAAGTAACCGTTTTGACACAATGGAAGCCCCGTTTCATGCACACGCCATCTGCCTAGAGGTCTTATCAGAACTTTTCGGTCGACCAGCTGGTCTATGGGACGCCATTGGTACTTCTTCGCTTTAAAAGGAG
>NW_027526460.1:34509032-34832118 GCF_048455015.1 Haemaphysalis longicornis
TTGGTACTTCTTTGCTTTAAAAGGAGAGGGACAGGCAACAGAGCTGGCCGTTCGATGTGTTGTGCTAGAGCGGTATTGGTACGAGTGGGCTTGGCTGTACTATATGCGAATCTGTCATTTGCCAGACCCCTCTGCACGTGGCCGCCGAGTTGGGCCACGTGTCGACAGTCCGTCTCCTGCTGGACTCTGGAGCGGACCTGCTGGCCCGGGACGCCCAGGGGCAGACGGCCACCGATGTCGCTGAGCTGTCCGGCCACGCCCAGGTGGCCGAGATGCTGCGCATGGCCACCGGTGGGTGGGTGGCTGCCAGTTTGATCTCGCAGGATTCGTGAGCAGTGCTCTGTGGTCTCACTGAAGATGAAACTCAAGGGGTTACTTTTGCTTGTTTTAGAAGCAGAGTTTGTTAACTGTGAGATGGCTTTATTCTTTGGAAGAAGAGGTCAGCCCGGAAACACCGAACTCATTACAAGCACTGCTTCTACCTTGTTTTCAGCATTCATGATGCAGCTGCCTTCAATTGCTGCCGCTTTCTCGCTGTGGCATCGTGGATTGTAGCTTGTGTATAGCATAAGCTCATTCATGTCAGTTGTCTCGATTATTTTAATTCAGTTGACTCAGTTGTCTCAACATGTGAGGTAAATTTTCACAACGGGTATGTTTCAAACCGGTGTGTGTGTGTGTTTGCTTATGCATGCGTTTGCGTGTGCATGTGTGTTAACGAGAGAGGAGAGAGAGAGAGAGAGAGAGAGAGAGAGAGAAGAGAGAGAGAGAGAGAGAGAGAGGAGAGAGTGAGAGAGAGGAGAGAGAGAGAGAGAGAGAGAGAGAGAGAGAGAGGAGAGAGAGAGAGAGAGAGAGGATAACTATGCTGTTATATATGTAGTCTGCACCATGTTAAACCCCCAATTTTAAGTGTGCGCTGTCATTTAAAATAGATAAACAAAAGTAGCCAGTCAAAGCAAACAAATTGACAAATAGCAGTAGACGAATGCAGTGCATTGCACTTCCTCCACGAGTGCTGTGCCCTCGACAGAGGAGCTGGAGCAGCGGCACCAGGAGAGCTACACCCGGCTGGCGGCAGCGTGTGCCCTGGGCCACGTCGACGAGGCCCGAGCCCTGCTGCAGGAACTGGGGCCCCGTGCCGAGGCTGTGGTGAACAGCGAGGGCGGCGGCGGTGCGGGGGGCGGCACCCTCCTCTACCGGGCGTGCGAGGACGGCCAATTGGAGGTGGCCCGGCTGCTTCTGGAGCACGGCGCCGACAGCCGCGCGCACCTGGTCACCCACTACTCACCCCTTTATGTCGCCTGCTACCGGGGGCGCACCGACATTGTGCCCCTCCTGCTGGAGGTAACAAAAACGGCTGGGCAAGGTGGTAAGGTTGCATGGTAAAACAAAGCACGGAAGAAATGATGAAAATACCACAAGACGGTGCAACTACTAGCAACTGAGGTTGTTATTAAAAAACTATAGATGTCACTTAAATGATGGCTTTGCTCGTGTGGGGCCTGAGTCATCCCGTATCGCATCTTGTTTAGGTTATTTTCATAGTTTCTTTCACGCTTTGTTTCACCTTGCTCGAGGTGCTTGCTTCCTGTGCCTTTCTTACTTCATTGCCATTGTCTCTGTCACCACCACCTCTTTTTTTAATCATCATCACTATTACATCATCATCTTAGTTTTTCTCATTGTAATTGGTGTTGTCATCCTGATCCTGATATGCTCCATGCGCAAAAGGCCGCTTCTGCAGTCTTCCCACAGCTCGTGTACCCTGCGTCATCGAGTCCATTTCTCGCACCTGAGTTATCTAACTTCATCCCCCTGAAAGTCTGCCTGCCTTCCCGTACTTCTCCAGCTGTCCCCCAGTCCACTTATTGTTGACTTTCCTCTGTACTACATGGCCGTAGTTCTTTCTCCTAAGACACCTCCTAGGCAAGGCTGTCTGTTCCCTGATCCACGATGCTCGCTGCATCCTGCATCAAAGTGTTACTGCTATCATCTTTCTCCTTAGCTTGGTGTAAAGTGCAGTGGAAGCATGTGGAGTTGGACTTTGAAAGCATAAATTGTACAGCCACCTTGCAGTTGGATTTCGCAGTGCCAGTGGGTGTGTCCTAGCCCTCTTTCTTGTCATCCTCCTTGCCCTCGTCATCTGCGCGTATTTCATGCCCTCCATTGTGTGATTGGATGGGCTACAGTAGCCTCATTGTGACTTAAACCGTGGTATTTCATGCTCCCAGTCAACTCAAGAGACTTCAGAGCTTTGTCTGGCCCATCGGGCTATGCTGTGAAGCTTGAAAGATGCATATACTTTGCTGAAAAACTGTCTTTTCTCGTCGTCATCAGGGCTTACAAAAAAGAAATAAAGAACATGAGGCAATATGTTTACAGTTAAACGAGTTTCAAAGCTGAGATAACTATGTAAAATGCTTCCTTTTCATCAGGAGATATCTCCCAGCAAGTTTCAACAGTAGGCGTTTAGTATAACACATTTTTAAATCCATTTTAACCTTTGCCTGCACGAAAAAGCCCAGAGCGGGCCAGCATGACATCATCTGCTCCTTGCCCCAAACTACCGACGTCGGGGCTCTTGTGATGTAGCCGGCACGCTGGCTAGGGTTAGCGCACGCTGCTACGCCGTGGGTATCACATCATGGTTTCGGGACTGATGTCATGCTGCCCAGGCACGTGGGGATGGTGAAAGCCTCGGCCGGTCTGCGTGTGCGCTCGCTCACACGCGCGCGTTCAGACCGGCAGTGGTGTGACAAGAATGGCGACGTCACGGGCGCCCTGCTGTCATGGCGGCCACTCGGCGTTCATTTTGTCGAAACCGAAACTGACACCAATAAACCATGTTGCAAATGATTGTTTACGCCATGATCGACCGTCTAATGTGCCATTCTATGATTAGAATGGCACAATAGACGGTCATGAAACGTAGCATGAAAATTTCGTCTCAGTACTCCTTGAAGACTTTGGGGTCCTCTTTTTAGGAAACCACCCTCACTTTAGTGGCTTGCATGAAAATGTTACGAGCTACATGAATCGAGCCTCGCACATCGCACTTTGCGCCTTCACCTCGACGCGACGTGATGCAGCACTTCCCCGAGCTGGTGCGGGAGCCCACCGTGGAGCGATGGCTGCCCGTGCATGCGGCGGCGCTCGGGGGCCACGTGGCGGTGCTGGAGCAGCTGCTTGGCCACGCGTACCCGTCGCACTTGCAGCGCCTCTGGGAGGACCCCAGCGGCAAGTGGGAGTTCCCGCTGGCTTTCGACATCAACGCACAGGACGCCACGGGCCAGACGGCCCTGTACATGGCCGCCTGCCTGGGCCACAGGCGCTTCCTCGAGGCCCTGCTCAAGTGGCGTGTTTGGGCTAAGCGCCTCCTGACGGCCGACGAGAGCCCCGTGGCAGGTACTGCTGGGTGTTGCACTGGCTTGGTTTACGGGGAAACCGCATAAGAACATACTCGCTTCAAGTGGTAAAGTTTGCAATTAAAAAGTACAGTGCGTGTCAGGCTTGTCTGTGGCAACCGAGCTCGCGGCTTCGGAGTGCGCTGCCGACACCTACTGATATTGGCTGGGTTGGAGATAGCTCGCCATGGCGTGTTTGTTAATCTCGGACAGGGTCAGGCGGTCGTCGTTCCGCATGTGCCACTCTAATTTGCAGACGCCACCCCCCCTTATCTTCCACAGTGCCAGCCGTGAGCGTTTATAGGCCAGATAGACGCGTCATTCGGCATGATGCACTATCCCCGCGTGCAGTTATGCAATCACACAGAACGACCTGTGCTAATCTTTTGAATCTCGCGGTTAGGAAACGAAAATCACACAACAAGAACACACTGCAGCGCTTTCCATCGAATATTTTGTGTGATTACGTAATGGCTGCACTGATAATGCATCGCATGAAATTATACGCTTATCCCCGTGTCACCGCCTACGGCTGGCACTGCT
This sequence comes from Haemaphysalis longicornis, assembly GCF_048455015.1. NCBI lineage: Eukaryota > Metazoa > Arthropoda > Arachnida > Ixodida > Ixodidae > Haemaphysalis > Haemaphysalis longicornis. The sequence continues at coordinate 34,512,980 of NW_027526460.1, forward strand.
GAACAGAAGTGCCTCTTGCGGGCGGTGGCTTCCATAGGTTTGACTGGCCCATGCTAAACGACGACCGGCCTGAGCCTGTCTGCAATCCACGCATTCGCAATGGCAAGTTATCTCCAACCCAGCCGCTATTGGCAGATGTCATCAGCATGCTCCGAAGCTGCGCACGCGCTTGCCCTAGACAAGCCTGATGTGCACTGTACTCATGTTGCACCCCCCGTCCAGCATTCTGAACTTCAGTGTCACTGTTTAAGCTGCACTGCCTGTTCCCTTTCCTGCCAGATAGAGCTTAATGGGCTTCTCGTATCTACTACCATCATCATCATCAGCCTGTTTGTGTTCGCATCAGAAGGAAAGTACCTTCCACTTTCCTCCAGCATTTAGACTCTTGTGAAGCCCTAGTTCATTCTTTATCTCTAAATTTTTCTGATTAGTTCCCCCCCCTCCCCCCTATTGATTTAATGGTTGTCCTCTACTTCTAGTCGGAAATTTGGTACTAAATGATTTCGACTACGCTGCTAATGAGAATTGGTAAATAACATGGCTTGTGTCCTCAGGTGAATTATAGTTTTGTGACTCTCCTGCCGTTTTTTGGTGCCAATGGCTGTACAAACAAAAAAGAAGCACAGAGGGCAGCTAGCACCAGTCTGTTTGCACATTACTAGTATTAAAGAGCTTCTGGGCACTTTTTCTCCACTAAGGAGACTACAGCTGTTAGAAACTGCAGCAAATAGGGTGCCTGGTTGTCCTTTGTTCTGGGAGCCTAGAAAAAACAGCTTGCTTTTGTGGGGTGGTAAGAAAATGATTAAATGTGTGTTTTAGCACATTGATATGAATGAATGTGCTGGCTAAGCCTCGGCCACCAATCAGCTTTGTGGGGCCTGTGTTTTCTACAACTGACCGAAACGTCCTGAAGTCTGTACACGTGCCCTTGCTCGTGCAGATGCGGGGCACGTGCAGTCGATCGTGACCCGGCTGAACCTGGCATCGGGCGGGGCAGCGCCGCGTGAGGTGCAGCTGTGTCCTGTGCAACTGGACCTGTACTGCAATCAGGGCAGCGAGACGGCACTGCACGTGGCCGTGCGCAAGGGGCACTACGCCCTGGCCGCCGCCCTGCTCCGCGCGGGGGCCGCACCCAACCTCGCCATGCGCGGGGACAGGTGGGTGCTGGCCTCTCAGGGCCTTCTTTACAGGGGTTGCTGCAGCAAGGGTGCCAGACATGTGCCGTTTTGTTTGGAGAGATTCACATGATGTATGGGGCAATGTAACTGCTGTTTTGTGAATGGCCGTCGAAAGCTCACATGGCAGTTTGTGCATACATACGAACTTCGTCAGCAATGGTTTGGTAACTCGCAGTGCAGGAAAATGTCATATATGGACAGTGTCGTCGACAGTGTGGTTTAGTAACATGCACTTTATAAAGTCTTAGCTTGGGGCTTCCTTTCCTGGTGGCAGGTCAAACTGGAGAGGAAGCTTGTGGGTTAAAACAGCGTCCTCCATTTAAAATACGGTGTGTTTGGTATATGCCACAACTGTGGGCTGCAAGTCGTCACTTTTGCAAAAGAATTTTTGCTGGTGACAAAAAAAAAATTGAAGAACTTGTAAGGGCATTTAAAGATTTGTACCACCAGGACCAGTGTATGTTGTCCCTACTTCAACATAGGTTACCTGAATAGGGCATTTTTACATGCAGAAATGCAGAGAAGACATTCTAGCTTGCGAAAGGGATATATTAACAGCCATTCTAGGCAATGGTAGACAAGGTTTCGCGCCCTCCTCCATGCAAGCCAATAACAATCAGGGTGTCGAACCGGAATTTTTTCGGGTTCGGTTCGGGTTCGGGTTCAAGCCTTTCGGGTTCGGTTCGGGTTCAGTTCCAGAGCACCATTCCGTTCCGGTTCGAACCGGTTCGAACCGGTTCAAACGGGTTCGAAGAAAAAAAGCAGGCGTGTTTTTTTCTGTTCATTTTTTGTGCTCGTTTTTCGTTTCCTTATCAAGTCGGCATAAAAACAAAGTCAAAATGAAGGTTTCTTTGTCCAAATATTTTGTCTTCGCCAAACTAAAGCGACCCTGCAACACTTTTTTCAACTTTTTTCTAAATCTTAAGTGCTTGCAGGAAGTAGTCAACCAACACATTAGATTATGGGGTCGCAATGTGCCTCAGCCAAAAATTACTGCTCTCTCCTCGTCAGATAACATAGAAACTTGCTCAAAATATTTTTCTCTCCTTCCCGGTCTTCGCGTTCTTCGACCGCTGAATGACGTCATTACAGCGGTGTAGCGGCTGTTGGCCGACTTTCCTTAAATTGCAGAATAGAACGCATTTGATAGCCACTTAAGAAAAAGCCACAAAAGCGAAGCAGAAACGGAAGGTGCATCCGCATCGACGAGCAAATCACGCACTGTTGCTCTGTGCTGGCAATAGCGATAGTTTTCGCAGTGCTTCCAAATGCGAAGAAGAGTGAAAGCGTTTATCGAAAGTGTTGATTTATTTATTTACTGCTTTATTTATTTATTTATTTATTTATTTATTTATTTATTTATTTATTTATTTATTTATTTATTTATTTATTTATTTATTTATTTGTTGTTGGGTTGAACGCGCCGATGCAACGCCGACGACGAGGCGCGCCATAGTGGAGGGCTCCGGATTAATTTTCACCAACTGGGGATCTTTACGTGGGCCGAAATTTCGGACCCACGGACGTTTTCGCTTTTCGCTTCCATCAGAAAAGCGGCCGCCGCGGCCGGGTATCTAAACCGCGTCTGTGTGCTCTGCAGCGCAACGCCTTACCCACTCAGCCACCGCGGCGAGTTTACCTAAAGTGTTGAAGAACTCCTTTAACTGTACCTGCAAAATGTTTTCTATGGTAGTGTGACGAGTACGTTGCGCCGACTGCCAATTGTTGCAGGTGGCATTTAGATAAATTTCCTTCTGCCCATCTTTTATCTGCTAACAGAGCTGTTAGAAAGAAAGGATGGCTATAAAGACTAATTGGACGGCGTGTATAGGACGGCATTGGATAGGGAACCACCGGAGATACGAACTTGCTAATGGCCCTTCAGCGACCAGTGACAGCGATTGGGCTCTAGGAAAGATGATAGCCAAGTGAAGTCACAAGCAGCAGTAATGATCACTTGTAGAGAGAGAGAGAGAGAAAATGAAGTTTAATTCAATTGAGGCAAAGTTTCAGAGAGGCGTCCTCATTCGAGGGGGCCGAATCGACAGCCGTTTCCATCAAGAGCAACTGATCTTCCAGGCCGGAGCTGGCCATGGCTGTCTCCCAATTCTCTATGGAAACGTGGAGGTTGGATGGATCTACGGCACACTTGTCGCAGCCGCCTACTATGTGTATGAGGTTCCCAGGCTCTCCACAGAAGCAGCGAAATGCAGAGAGTTGTGTCCCGCCAAAGAGGTGAAGTCTGGTGTTGTGGGGGAAGGTGTGTGCCCACAGGGTGCGGAGTAATCTTTCTGGTTAATCGGTAGTGATTTGTGCGGGGAGGAATACGTTCTACGGAAGAGGCCATAGTGCTGAGTAACTTCCTGGTCTGTGACTGCAGGATGTATGCACTCGGGCCGAGCTTCATCAGCGCTGGCTAAGCGAGTCAAATCTCGACCCACGAGGTTGGTGATCTTGTTTGCCGGGGATGCCAGTATGAGCTGGTGCCCATACATGCCCGGCTGGTCTCCTTGGTGGTCTCTGATTGATCATCGGAAGTTTTGTAACATGCAATCGACCGTTGGCAAAGTTGGGCCACGCCTGCTAAGAGTCTGTTATGATAGTTTTGTCGCCGCTTTGGCTAAGCGCACGTGCTATCGCCGCTTCCTCAGCTTAGAGGGGGCTGTGTTCGGGGGTTGAGATGCTACACCTGTGGGAGGCTGCAGAACGGTAACACAAAGAAAGAGAAGGTATTGAAGAATGCTATCGGGCGTCTCCTGCATCAAACCAGTTGATCGTTCCTCCCTTTTTTTCTCGCAGTTTAGTTTCTTTCCAACTGTCTCCCCTCATATATACACACGTTTTGAAAACCCTTTGATGAATATAAAATATGCATTAGGCAATTAGTTATTAACTTTAGTGCGAGATGTCAATTTTAATATAGCAACAACATAATGGCGCAATACGTACGGGCATTAAGAAAGACCTTTTATAGCAATCAGGTGGTCGTCACATAACTTTGCGGCTACTTTGTGCGTGACAAAATTTTCTGATTGGTCGAGAAGGAGAACGCTGCAAAATTTCCAAATGCCAAGGACCCCAAAGATATCATGTATTGTCCGACCGTCGCATCCGCCTTAACTGACCCGCTAATTCCTTTAATCCAAATTAATCAACACATCAGTCCCCCTAATTCCCATTAGCTCATTCACTCACCTAACTGATTCACCCCAGTCTACCCGCTAACCCGCACTAATCGACGTCAATCCATCCGCCTCTTAAGTTTAAGGTTGAGCAGATTCAAGATAACATTAAAATGCTATCAAATATACTTTAAAAGTGGAAATTAGGATTCCCCATTTTTTTATATCTCATGTTCTCTTAGAGCAGTAACCAAAGGACACAACAGCACTGTATACAAGAAAAAGTGACGTTAATTTTGAGAACTGCGAGCGTTTGTGTCTCAGTGCTGTTTGTATATAACTGTTCATTCAAACTAGAATAAGTGGAAGATGCAGATTTATTGTTGATGGTGTCCCTGAAGGCCTTCACAAGCGGACAGGGATGCATGCGAATTAACAACACATTGAAAACTTTACACGATTTTAAACACCATATAGATAGAAACCATGAAGAATATTCAATGATATGTTGCCTCGTAATATGCGTTATCACTTAAGTTATGCTAAATGTAAAAGATTATTGGGAGAGATGGGCAGCACCTAACGCAAACTGATAGTATATACGGACAACTTTAAATTAAATTGAGGGCAATAATTAGAAGAGAACATGATGGGTCTTGGGAACTGCCGACTACGCAAAATATTTCATGGTTCTGTCTGGCGAGTGGCAAAATATCTTCAGACGCAAGGTAGGGTACTGAAATGGAAAACTAGAAATCACATTTTTGAGGCCCCGGAACCGGTTCGGAACGGTTCCTTCGATTCGTTCCGGTTCGGGTTCAGTTCCAAAATGGCGGAAAAAATACGGTTCCGGTTCAGTTCCGGTTCCGGGCAAAAATTCGGGTTCGGTTCCGGTTTTCGGTTCGGTTCCGGTTCCGGTTCGACACCCTGATAACAATCACATTGAGGCCTGTAAAGGGTACTTCACTGCGCGCACATCCACATTGCAGGAAAGCAAACTTCATGGGGGGAAAAATCTGATGTGGCTGAATGTCGACCAAACACTCATTCTGTAACAGCACGGCAACACAAAAATCAGTCTATTGTTGTTGTTCATAAACAAAACATTTTGCTGGTGCATGCTCTCCCTGAAGATTATCCAAGGAAGCTGAATCTGAACAAAAATCAATCTGCATATAGCAAGCATATATAATATACTGATACTGGGACACTGAGCCGTTGCACTAATTATTGGCTTTAGTGGAATAAAAAGTTGAGCTAATTGGATCTGATTCATATTTACAGCGCAGTCAGACAATACACAAGAGGAGGACAACATGAGCGCTTTAATTAAGCGCTCGTGCTAATTATTGGCTGTTGGTGTCAGGATGCTTTGAATGTGAACTCAAGACATCAGGCATTCAGCAACAGTAGCTAGCATTTGTGGCTTCTCTATCTGTTTGTTGATGCTTACCATCATCATCACCAGCCTATTTACGCCCACTGCAGGGCAAAGGCCTCTCCCATTATTCTCCAATTGTTCCGGTCCTGTGTTAACTGCGACCAATTTATCCCCGCAAACTTCTTCATCTCATCTGCCCATCTAACTTTCTGCCGCCCCCGGCAATGCTTGCCTTCTCTAGGGATCCACTCTGTTACCCTCAATGGCCAACGGTTATCTTGCCTTCGCATTACATGCCCTGCCCTGTGGGCAGGGCATGATGCTTACCACATGTTGACCAACACACATCAGTGATGCCTTCTTATTTGTTACATTGTGTCGTGTCTTCAGCTGTTTGTTTTGTCTCTCGTGCTTTCAAACACTGCAGGTTAAGTGTCACATCTGCATTATCAGCATGGCCTGTTCGGAAGACCATTGTTAGCTTTAATAAGGGGAATTTTTATTGGAATTTACAATGACGTCACGAGGGAATTGCGCAGCCCTTCGAGTGCCCTCCTGGAGGCGTGTCGGCGGCGTGACGCTCAGATGGTGGAGCTTCTGTTGCGGCACGGGGCACGAGATGAGGATGGTGCTGCATTGGCCGCGCTGCTCCCACACGGTGGCCGCCTCGTGTCGCGTCTTCTTTCCCTGAGAGCGTACAGGGACCCTGAGCACACTGTCAATCAGGTGAGCGCACTCTAGTGTCTGTGAAATTGTTGGTGACGAGTGCACAGCTCTAGATCACGGCTGTAATAGTATTACAGTTTGCTGAACAAAGCTTGGCCCTTGAATTTGTAACTGGGATAAGATATGGTACAGTTATTACACGATGCACAATTTATTGCTAAGCGAAGTGCGCAGTTTACACTGGCCTATGTATTGGCACCGTTCCAGCTTTTGTTGCTGAGCCATCTGGTTATAAATGTAAGCGGATTGCCTTGGGCACTGTCAGCGAATATTAAAACACTTTACTCGCTGAAATGGTGTCATGGTGTAGGTGTTCTGCTGCTACACACGATTGCATTTTCAATTCCTAGCATCAAAGCGGCGTAATCAAACAGAATCGGGTAACTTATTGGCAGTGACTTTTGCTGGCTGCTGCCAATAACACAAACTAGCCTCTGGGATGTCATAAGGGGAGCACCAGAATGTGGGAGGTGGGTCAGCACTCTTCATCTGTTTTCCGTATCATATGGATTAATTGGTTAAAGTTTGTTAAAATTTTCATGATTGTTATCGTTCCATAGTTCCTCTAAAGATCCACAGGTAATCTTCCGTAATCCGTAATCCTCCCCCATAATCCTAACCCGTAATCCTCCACTATGACACACTTCATAGCCGAGGTGTAGCTTTGGTTCATAAAACATCGGTTGATATATTATTCTTTGTGCAATGCATACTTAAAGTGACTAGCGAACAAGGGCAGTGATCGAACGAGCAGTACTTGACTACACATATTTTCACTATTTGTTCAATACCAGCCTAGTTTACTTGCCATCAAAGACATCAGATGAAGAATTCTTAGTGAAACATTTTTCTACTCTTTGTTTGAGTGGAGCGTTTGTTTACTTCTCACCGTATGTACAAGTTGCACAAAGAATGAAATATACGGGCTAATGCCAACTGAAGGAACTTTTATATTGGTATGTAGGTGAAATTGTGCAGGTAGCGGACGAAAGAAAAAAAGGGAGACTACACACGATATTGAGGCTTCAATTGCATTCTTGCACTCATCACGGATAGTCTAGAAATATACCTGAAAAGCGATTGCCGGATTGCTTCCTGGGGAGACCGTGGTGAGCTCGAGACTGATAGTCGAAGAGACCCATCAACCTGGATTCTTCCCCCCCCCCCCCCTGACAGGCGGCCATAGAGGGCCTGGCACTGGCACCAAGCGTGCCAGTGATGGTGAACTGGCACGGGCAGCAGTGCCTGGAGCAGCTGTCGGAGCGGTGGCTGGCCGACGCCGCCATGGCGCTGAACCTGAAGCTGAAGCTGCAGCCGCAGCTGACGGGGCCCGCGCTGGCGGCCATCACGCGGCTGGACGTGTCGGGCAACGCCCTGTCCAGCCTGCCCGGCTGCGTGTTTGCCGAGCTGCCCTCGCTGCGCCTGCTGGCCGCCGGCCAGAACAAGCTGGCTGCCCTGCCCGAGATGGCGGGCGTCGGGGCACCCCTCCTGGAGGAGCTGCAGCTGCAGGACAACCGGCTGGAGGCCGTGCCGGGGCCCCTCTTCCACCTGCCCGCCCTGCACACCCTCGACCTCTCCAACAACAAGCTGCAGGTACTGCCACTGGGCTCCACTGTCTTGGCTGTTTGTTAGTAACACGAGAGTTGAACAATAAATAAAAGGGGGCACAGGGGGCTACCTTGGCAGTTAAACGGTAAACACACAAGGTGCGGCTGGTGGCACCACGTGTAAGCAGGTGTAGCCACTTGCAGGGTTATGCGCTTGAGCATTAAAGAGGCCATGAAGGCTAAATATTGCTTTGCTCTATTTGAAAGAACTAGCTGCTGCAGCCAGCAGTATGCAGTTGTACATTCTACTTTTTTATCACCTCCACTTATCAAGGAGCAAATCTTTTTTCATCCAGCGGCTGTTTTATCGTGGTTGAACACTGTGGAGCAATGTTCTGACGAACCGCTTAACTAATGGAAGCAAGCGTCTTCACTTTCGGAGGAAGGAGACCTGTCCTGGGCACGTGTGTGTGTGCAGGCCCTGCCTGAGGAGCTGTGGGGTGCCCCCCGGCTGCGGGACCTGAACCTGTCCATGAACATGCTGTCGAGGCTGCCCAGTGAGCCGGGGGGAAAGCCAGTCCCGCAGGAGCCAGAGCCGACCCCAGCCGAACCCCGGTCATCGTCCCCGACCTGGCCCCTGGAACACCACTGCCTCTGGAGGCAGTCACTTGAGGCAAGTCCTCCTTCTAGGGTTTTCTTATCCTCGATCCACTGTTTTTCTGAGACAAAGGAGCAAACAAATGCAGTTCTGCATCCTTTGCCTTCCTCAATACCTTGTCTTGCCTCATGTGCTAATGTAGATAGTACAGCACCAGCTCGTGTAACAATTTCAGCTTGTCCACTACAGGACAAAAGCCTCTCCTACGTTGTACTAGCCATTCCCCTCTTGCAATGCCCTAGTCACTCATTTCATTCATTTCATTTCACTTTATTTTCAATTCCAACATGATAGTAAAAAAAAACTGCTTGGACCCATAGCCAAAGGCTAATATAGGGTCCAATGTTGCAGTACAAGGCATTGTAACAGGATAAAAAATACAAGATGCTAAACATTGCGAATATAGAAGAGAAGGTCAGGGTATTGTACAAACAGATATATTCACTTACTCAAACTTGGGTAAGATAACAGAAACATGCAATTTTTATACACAAACAAATGAAAGGCGATGAGTAATAACAACTACGCAGAAAACTTTTGCTGGACGTAGTGATACTTGTAGACAAGAGTTGAACGATTTTGTTACTATTAGGGGAGTGACGGAGACTCATTAAGGATTGCAAGGAAATGTTTCTTTATCTTAAGGGGAAAGTTAACAGCTGATTCTATATCCTGGGGCAATCTATTCCATATTTTGGTACCGACGAACTGTAGTCGTCGTTCTCCATATACGTTATTGGTAGGAAGAAGGTTGAAATTGCCAGCAGCAGAATTACTCGTAGGGCGGGATGAGGAGCAAAGAATGGACGAATGAACAGGGCGGTTATACCTTATGATATGATTAATGGCAATGGCTGTTTTCTGTTGACGCAAACTGTCCATTGGTAAAATTTATAGTTTAATAAGCAGGGGTGCACTGGGATGATCATGGCTTGAGTGCGTTATTATTCTTGATGAGCGCTTCTGTAATTTTCGTAAAGGTTCAAGGTATGTAGTGTAAGTCCAACCCCATGAATCTATGCAGTAGGATAAATGACAGTGGACAAGAGAAAAGTACAAAATTCGTAATATTGCAAGGTCGAAATAATTTCTCGCTTGCAACAATGCATGACAGCCCGAAGATAACCTTGAGCACACTGAGTCCATACTTTGCATCCGAATTCCTTTATTCCTTCCGAATTCCGAAGTCCCACCCCTTGGTAGCCACTTCAATACCCTGGTGGTGCATGGGTCACGCCCATCCCAAGTGCATTCCTTCTTATGAGAGCTTATGCCCAAGTGGAAGAGTGGAATGACACTGTTTTTCCCCGTGGAGGAGCAGCATCGTTACTCCTCTTCCTGCGAAGGCAAAAGGAGTGTCATCTGCTTTTGACATTGTTGGCAGTGCATTGGGGAGTGTCCTCCATGTGTGTCTTCAAAGCATTCTCCGTCACTCCACCCACTTCTTCCTGCCTCCAGGTGCAGGAGACGTACGCCCCGGAAGGTGGGCCTGGCTCGGGGTGCCCTCTGAGCAACCTGAACCTGTCGCACAACGCCTTTGAGCGGCTGCCCCCGATGCTGGCCTGCCGGGCGCCCCACCTGGCCCGACTCAACCTCAGCTACAACGGCCTCGCCTCGCCGGGCGAGCTGGGCCTGTACCCGGCCACCCTGCGCCACCTCGACCTCTCCTCCAACCGCCTGGCTGCCTGGTGGGCTCCCCCCGCCTCTGCCGACAGCCTCCTGTGTGCCGCCACTGGTGAGCACCTTTGTCGTCGAGGGCACTGTTTTCCCTCGTTGAGGACATTTTGCCACTTTTTCCTGGTGTTCCTCTGTGTGAGAGTAGACCGAGTAGGGATGGAAAGTGCTTGCACGCTGCTTGCTGCAGTGGCTCAGTGGCCAAGGTGTGGGGCTGCTGAGCACGAGGATGCGGGTTCAATCTTGGCCACCGGCACCCATTTTTTTCATGGAGGCGAGGAACTAAAACATTTGTGTGTCAAGACGTTGGCACACGTAAAAGATTTTAACCCGCAGCTTTTCACTGCTCCGCACCTCATAGCTGAGGTGGAGCTTCAGCGTTAAGATTGCAATATCTTTTTCTGCACACTGCCCTCGTGCAAATGCACTGCATCGAGAACAGTCCCGAGAGAAGGAATGATGTGAGGCCCAATCCATGAATCATAATCCCATCCACTGCACTGCGCATCCAAGTTTGAGGAGCAGTCCGGGGGTAATTATCGGAGAAAACTACTACTGTGTGTGCAATCTTGCTCTTCCTTACGGCGCATGCGTTTGTAAGGAGAGGTTGATGTCGTCATGCAGGGGCCAGCTGCCTGCACCGCAGCCACTGGCGACTAGAGAACCTGCGTACACTACTGCTGGCAAGCAACCAGCTTCCGGGGCTGCAGGGGCTGGTGGGCCAACAAGACAGCACCGACTCCAAGGTGAGCAATGGCCTGCCATGCTTTCAATTAAAAACTGGACTCTTGCCGTACACAAAGCCCTACCCAATGGGTAGGGCTTTGTGACTGTAGTTTACAAAAATGATGACGGGAGGTCCCATTGGCCAACAGGGCTCTTGTCATAAACTTTGTAATCTTCCATCTTCTTCTTCTTCCTTTTCTTTGTCCCCGTTTTCTGCACTATTCGCCTTTAGACTAATTTTAAACTCCCCTAACTTTCCCATGACTTGTTCATTCTTGGAGTTGTTTGGGGGGTTTGTTTCTTATTTACAATAACTCCACTTGTAAGGCTCTTTCAAATTTGTGGCCTTGATTGGGTAGCATGCATGCTCACACGTTTTCGTTGTTGGAAGCCTGCATACGATTTCAGGCTGTCGGCCATCTGTTTAGGCACACACGTTAACTTCTCTATAGTATTTACACTTAGGTGATTTGAGGAGTAACTTCTGGTGGCTTTTCTGAACCTTCCCCCCCAAACGTCACACTCCCCGCCCAGGAGCAGCCGCTGTTCCCCAACCTGTCCATGCTGGACGTGAGCAACAACCGTCTGAGCGAGGTGCCGGCCTCCCTGTCGGAGCTGGGCTCCCTGTCGGTGCTGAACCTGAGCGGCAACCCGGCCATCACGGAGCTGCCCCCGCAGCTGGGGCTCCTGTCCAAGCTGTGGAACCTGAACCTGCGCGGGTGCAACCTGCACGAGCCGCTCGCCTCCATGGTGCGCTCGGCCCGCTACCGCACCACCGACCTCGTCGGGTACCTCAAGTCCATCCTCCAGGAGTGAGCAGCTTCTCTCTTCCCCTCTCTCTCTGTGGAGCCGGGGAGCTTCGGGACCAGAGGTCTCCAGGCTGGTTTTATTGCTCTTTAAGCCGTGCTTAGGCTGTTCCGTGGAGAGGCTGTGCATGCTGTGGCACTGCTATACCTTCGATTTGTAGTTCCTGCTGCTGCCACCAGTCATGTGAAACCATCCTGCTGACGCACTGTATGCAGGTGAAGACTTGTTGTGTGCCAGGTGTATGTTTCTAACCATGCAGTGCAGAGACGGGTCCATGTAGGGTACCTCTGGCTCAGTTGTTTGTGACCCTTTCTCTGTGCCGGTGTCCTGCCTATGCGCGGCCCTTTTCTTGCTTCCTTGCTTCGCTCATGTCGGAGCAGTATCCGTCTTTGTTGTGTGCACCCAGCCTGTTCACCGTGTCCTTTAAACAGCAGGGCGTGACCGTGCAGTATTTGGGGCTGCTGTCTGAGCGAGCTGTTTGTGACCTTGCAGCGCGCGTCCCTACGCCCGCATGAAGCTGATGATTGTGGGGGTGCAAGGCATCGGCAAGACGTCCCTGCTGGAGCAGCTGCGGCAGGAGGGCACGGGCTCGTACCGCAAGCGTCCCCCCGAGCACTGGGGCAAGCGGGTGGGCCACCGCTCCCTGGGGCTCAAGACCCCCCGCGGGGTCATGCTCTCCACCGTGGGCGTCGACCTGGGCGACTGGCAGCTCAAGGGACGCCACGGCGCCGTCACCTTCCGCACCTGGGACTTTGGCGGGCAGGTGAGCAGGGATCGGGGGCGGGGGGCATTGACAGGCAGTGGCACAGGAGGTGATCACGGTGAAGCATGCATCAGAAGGCAGTGCTGAGATTTGGGTTCCTGTTCTGTCTTTCCATGGTTGGTTGAACTCCATTTCATGGGGATTGATAAGGAAACAGAATATAGAGATGGAAAAGAGTCAGTTATGTGGTCATGTGTGTCATGCTAAGCCATATCTGGGAATTATATTATGTGTACTAATGACATGATAACATGATTTCTCGACAAGATTTGTAGTTCAAAACCACAAATCTAGTTTACTTCAAGTCTGTGGACTGCTTTTAGTGCATTGTTCACTCATGATTTCAAGAGGTCGGTTTGTAGCAGTTGTTAGGAAAAGAGTGTAGCGGTGTCTATCCTGCCCAAAAGAGGCTACTACAGACGTCTGTCCTTGTCCTTTCAGAGGGAGTACTACGCCACGCATCAGTACTTCCTGTCCAAGCGCTCCCTGTATTTGGTGGTTTGGCGGATAACAGACGGCGAGAGGGGCGTCCAAGGCATTCACCAGTGGCTCATCAACATTCAGGTGGGCCACTCGCTGTTGCTGTTGCTAAACCCTCTACTAAAAGAGGAGCCATTGACAGCACACCAATTGTGTTTAGCACACTTATGTTCCATTGTGACAGAGTTGTACATCATGAGAATGTGCTTCTGCAATCTCTGTCGTCTAAAGAGATTACTTCCCATGGCTTAGAAACTGTGCACGATACGTAACCATGAAAGCGTAGAAAATAATGCGAGATAAATGAGGAATGTGCCTTAAAATTATTCCGAAACAAGCATAGCAAAGCTCCCCTTTCTCCTTCTTACCTGCCTTGTTGCTTCAGAAAGTAGCTGAGAATCTCGCATATTTAGTGCATTTTATTTCCTGCTTTCCACTCAGAGAAACGAATCATTTCAACAATCAGTTCAAGATTTGAAGTGGTGCACGTTGACTGGAAGTAATTAGCATTTTACTTATCGCCGCTTCACAATTCACCCAAAGATAAGTTCCGTACTCAAAAAAGCAAAAGAAGGTTCGAAGAAGGTCCCAAGTTCTAACATTGTGTAGAACAACATGATGAGGCAGGTGGGGTCGAAAGAAGAGCCCATGACCGCAGTGACGCCTCTTGTGCAGGCGCGGGCGCCCAACGCCCCCGTGCTGGTGGTGGGCACCCACCAGGACCTGGTGAAGGAGTGCCTGCCGGGGGGCTATGCGGAGGAGCTGCAGGCGATGATCCGCAGCCGCTTCCTGGGCGTGGTGGACGCGGACAAGTGCGGCCTGCCCCGCGTGCTCGACTCCCTGCAGGTCAGCTGCCGCACCCGGCACTCCATCCGACAGCTCTGCCAGCTCATCTACGACGTCGCCTTCGACATGCGCTGCCCAGGTCAGGGGGGCCTCTGCAGGGGTCAGGGGTCGGGCAGTTCGGCAAACCTGGCCACTTAGATGCACTTCTACTGGTTCACTCCAAATACCCCTTATATTATTCGCTTGACCAACTGCTAACATGGCTGCACTGTTCCACCTCAGTGGTGTAAAAGCAGAGTAATGGGTGTCCCCGCAAAAGGCGTGGGTTAGTTCAAACCCCAGTGGACCCTTTTCTTTTCTTCTTCCCTGAAACATGTTGTTTTAGGCCAACTCTATGCTTTATTTTTCTTCAGAAACAGGATAGTTTGCTTTTTTTTAGGTCGGTGTTTAGCCTTTAGTTCTGCGACTCTTCTAGTACAACGCGAAAAAGGGGCACAGGTGGGGTGCATCTAGGCAGCCAGGATTGTTGAATGTCTCTCTCTATACTCCTCCCCCTCTTCACACTGGCTGCCGTGTGTCCCCCCAACCCCCCCCTTGAATGCGTGCAGGCAGCAAGGAGCGGCTCCTGGAGCAGCGCATCCCCGCCACCTACCTGGCCCTTGAAGACGTGGTCGGCAGCCTGGCACTCGAGCGGCGACTTCAGGGGAAGGAGCCCGTGCTGCACGCCGAACAGTATAGGTGAGCGTGTGCTGCTGGCACAGAGGACACGTCATTTTTGTACATGTAATGGCCGTTGCCAAGTGTCTGACATGTGAAATGGACACTGTTAGTTCCTTGTCACCGAAAAGTCACTTGGCAGCAGAAGTAAGAGCAAGTTCATGTCAAGGACAGTCAGTTTTATCACAAGCTGGTTGAGGGAACTTGTACTGTAACCTTAACTGGTCAAAAAGTGGGGGAATATTAAAACCCATACGTGGTTATGCGTGCTTGAACCTGATTTGAATGAGAGGAGAGGTCACAGCTCTTATTCCTTGCATGTTAGAACATAATTCATTGGATCAGTGTGGTTGCCCTTGAAATGGGACAGGCTATAAATGACTGCAGACTTATCTTGGCTGTTGCAGTTGACAAAATGCATAATCACCGTTTGGTGCTTTAAAGTAGCACATTTTAGTGAGCCAGATATTAATGCTGCTTTAAGCTGCAATCCCACCATTGGATGACCTTAGCATTGTATAACAGAAGCACTGCATTGGCACCCATTACCATTCTGGGTGGCATAGTCTGGTTAAGCAAGCATCTATCTTCCCTTTTGCAGGATGCTGGTCATGCATGAACTGCAGCAAAGGTTTGACTGCTGTTTCCGAGACATGGCAGAGCTGAACCAGGCCACCCAGTTTCTTCACGACAATGGTGAGCTTGACACGTGCACAGCATCTGCGTAGCAGCTGAAAAAGATGGTGTGTTGTACGGGCATGAAGGTTGGCACGGGTTGTTGAAGGGGCGTACAGCACTCTTAATTAGTGAAGTGGTGCTGTCACATGATCAGTTGGTTGTTGAGGTCTGAGAAGCAAAGAAACTAGTTAGCCTGCACACACAGACACACGTGGGAAAAAAGGTTGTCTTGTTTTTCACTTGTTTATTGTACTAGTTGTTTGCTAAAGAAACACAAATTCCAACATCTCCTAACTAAACCCCCCTCACTGTTTGATCATTGTAAGGAGCATAAACAGTGGAATCTCATTGATACAATAGTGGCTGATGTGAATGAACTCCAGGATTATATATACCGTATAATGCGGAATATAGGTCGAGGCGGAATATAGGTCGACCCCCTTACCTTGTAGCCGAAAAATGCAAAAAAAAATCATTCGGTACCAACCATTGTTTTATTGAGACTATAACTTGTTTCGTCTCAGATTACCCATTTGAAATTGTCTGAAGTATCGTCGGACGACTGCTTCTGGCTCGCTGTCGCCCACACAGCAGGTCGTCCTCGGTGCAGTCCAGGGAATTGCTTATGCAGCACTTCTTCAACACTCGCAAGACCATGTCATCGTGAAGCGAACGCAAAGCATGGGACACTCGTGTGCAGACCGGAGCGACAGCCAGTCTGTGCAGGCGGTCAGCAAACATCTTGGGGTATCCAATCGTAGAGAAATCGCACGACGCTAGTGGACAAAATTTGCCCCTTTGTACAGCAGCACAGGTGCACAGAGCAGCACCCATGAAACGAGGCCTTCTGAGCGTTGCATACCGAGAGCTGCCCCTTTAGCTAACGCCGCTAGCAACACTTCTTTTGGCGATACCGAACTGGCGCAAGGCGGACACGTCGTAGGGCTTGGAAAACCCCCACTTTTTCTTTTAAATGCTGCTGTAAACTGGCACCAAGTGCCTAAACTCATTTTGAGCAAGAAGAAAATAGCACGCACACATCGCCGACAGCGAGAGAAGCAACAAAACAAAGATGGCGTCGCGTCCGATTGATGGTGGTGGCGATGGTGCCTTTGGGTTTGGATGGGCTCGATGGGATGCCCGGGCGCCAGATGACAACTGCCAGTGACTGCAATACAGGTCGAGGGGTGACTTTTCGGCAAATTTTTCTGTAAAAAATCTCGACCTATATTTCGCATTATGCGGTACTTTTGAAAAATTCCCCACCTGAGTGGATTGCCTAAAGTGGGCAAAACTTTTGGTGTTCCAAACGTATCCCTGCACCGCAGTCAATGATATGAGTTAGCGAGGGCTGCTATCACAATAATATGATTTCGGAAAAAGGTGCGGACTCGTGTTCATGTAATTGAAAACAAATTGCCTCTGACTGCTACGATGGGGTGTGTCTGGCTCGTTCAGGAGTGCTGCTGCACTACGAGGACGCCACTCTCAAGGACCTGTACTTCCTGGACCCGCAGTGGCTCTGCGATGTGCTGGCCCATGTAGTCACCGTGCGGGAGATCAACCCTTTTGCTCGCAATGGTGGGTAGCCCTTCTTCGGTGTGCAGCGAGTGCACGGAATAAGCTGCAGCTCTTTTGTGTGCAATGTTCGATTTTCTTCTCTGTTTCAAACCCCTGTTTGCCATTCGAGGGGAGATGTTCCATGTAATGCTAAAGGCTGGCATTGTTTGCAAGGGTTTGGTGACAAATTTGGCATTTGGGATTGACAGTTTTCACTGTTAATGACATTATGTGACCGCTGTATTTTATTTTTACTTGGGGCTTAAATGGTATACTTGGCCAGGCACCCTGTTCTTGAACCTATCCTTTATGTCTGGTTCTTTTTCTTCTATTTTAATCCCTTTAAAGTGTGGCATCGTGGTTGTAGGGAACAAGTGGGGCCTTCATGCAGCAATAGCTTAGAAGACGTCGTTTAAACAGAGCATTTTTTTTTAATGAAATACATGCCTAAAGAGGCCATGTAGGCTAGATACAACTTTGTTAAATCTAAAAGAGCTGGCCTTTGGGGCACAAATAATATTGAAAAGCTTCCAAGTTTTGCACTACAGTGATGCATTACAGGCAGGAGTGACGCAATGGAGGCCAGCACTAAGAACATAATTACCAGCATGCTAACTGCATGTTAGCATTCAGGTGGTACAATCAAACGGAACTAGAAGCCCCACTACAATCGCCCTATCATTTTTCTTGGCAGTGGCTTTGGTTGGCCGCAGCCAATCGCACAAACAGTGTTCTGTGGCATCATAGAGAAATTCTCGGAAAGTGGCTAGGGAGTTGCCGCTGTTTTATGTTTTCTGAAAAACATATGTTTGCAATAAAAGTGCTGTCATCGTTATGGGGACAAAGCACTATTTTTAATGACCAAAACTTGTATTTAGTCTTCATGGCCCCGTCAAAAAGAAACAGTGCCCTGTGCAACTGCTTGGTGATATCACCGACGGAGCGTGCAATGCGTGCGTGCAGGCATCATGCGGCTGGAGGACCTGCAGCACCTGTTCCGCAGCGCCGAGACGCGCAGCTACCTGCTGAGCCTGCTGAACAAGTTTGAGGTGGCCCTGACCTGGGACGGCCGCAGCCTGCTCATCCCCTCCCTGCTGCCCTCCGAGGAGCTGCTCCGGTTCGGCCTGCCGGGAGCCGACGTGCGGGTAGGTAGGCTTCCCCCCCCCTTACAACAGCACTGGGACACCTTTTACTTGTCATTTTGGACTACTCAGAACGGCTCTGGGGTAGCTCCATATTAAGTGCAATGCACTTCTTAAGCGACCCTGAACCTGCGTCCACCGGCGATGTCCGCGCACGTGGAGATGGGCGCGCGCAGCCTGGCCGCTGACATAGCACATACCCACGTGGGGGATTGGCCAGGAATCTCCTCGTCTTCCTTGGCAACGGGGGGAGATGGGCGCGCGCTGCCTGGCCGCTGACATGGCACATACCCACGTGGGGGATTGGCCAAGGATCGGGCGTGAGAAGGGCTAATGCACCTGCTTAAAGGAGTACTGACACAAAATTTCAAAGCTGAGATCCGCTCTAGCAATCAAGTACAACGACAACACAAATAGGTGTCTGTGAATAAATGCATCTTTCTTTGTAGTTGTGTGTGTGTGTGTGATCTCTCTTTCGCGAACATTACCGAACCGCGCAAATTCAACTCGTGCATTCGCACTTTCACATTCTTCCCCTCGGGGAAATGCGGGGAATTTTTTTATTTGCCCATAGGATTTTGATTGCAAGAGCAGTTTTGGGCTGCCCAGGAGCTGCTCAAAAGTGCTCAGGGCAGGCAAGTAAAAGAGCCTACTGTATTTTCCGGTGTATAAGTCGCCTTTTTTTTTTCCTGAAATTTTTGTTGGTGCTACTTATCCACCAGTGCGACTTATGCATGGAATAAATCCGGTACGTGCCGGCCACGCGTGGTCTGCTCTCGAAAAGTTTCCTGTGTGCTGCGTGATGTCAGCTCACATTAAGAGACACAGCTCTATGGTCTAAATGAATGAATTATTTGTTAGCGAGTCGGAGGAACAAGGCTTCGATGGTTTTGCCTAAACACCATCTGTAAGTACATGCCAACTGTATGTATCAGTAAACTTTTTTTGAGCAGTTAGTTCTGTCTAGACTTTGGACAGTAGGTGCACATATCTAGCACTGCTTATCGGGGTATGCGTTCAGAGGTGGCGGCCGCCGCAACCATGTACTCTCGCCTCACTTTCTTACAAACTGATCCTCTATGGGTTTACCTGATTAGCAAGGGTGTCTTGTACACTGGTGCGTCTTATACGCCGGTGCAGCTTATGTACTTTTTTTTTCTTTTTTTTTTTTCCGGAAAAGCTTGTTTTTAAGAGGGTGCGACTTGTACGAAAGTGTGTCTTATAGACCAGAAAATGCGGTACTCTCTAAGCAAACAGTGGCTGAAAGTTGATAGGGAGGGTTCTTTAGGGCAGGAAGCATCACTGGTGTACTTGTCAAAGAATCCCCGTACTGGAGGAGTGGCAAGATCATGATCCCTCCCCTCTTCTTGTTTCTCTTGAGGAGCTGTGTAGTTGCAGCTGGTGCCCTGCAATCACACGCAGTGTCTATTGCTTTTACCGCAGCTGTGACAAGACACTCGGCATTCCCCCAGTGCCCATGCTTATGCCAACTGCATCATAAGTGAAAATACGAGGGATGCTAAGCATCCTTCTCGGTAGCCCTGTTAGGTTTTCAGTGTCATTGCAGAGCAAGCCATTCTTCTCAGATCATGTCAGCCGAGGTGAAGGTTGGTGAGACCACGATTGTGGTCGAAACAAATTTCGTCCCTAGCTGATCAGGATGAGTAAAATATTTTGCGAGTGTCAGCAGCGGGTGTCATCCTAAGCTCAAAGCCACAGTCATAAGGAAGGCTGGTTATTTATGTCCATTTCCCTGGCTGATAAAATTTTCTACTCTCTGCGCATGCGGATGGAAGTAGAAAAATTTCATTTTGGGGGCATGGATGACTATACATTGCCTGTTAGCAGGGGTAGTTGTCCCGTAGTGCATGTGATGACCGTCTGGCTGAATGCTGGCAAGTGGCTGTTGACCGGACCGCAGCGTGCTGCCGTGTTGCAGGTGCCTGTGCGGTCCCGGGGCTGGGGCCTGCGGTCAGCGGCCGGCAGGGGAAGTGGCACAGGAGCCACGCCCCCAGCGGGGGGCGGCAGTGGATGCACCTTGCGGGTGCTGTCTCCGAGCCGCGAGCAGCCGGCGGTGCAACGCCTCGTGCTCCTGTCCTACCTGCCCAGCGGCTTCTGGGCGCGCCTTATCACCCGCCTGCTGGCCGACGACCAGGTGAAGCATCTGCGATGCTCACTTACCCATTTTGGCACCACTATGACCAAACCGATTGAAGCTTGCATGCCATAATGAAGGGCTATGGATTGGATTCACTTGGATTAACCTGGAGCGTTAAACTAAACATGTGCCGCAGTCTTTTGCACACAAATTTCAAACATGGCTGTTTATGTTTTTCGCTGCGATCCGAAAAGCATCTGGGGAATCTAACCCATGACTTCATGCTCAGTATCCAACACCTTAGCCACTAAGCTGTCGTGGCTGGTAGCCTCCTGTATAGATGGTATTCACTGAAAAGTTTACCTGTCAATTTTTTCACTTGGCAACACTGGAAATGGCCACAGACATGGCGCGGCTTGTGCCACTGCGCCCGCCCGCTGCAGGAAAAAAAAAAGAAAAACACCGGCAGGCGTCGTCTGCTCCATTTTCCATTTCGACCTGATTCTCAATGGTGGTGTCAACAGATATGTTGTTAATTGCACTCACATTGGAGTCGAGGCATTACTTTGCGTTTGGTGGGGTAGAGTTGGAACGTCCAACACACATGATGTGCTTAGCACGGACAAGTACGACCATCTCGCAGAGCCCGACATAACCAGTGACAGCGAACTCACATGGTTGCCTGCATGCGTGCCTTGCCAGTGAATGCAACCTATAACAGACAAGCTGTTTTCACACAAATTTAGTCCAGCTGATAAGATGTGAAGGTTTTTGAAACTGGATGAGCTTGCTGTGAAATCTTGTTGGAGAATTGTGTAAAAAATAAAATATCTCGAAGGCTGTCATTTTGTTTAGGTGCAGTTTGTTGATGAAGTATGTTGATTCCTTGCAGCATTATCGTTCAGGGGAAAAAAGAAAGATTAGTTTTTCGTGCTGGAATTATTAATAAAGTAAAGATTTCGTGAGTGGGCCCAGTGGATGCAGCTGGTACAGAAAAACTTCTTCATATTTTTCTCTTAGGGCAGCCCATGAACAAAAAGAGTCTTACATTAGAAAAATTATATCATGCAGTTACTATATTGAATCGCAGAAGCTACCAAATCAAGCTGTCTCCACACAACTATGAATAAAACATATCAATGAAGAATGTACCAGCAAGGTTCTACTGTAGCATCATTGATTGCATGCTGCTCATTATTACCTAATTTAAGTGGCTTGTTAAAGACTATCGTAAATGTTATTGTTATGCTCGTTTAATGAGGTAAAAGGTCATCTTTTATTTTAACATGTTTTGTACATTCAGCATAAAATATAGGTGCACTAGTTAAAGGGACACTAAAAGCTGGAAACAAGTTGGCCTGTATCGATGGATTACGGTGCCGAGAATCTAAATACACCATTCTCGCAACTAGCAATTGTTTAATAACGCAGAAAAACGCCAGAAACATGAAAACGGGACGACACCTTGTGGGTTTTTGGGTACGGTTTGTGATGTCACTAAAGTGGTGAACAGTGAGAGCTCTTTAGAGAAGCATTTATAGATGTTTTCCTGAAATAAACAGTTCCTAAGTGGTTGAGCACATTGTGGGATATGTGAGGGAGGTCCTCGGGGACCTTGCCAGCACTCTGGGGTAGGCCCCCACGCTAGCTCCCGGTGTGTCAACCATGCGGGCTCCCATGCCTACGGCAGCCCAGCGAGGTTCGCCGATACGAGAACACAGTAGACAGTAGTGCCGAAGCACAGCCGTTTATTTGGGGAATCCCAAAGTACGCGAGCACAAGGCTCGATGGCGTTCACGAATCACGCCGTCCGGGTCGTGACCGCAAACGGGAGGCAGGCACTCACGGCGCGCGACAAACAGTTCCCACCTGAGAGACATGGTATCCGCAATCGCCGCGATGTTCCGCCGAACCAGCCCCGACCGGGTCTCCGCCAAGACTCTCCTGTCTCCCGCGCGCACACGTTTGCGCCGCCCGCGCCCGCGCGCCTATGCCCGCACATATCGGGGGTGCCATCTCTCCAGGGACGCCGACGAACCAGTGGAGCGACGGACCGGTTTCCACGCACAAGTCCCTCCCGAAGCGCGTGCCGGCTCGGGATCGCGAGTCGCGGTTCTTCATGATTCCCAAAACGTGAAATAAATGTAAATCAAAGCTTTCCGTGAGCTCATAAAAAACACAGACTACAGCTTTTACACTGCGAGACAGGCTGCTTCCCTCACTATTCAGTCAGCCATCAGGCTTTCAGTTTCGTTTTCGAAAAGCATTGGTGTGCAATTAGCGAAGTCAATAACCTATGACGGTGAGCGTCCGAGCATCTGCAAGCAGTACACTTGGCAGGAAGCAGCTAAAGTCCCTTCATTGAGAAGTGGCGAAAGGAGCAAGATGCACTGCAGGTGGTTAAGCAAGCCGCCCATGCTTCCAATCTCCCATTCTCCATGCACGGAGGCGTAGGATGAGGAGTAACACTTTATATAAAATAATAAAATATTGCTATCGGTAAAGCATTCCACAGAGAAACGCCAGCTTTATTTACTTATTTCTCAGGAAATAAAGCATCGCTGCTTGTCGAACAATAGGTGAGAGTGCTACGAAATGTATGATCTTTCAGTTAAAACAAAATTTCATTCAGCTTTTAGCGTCCCTTTAAAGTATCCTCGAAGACACCATAGCTGTTGACAAGGAGAAAAAGCAAGGTATGTTTCTCAATCAAAAGAAAACTTTTGCTTTAAGCAGCATAGTTAAGCGGCATAGTTAGTATTCAGTATTGTAAAACGACATCGACAGGGTGTGCAGCGGTCATCACATGCTTCATTGTGCAATATGCGTCATTTTGCTGTGTCAAAAATTGGTCATATAAAACGAAAGTGAATTGCAGAGAGGCTGTGCATGTGTGTAGTACAGGTGCCTTTAAAAGTAACTGGAACACGGTCTCGTAAATTTAGAGGGATTCTTCCGGAAACCACCCGGATGCATATGTGTGCGTTTGAAGTAGTCCTCCCTAATCGAGAAAACTTCCTGTATACCAGTAATGGCTGTCATAATGCCAGCAAGAGAAATATTTTGTGATATTCATAAGTATTTGTTCCAGTTACTTATGATGGCACCTGTACGTTTCACAAGCAAGTTTATTCACTCTGTCATGTACTAGGTAATGTTTTGCTTCACTGCCCGTGTAGATTTGCTGACCCCATTGCTTGTTCTCACTCACAGGGGGGACAAGACGTCCGTAAGTTGCCAGTGCATTCTCCTTCCTTCTCGATCTGAAAAACATCCTCCTTAGCGCTTGTTGTTAAGAAGCTGGTGTTTGTATGCTTCTGCCACAGGTGGTGGAGGCATTGCGTGGCTACCTGTCCCCACCGCGTGGCTGGGAAAAAGACCCAGGCCTTGCGGCTGCCCTGTCACAGCGTGCCGAGTGGCTCTGCTGGCAGACGGGGCTGGAACTGCGACATGCACAGGTACACATTGTGTAGTGAACTCCAGAGGTGTTGATGTCAGCACTTTTGTCCTCTGCTGGTTGCTGGTTAATGGTGCTTACAGGAGCCACTTTATTCTGAATCGCTTGAGGTTTACTGTTAAAGGAGTACTGACACGAAATTTTTATGTTACGTTTTTTTCGCTGCTATGCGTGCCTACCAGCCCACTAATCATAGAATGACAGATTAGACGGTCGAGCGCAGCGTAAACATTCATTTACGGCGTCGTTTATTCGTGCCAGTTTCGGTTTCGACTGAAAAACGCCGAGCGGCCGCCATGACAGCATGTATAACATGACGTCACCATTCTTGCCGTATCACTGCCTCTCTGGAAGCGCGCGCGAGCGAGCGCACGCGCGCGCCCAGACCGGCCGAGGTTTTCGCCGTCCCCACAGGCCCGGGCAGCATGACGTCAGTCCCAAAACCATGACGTGTACACACGCCCGAGCAGCGCGCGCCAACCACAGCCAGCGCGTCGGCTTCGTCACGGGAGCCCCGACGTCGGCAGTTTGGGGCACGTAGCAGATGATGTCACGTCGGCCCGCTCTGGGCTTTCTCGTGCGGGCGGAAATTAAAATGGATTTTAAATATGTTTCGCTGAACGGTTGCTGCTGAAACTTGCTGGGAGATATCTCCTGATAAAAAGGAAGCGTTTTACATAGTTATCTCAGCTTTGAAATTTCGTGTCAGTACTCCTTTAAGATCTGCTATCTTGGGAAAGTTCCCAAACACTGCCTTCCAATAAACTTTCTTGAAGATACCAGGTGAACAGTTTGACTTGACTTGTACAAAGTTTGAAGTGTATTTGTCTTAATGATTAATATTTATCTTAGTGCTAGAGCTTGTGTGTTGAGACTGGTAGTGCGATCTTTGAGCATAAGCTGTGCTGGATACATTTTTTGCTGTATTTCTTTTGAATAGGGGTTCCACTGTATTTATAATACTGATGAATATGTACTACAGAATTGTAATAACTTGATGCCACTATGAGAAAATTTCAGAGAATTACAAAAATTTCGGGTCATAGTGCCATGACCCTTGTCTACCTTATCAGTGCTTTTGTGGCAACTGGTTTTAAATTATTGAGGTTCTGTTGGAGCTTCTTTTGCAAAACCTCTAGCAAAATCGTGGGGGTTTAGAGCGCAGCTCTTCAGGTTTAGAGCGCAGCTTTTCAGCACTCCTTCCTGTGTTTGAGCAGCGCCATAACCGAGTAAACAACCTAATGGCAGGGGGGAAGATGAGAGAGCAAACACAAAGGATAGATTATGATGATAGTGGAGAGTTTGAGAAGGAAAGCAGCGGAGGAGAAAAAAACTTGCGATTTGCTCTTTGCGGAGCTGCCGTGCTGTGTCCTTGGAGCCCACTACCCCTTCCCATTCTCCTGAGCTTTTCTACGTGCTTCCAATTGCTATTCCTGTGATGGTAACAGCTGCACGGTGCATGAAACCAGAAACAGACAGCCAGATCAGTCTTTGGATTCGTACGATGGGCTTCGCATGACAGGTCTCCTTGCTCCACGGACACACCTGTAGGCTAAAAATGATGTAACACAGACTGGTAACCCCTCCCAAGTTCTCTTTCCTCTATGTTTGTGGTGATGCTTTTGGCATCAAAACACCCCAGGCTCACTTTTAGTCCTCCACCTGCTCCTGTTATAAGCAAACACTCTCATACTAGTGTTATATACTAGAGGGAAATCTGATGCTAGTGTCTATGCAGGCTGTTCTTCATTGAATGAGTGGGCCGTTCTGTACCGGGGGGAAACGTTCTATTTCCATTATGCATGGCAAGAAATTTTTAGAAGCTTCACGCAACCTCAACAAGAAAGCAAAAATGTTCCCTCTGTGGCTGCCATCGTTATCAGGTGCCGCAAGGAGGCATGTTGCAAGCTAGGCCAGGTAACGAAGGAACGCTTATAGCTGCTACGGCGGCTGCCATGATGGCACACGACTGCAATGACAGATTTCCCTCTAGTATATGTTGGTTAAGAGAAGGGGTTGTTTTTCTGCCTTCGGTCCAAAATTTTGCCCATGACGGCTGCACTGACAGCGATATTAAACGGGGACGTGGTGTGTTGATTGCAGGCAGTGGTCCTTCGGGTGCGGGAGGTGGTGCCGGGGGGTGCCCCCTACGACCTGCTGGGGGCCCGCCCACGGGTGCGTCTGGAGGGCCACTGGAGCCCCGTGGAGACCCAGGGGGCAGTGGCCCTGCTCCTGGAGCTTCCGCTGGAGCGGCGCCAGTGGGGCCCCGTGCAGCTGGCGCCGCGCCTGGAGAGTGCCACCCAGCTGCTGGCCCTGGCGGCCGACCACGTGGACACCCTGCTCGAAGACTGGTACCCCGCCCTGGGCACCCGCTTCGTGCACACCTCCCAGGGGCGCTTCCTTGTCACCCGCCTGGTGCCCTGCCCACTCTGCGCTGCTGCTGCAACACCCGCACCCCCCACACCCACACCCACACCTGCACCCCCTTCCTCGGGACCGCCTTCACGCACCAGCACCGACAGCGGCGTGGTCGACAGGTGGGTGTTCAGCTGTCGGGTGTTGCCACATGTCCGGCTGTGCTGCAGTGGGGTCAAAAGTGTTGAAACATGGGTTGATTGGAACATGGTCGAAGTGATGAAAACAGCACAACGAACGGGACATAAGAAAAGAGAGGCAAGCACGGCAGAATCGTTTGTCTCCTTTCTTGTGTCCCGTCCATTGGGCCGTTTTCATCACTTCAGCGCAGTAGGATAGTGCTGGGTGTAGCAAAAAGAGATGTTGGTAGCTTCCCTGTTATGAGCGAAGTGGTGAGGAGCAGACTATGTGATGTGTTCGATTTGTGCCAGATCGCTATAAAATCTCTAAGAATGGTACTGTAATGACCTTATCATGAGTCTAAAGTCTTTCCTCATCAAAGGACACTTAAGTGTAGAAGCAAGTTGGCGTTAAGTGGTAGATTGCAGTGCCGTGAATACACATGTATACCACTCTTAGCATGCGGTGGTTTTTTATTGTTAAGGTAAAACTTGCCAAAAATGCGAAAGCATGTATTGCAGGCTCGTTCTTCTTCTTTTTTTTTATTCTATTCTAGTTAACGTATTGTCACAAATTGTGAAGGGTGAAAGACGATAGCCAGGACTGCCATAGCCAGGACTTGCATGGAGAAGGGAAAAGGGGGAAATACTCAAACGGAGTCATTGCCACGGCTTCATGCGAATGCAGATGGGCATTGTCAGGCCTTCGGAACTTTGCAACCTTGGGGCCCCTCACAGAGTAAGGAATGGAGCAGTCTCCCACTAATGACACAGCATGTAAGACATTTTACTGTGAGAAATTGGAAAGATTAGCAATTTTTCTGCCCCCCTTTTTTTTTCTGTCTCTTATTTGAGTGTTTATATGTATACACAATGCCAGCACCACAGTTTACTTTTAATTAACTTCAAATTAACTTCAAGGGTGGAATAAATTTAAGTAAGTTATGAAAGGCTAGTTCTTTTTAAAATGAAAGTGTATTCTTTGTTCGAGGCCCTTTTAATGTACCGCCCCTGCTACTCTACGCTTTCCTCTTTCATGCTCATTAGTTTCCCATGCCCATTGTATTCTTGAGCGATGAAAACTGTTTCTTCAGGATTGTGGGGTTTGTGGGCTGTGTACCGTTACAGCCGCCCAGCGTCCGCTGAAGGGGTGGAGGAAACGGTGATGGGGCCCTACGCCTTCCTGGTGGAAGAGTGCATCCTAGCTGCCAACGAGCGAGGCGCTGTCACCTGCCCACTGCACGGGGAATTGCGACTGGCTCAGCTGGCACCCGACACGGTGGGTGAAAGGCACCACTGGCTGGTCTTCCAAAACACTTAGCTTGGTGCTGCAACCCAGAGCTTGCTGAGTAGTATGCAAACTGTGAGATCACCCCCTTCCAGCGACAGAGCCTCATGCAAGAGCAGCAGCTGCACATGCATGATGAAGTACTTCTTCAACTTTTGCCAAGTTGTGACAGTGCGTGGAGTTTGGAAATGCAGTAAACTCCCGTTTAGATGAACTCAAAGGGAACACAAAAATTCGTTTGTATATTATCGGAAATTTGTCTCAAGCAGACGATTTTTTGCATTGTGCATTTTGTCTTAATGAGTGTCTGCTATATGCGCCTCGAAGTTAAAATAGTGTGCCCTGCAGGAACCACTCGGTTATTTTCGGGCCTTGGCTATGGCATTTACTCATGTTCTAGTAGTCCACTATTTGAGCAATGTTGCACCACATTCAAAAGCTCTTGTGCAATTTGTCATCACGAACCACCCTCCGGAATGTTGGACTGACTTTTTGCCACGGTGTGAACAAATAGTGGTATTGTCATCCATGAACAGGAAGCTACCCTTGGCGGCCATAGATAGCAGCCATTTTTGCGTAAAGTTCTGATCTGGAGTGGCATTGTTTAAAATTACATGCATAATGAGCTTCTGAATTTCTTAGTTGATTTAGAGTGGTGCCGAAGCTGTAATAACTAGGGCTGGACGGAGTCTTTTGGCAACGCTCAGTGGCTTACGGGGCAGCTTATCAATTGTAGAAGGCTTTTAGAGAACCCTTGAGCCAGCTGCTCACCAGAGAAACGGTCAACGTTCAGGTGTTCCTGGACCTGGGTGAACGCTACCTGGTGCAACCTGACCAGATTCGGCGTGGCCGCATGCTTGGACGTGGTGCCTTTGGCTTCGTATTCAAGGCCACCATGAAGCAGAGGGTGAGCAAGGCAGTCAATCTTTCTTCTCACTTCATTATCACCTTGCCTGTGCCAGATGCAAGTCAGAATTACTGCTGCAGCAGAACTTTTGATTAGCTCATGGGGAATGGCCACCAGAATTAACATGGGATGTGTGTGCAAGTGGTAATGATTGCTCCTTTGTCCCTTCTTTTTTTTTTGTATAGCAGCTCTTTCTACAGTGAGCTTTAATTAAACATCGTGTGACGAACAGGATCATGTTTGTAGCCCACTGGAAAGTGAAAAATAGAACTTGTTGCAAATCTCTTTGGTTATTCATATTGAATCCAGGAAGTAGCCCCAACAAAATATGAACAAGTGTGAAAGACGTGCACAACAGGGTGGGTGCCTACCCGACCAAATTATTTGACTGTCAAGAGGTAGCACATTTACACTCAATAAGGCACGTGTAACTTTTGCTTGCCCCATTTCAGGTCAGACACTTGTGTTCATCTGTAAGAATTTTATGAGAAACATACTGTGTTAAGTGAAACAATGTGTACCTGTTTGTAATGTGAAATGTGGTGCTTTTCCATAATGACAGCCATCCGTAATGGTGTCTGTTCTTAGCAGCACCCATTTGCAATGAAGGCATTCGTAACAGCACCTATCCATAACAGCGCCTAACCACTGTAGTGACCATCCGTACTAGTGGCATTCGTAACGGTAGCCGTCCATAATAGTGCCTGTCCTCAGTGGAGCTTGTCTGTAGTGGCTGTAGTTCTTTTTTGTTTGTACCACTCCGCGTTCATCTCCCAAACTACCCCTGCTTTCCATCACCATCGAAGTGTGCTCTTGGCAAAGCACCACTGTTCCTTAAAATAAAAATACAGTGCAAGAAAGACTGGGACAAGGAAGACACTTAGGTAGGACGAGTGCTTCTGCCTACGTGTCTTCTTTGTATCCATCTTTTTGCACTCTATTTTTATTTTAAAACCATGGACCAACTCACCCAGCAAAGCGCCCTCCTCCTCTGATCCAGGGCTCGGGGGGCCAGTTCACCGAGGTGGCCCTGAAGATGCTGCAGCCCGTGGAGCCCGGCTACGGGGCGCGGCCGTCGGACACGGTGGCCTACAAGGCGGCCCGGGCGCAGTGGCAGCGGGAGCCCCTGCAGTATGCGTGTAAGGCGTACTGCACGGCACGCCAGGAGCTGAGCATCCTGCTGAGCGTGCGGCACCCGCACGTGGTGGCCCTGCGCGGAGTCTGCCCCCGGCCCCTGGCCCTCGTGCTCCAGCTGGCCCCCCGGGGGGCCCTGGACGCCCTGCTGGCCGACTTCCGGCGCTCCGGGGCCCACCTGCCCGCGGGGGCCCTACAGAGGGTGCTGCTGCAGGTGAGCAGGGGCATTTGGGTCTCTGCGTTTTGGTGGTTGCCGTGCATAGGCTACCCAGTTATAATAATAGTCTCATAGTCTAGTCATCATAATCATCACTTCATCGATTTCATTTTTTTTTTTTTTTTTTTCATACATCTGGTGTAGCAAGCTAGGCGCCTTGGCCAGGCTGACCTCACCAGTATCATTAAAGACTATTCTCACTCTCTCTCTCTCTCCAGTTATAATGATTATTATATAAAAACATAGAAGAGTGTAAAATGCTAAAACAACAGGGGAAATATTTAACCACAGCCCATGCCTCATTTCAGCGTCAGCGTACAACTCTATCCACATGGGAGACACGCAGGGCGTGAGCTTTCTTGCCGTCTCCTCTCTCCCGACCCGCCCTCTGCAGGTGGCCCGTGCCCTGGAGTACCTGCACCAGCAGCATATCATCTACCGGGACCTCAAGTCGGAGAACGTGCTGGTGTGGGCGCTGCCCGTGCCTGGTGAGGAGGACGGGGGCCCCGTGCAAGTGCGGCTGGCCGACTATGGCATCAGCCGTGCCGCCCTGCCCACGGGCACCAAGGGGTTTGGCGGCACCGAGGGCTTCATGGCGCCCGAGATCATGCGCCACAACGGCGAAGAGGAGTACACTGAGAAGGCATGAATCGCGGGGGGGGGCTGCTGCTTCTCCTCCCTTATTTTTCCTTTTTTTTTCTCTTTCTAACTATCTGTGCACGCATGCACTCTTTCTTTATTGCCCACCCCTTCTTATGTATAAAGAACTGGCATGTACTTGTTCCTGTTATCAGTATGAAAAGAGGGATTGGCTGTCATCCAATTTAGGGGTTAAAGGTTCCGTTCATAACCCTGGTTGTTTTCATGTGAACCAGGATATTTCGCAGAGTTTGCCAGCATTTGCACCACTCTCTCCCTTGTGTGGGTGTGACGCACTTTGCCACAGTTCGCCCAATAAGCCTGTGTTTTCTGGAAATTAAGTGCTGAAGTCAGTGCAGGCAGCTTGAGCCTGTGTGTAAAAGTCTGTCTCTGCATGCAGCTAATCAGCATATTTTGTAACAGCAATGGTTGTATGTATATACAGCGCTGGACTGGCAGCAAAAGCTTGGCCATGTAAAGAGCCATTGTATTCGTTCTTCTTTCAGCAAGGAACTGTTGTATACATCACATTATTTTCAGTTTGAATGCCTGTAAGCGCCCTGTTCTTCCATTCTTCTGGCTAACAACATGAGTAAACCTCAATCCGAATCAGTAACTTGCGAAATGAAGAAGAACCCATACACTCAGGCGGTGCAATAGATGGATCACTGGCATCATTGCGCAGGTGGACTGCTTCTCGTACGGCATGTTCATGTACGAACTGCTGACCCTGAGGTTGCCCTTCGAAGGCCACGACTGTGTCAAGGACCACATACTGGATGGAGGACGCCCCGTGCTCACGCGCAGGGTACGTACAACCGCTACTTGCATGCTCATTCGAGGAGAGCGCGGCGATTGAACATTACCGCCCACTGGTGGAATGCAGGAAGCCCTGAGCTACCCGGGGTACCTACTGGACCTGATGGTGTGCTGCTGGGCCCAGCAACCAAGGGACCGCCCCTCGGCCAGCCAGCTGGTGTCCATTGTGAGCGCGGCCGAGTTTGGCCAGCTTCTGGATGTGGTCTCCCTGCCGGGACCACAGCCCCTGCTGGCAGCTGTGGCCTTTGCCACGGGCACCGATGGTTAGTGGTCTTTCTGCGCACCGGGATTGCATTCGGTCCACCATCAAATTCACTTTTTCGAGAGTTTAATGCACTGAAACTTGCCTATAAGGCATGCCATAGTGGAGGGCTTCAGGTTCATTTGGACCACGTGGGGATCTTTAACATGCACCGAAATCTTGACACGCGGGCATTTTCACTTCTTGCCTCCATCTGAAAAGCAGCCACTGCAGCTGGGATCGAACCCGCATCTTTGGGCTCAGCAGCACAACACCTCAGCCACTGCACCATTGGGGTTTCTTTCGAACCGCCATCTGCGCAGCCCTCAGGCTTCCGTGCTTCAAGAGCTTGGGAAGGTTGTCGTGCGAATTCGGGCTAATGACATCAGCGTCAAAAGAGGTGGTCACCCTTGGCCGGCATGGATGTGAGCCTTTAGTGTGATGTAATCACTGCTGGAGTTCCATATATGGTGCGAAATACAGACACGCCCATGCCTCGGCTCTCTCTGCATTCCTGAGTGATTTTTGTTATCTGATCGTGAATACAGGGCTGATATTTGGTATTGCTAGCTGAAGAACTTCTGAGAGGTGCCTTCGGCTTCATTCCTTAATAATTGTTTGAATACCTTCTTTAAGTGCATGCATGCACTGGTGGTTATGTGCAGTGTGAGGTTCACTCTTAGGGACAGTGTGTGAACTTGCAGTCCACCACACAGTGTGATCAGCACAGAAAATGGCACATTCTATCACACATCATTTGGTACTCTGCTACCCTGTCTTTCACTGACTGCACATATTTTGCTGCTCAGTGGCAGAGGCACTTTTCTTTTGTGCACCAGGCCATGGGTTTGGTTTTTTCCTGGGTGCAAAACTGAAAAAAAAAAAAGACATACAAAAATACTATGTTACAAGATGTGCTGTTCACTGCTAAAGCCTCAAGTGCTTCAACAAACTGCACAGAGTAGTGCACCTTATCGAACACATAATTCAGGTACATGCCTCGAATTCAGTTGTTCAGCATGTTTGCAAGAACATTTTTTTTTACGCAAAATTTAGGGAATCAGTCAAGTACAAGTTTTGTAGCAAATTTAGATGTGGTTGTGGTACACACTGAGTGACCGGGTAAGGCAGTATCTGCAGTAAACTGCCCATACTGCCAAACCTTGCTAATTTAACTTTGACCAGTTTAATTCACCTAATTCAAACCAAATTCAGTGCTGCCACTGAATTTAACAGAAATCTGTGTTTAAAGTTCAGCTAATTTGATGTGTCGCTTGTTTTGACCTCATTGTGGTGGTTGAACCAGAGTCAAATTGACCGGGGTCAACTCAAGTGTATAGCTCATCACAGTTGACCCTTTCTGAGGTTGAAGTTACCGTGCCCAATGGGCTTCTCCCTCTCCTCCCTCCTTTTCCTGCTGTGCAGAGGAAGCGTCATCTGAGCTGTGGCTGGGTCGCACAGATGGCCAGGTGAACCTGCTCACCTGCAACAGCAGCCACTGGCAGGAGCTCAAGGTGAACTGCGTAGCCTCTCTCCCTTCATGCACAAAGAGCATGCGCTGCTTATTACTGTATAGGCATTTTGCTATGCTGAAAGGGCCCATGTGAACACATCAAGATTGGCGGTAGCACTGAAAACGTACTAGAGTGTAACCTCGCCTCAACAGATCTGCTTACAACAGATATTCCGATACAACATAGTGATTTGCGATGTTTGGTCCATATTCCTATCTGTGCCATTGATTAAACTCCTTTCACTGCAGATTCTGTCATAACATACATTCGGATATAACAGACTTAAAAGGTGAAGATGTCCATTTTTTCACCTTAACAGTGGACTTTTCAAGTGCAAACAGCCTTCCATTTTAGACATTTGCAGTGTCTGTGTTTGTAATTTACGATGGTGATCAAACGAAAACAATTTGAAACAACTAAAAATAAGTGTGAATGTGTAAAAGTGAAATATTTAGATTCTTTAAAAGTGAAAGAAAGTTGCCACAATTGAAACAAAATCATATAATCCCCGACACAATCTAGATGGCTAAAAATCCAAGCTCAGTCACAAGACTTTTACTTGCACTTCACTTATACTCATCTGGAGACAAAGAAAATCCAAGTTTAGGTAGGTTGAAGAAGTTAAAACAGTAATATAGTATGAGTGAATGAAAACATGGAGAAGGTGCCATACAACAGGAGCACAGAAAATATGAGAAGACACGTGTACGGGATTTTCTGAGGTGCTTCATAGCATTGCAGAAGGATGGCAAAAAAACCAAGTCATCCAGAAGTTTTGTCGGCCTTAAATACCAACCTGTTTCAGTTGTAACTGAATTGTTGGAAATGACTGGCATGCTTTATAGTTTGTTTTGTTTTTGACGGTTGAAATGTCTGAACTCTTGTCATAACAGACTTCATTTATGATTCCATTGTATTCTGTATTGTTCATACTTCCTTTACAGCTGAAATCATGATCACTGTCATGGTCTGTTCTAACAAGGTTATACTGTATGTTGTTGTCAGCATTTCAGTTGTGTGACGAGGGGTAAAAAAATTACGGGGCTGCTGTTGGCAATTCGGCAGCGTTTATAACAATAACATTTTTCAAGCACAGATTTCAGGTTTAGCTTTATGTGACAGGAATGAAAGCAGCTTGTACACAGGTTTACCACGTTTACTCGCGTAATGAACCCACTTTTCTTTTCTTTTTTCAGAAAATTTTGCATGAATTTGGGGGGAGGGTTCATTTTGCAGGAAAAAGTTGCAACAGATTTTTAAAAGTTGGTATTTCCTACAATAAAGATGCAAAGAGAAGCACTGTCAAACCTTACCTTTCTAGTAAAGACACGTTGGTGTAAAAACACATGGGTGTCTTAGATTTGGCTGCACTCTCTGAACTCACTCAGGTAGTGCAGCACTCCTCGCCTCTTCGATTTTTAAGTGTAGTGCACAGTGGCTGCACTTTTCTCTTGGATTTACGGTGCAGAGAGTGCAGGATGAGTTCACGGCTTTCCCTGCACTTCCCAGGGAGGAGGTGCAGAAGCAGACGAAAAAAGTGCAAGACCGGTTCTGCAGTGGTGGCACCTGGTCTGAACTAATCGTGAACTCATGCAGAAAGTGCAGGCATAATCGAAGAGACCTTATGTTATGAGATTTATTTTTTATTCACAACATGCTAGTGGCCCCCCCTACTTGCCATGGAGCTGTCCTCCTCACTTGAGTCGCTTGTGGCTTCACGTTCATCGTCAGCCTACAGCACATCGTCTCGCGTGTCGTCAAGGCACCCAAAACTTCTTTTCCCACACCGGGAAACTTTTCTTCGTGGCGATCCCAGCGCATCATGCGGCGATCCCTGTTCATAGTCAAAACCCTGTTTTCGCCAGTAGCGTACACGCACTGGGTCAACACCGAAGTGCCACCCAGCCGCGCGGTTTTCATCTGCATCAACACGTGTTTCGCCACCTTCAGTTTAAAACCGGCTGTGTAGCTCTTGCTGGCCCATTGTACACCACGCACCAGAAGCACAAAAAAAAAGGTTGGAACACAGCTGAACAGCAAAACCATGGAACGTAATGGCAAATTTGTGGCAGAGCACAGAGCGGGGAAGGAGTGCGGAGTACGTTTAGTGCTTGTTCACACGCCGCAGCACTTTCATGGCGCTATACGTAAGAAGGTTTTGTTTTGTACTCAGCAGCTGACGTTCCACAAGCGTACAATTTTTAAATTGTGAGCCACATCATTTGTGCTCACGTCTCCGGCTACTGTAGAGATTTTTTTTTTTTTTGTTAAAATGTGTTTTTAGCGTTGCTGCTTGTACAGTGGCGTGTCATCAAGTACCACGATCATCGACGGCATCAGCAACCATGCCGAGATAAAAACATTGAACAGTACCATTTCTGTTTCCGCTGCACTTTTTATGCTAGGTAACAAGAATGTAAATCCTCATGAAGGAAACCATGTGTGTGTGTGGGGGGCTGCATGTTATAGGCAGCACCTTGGCTGTTCATTGGCACTATTATTTTCCTTCATTTTAGAGTTGAGTATTTCCAGCTTTTTTTGCAAGAAAACATCCTGTGTTTTCTTTCAGTCCTTTGCTGCTTAACTGCTACTTAATTCCTAGTGTAAAGATACTGAATTGTGTACCAAAATGCTAGGAGTAGCAGTTTCTGGCTATAAAGCCAGCAGGGAGTTCAGAGCATGCCAAAAGGTCATAGCCTAAATTTGTCTTTTGACTTAGCAAAGGACCGCATTTCAGAGCTGCTGCATGTTGTTAAAACATTTTTTTGCTATGTCTGTAATGTTACCTTTGTGCTGCTATTTCCACCAAAAGTAGGTCCCGTCTAGTGTAAGGGCTAAAATACGAAATAATTTTTGTTGTGCAACAACTATGAAAAGAAGGAACAAATACTATACCTAATCCTGAACACTTTGCTTTTCTTCCCCCCCCCCCCCCCCCCCTCCCGCTTAAAGGGCAAAAAAATTATTGCGGCATATTGGTAGGCAATACAGCACCAGGAAGATATTACTAGTATTTAGAGTCGTAAGACAGTGGACTCCATTAGTATGCCTTACCTGCCCTTTGAAAGCTGATTGTTTATTGCAATTGAGTAATGGGAAAATTCTGAGTGTTTGGTGTTCCAAAGTTCTTCCTACAGCTTCGCAAATCCCTACTTGCTCTGCCATGACCATTCATGGCTCACCCTATGCCTGTAATTCTCCCATTGCTAGGAGCACTGATTGCTTGCCAGAATGTAAGAAACCTCGCAATGTGCAGGTACTGTCTGTGCCTGCTGTGACGTGCCTGTGTGTGGTGAACGACTCAGTGTGGGTGGGAGACTCCCAGGCCACTGTGCGCATCTACAGGCAAGTCATCATGCACAACCCTGGGTTGCATTGTCATCTGCTTCCTCTATCTCCTGACCTTTTTAAACTTACGCATCAACCAGATTCAGTGGCTTCATAGAAAGCACATCCTTTGTCGCTTGTGCAGTTGTGTATAAATTTATCAAAATGCATGACACTGCACTAGCTTTTGTGTATTTTATTAAAAATAACTGTTAGATGTGGAGGAAAGTGAACTTTCTGGAATGGGAAAGCTCAAAGGAATGGTTCTGCTCAGGCCTGCATTGAGGGCTGCTATTTATTTCCTATTCGTTTTGTTCTATTACGTGTGTGCTAACCTATGAAAGTTTTATTGCAGTTGTAGAAGGTAAGAAAGCACGGATGTCACAGGAGACTGATATTTGGAGACTCAATCCACCGTTCTGGTTTCTATCATAATGCATCTTTGCTCATTGAAATATGCGTCAAGTCTGCACGTCCCACTTAGGTAGAAGTGAGCAGAGCTGCACCAGTTGTGCTAAGTTTTGTGCAAAGCGTGCCATGATGTTCAGGAAGCAGTCCTCACAGTCGCTTTTAAGGAAAGATCACAACTACTACTCGTCAGTTGTGGCAGTGTGCTTTTTTAGAGGCTGTGTGTAGCTTTGGATGTGATACTTGATTATACCACCACCACTTGATTGCTTTGGCAAGCTTCACTGCGATGCTGCAAGCAGCTTGATCACTTCCCATAACGGGTCATGAAGACAATGCACAACTTTATTCAATTTGAAAGAACTAGCTTACCCTCAGCTCCATTCCAATGACAAAAGGGTGTTTTACCCGAAAAAATGCATGAAATATTGAAAAACTTGTAAATTTTGTGCTACAGTGATGTAATATGAGCAGGAGAAATGTAATACAGGCTAGCACTTAGTTATAAGTGTGTTAACTGCACATTGCCAGTCAAGTGATCCGATCAAATGAAACTAGAGTCCCCACTGCAGTCGCCCAGTCATGTTTCTTGGCGGTGGCTTAGGTCGACGGCAACCAGTCGCACAACAAAATCTGTAACATCGTGAAGAAATCGACAAAAAGTGGCTGGGGAGTTGCCGCTGCCTCATCGTTTTTTTTTAACGTCTCGATTATTTTTGTGAAGGTCGCGATAAAATTGGTATCATTGTTAACAAGACAGATCAGTCTTTTTTCTAATGAACCAAATGTGTATTTTGTCTCGGTGTCCCTTTGCCGACCATTGCAGCCAGGAGAGCCGCCAGGAGCTGTGCACTGTGAGTCTGCTGGAGGAAGGGGAGGAAGAGGTGCCCGTGCGCTCGATGCAGCACGCCCCTCGAGCACACCGGGTCGCCATAGGAGCCGGCTCCCGGCTCTGGCTCTGCGACGACGAGGCAAGCCACGGCCTGCAGGAACTGGACATGCAGGCCGCCCCGCTCTGCCTCTGCGTGGCCCAGCCGGATGACAGGTACGTTGGGGGTTTCGAACCTTTGTGTGTGTCTACTTGTTTTGCCATGGGACGCAGTTTTAGATACATTGCGCTGTTGGCGCTACAGTAGCCGACCGTTTTTTCGGGCTGAAAATTCGGACTTGCTGGATATTTCGAACTTTCTTTAGGAGCCGCCAGTTGTCCCATGGGAGTAATGACTCATGGATTTTTCGGACTGCTCTTCTATTCGGACTATTTTTCGTTGCCCTCCATGTCCGAAAAATTGGTCGGCTACTGTATTTGTACGAAATACTGAAGAAGTTTGCCACACTATTTACATGAAATGGTGAAGCACTAACCCAGCATTCGCCATCAGAACTACTTGTGTTGCCCTGAACCATCCTTTTACAGCCGTGAGTGCAGCCGTTTCGGCGACTATGTTGGATGCTTTACCAGAAACTAGCTTTGCCCCACACTGACGTACCCGTGTAAGATGTAATAATATGGCACCTTTTAGAGCGGGGAGGGTATTGGCTTAAAATGAGTAGGAGCCGCATGCTGCTTCGTAGTTCACACATCGCCTCTGCACATCTCTTGTTTGGCTTTTCCTGTTACTTTGCATGTGATTGCATTTGGAGGGTTCAATCATTGGAACTTAGTTGCCCTACCCTTGCACTGACCCCCTCCCATCCTCACCTTCTAATTATGGCCCCCTATGTTGCTGCGAAAGATGCGTTGTGGAAAATTTACATCTGTGCTCTGCCGCTGCACTACACAGGCCGATCGTGGAGCTCTGGTGCGGCGGCTTGGAGGGCCTGCTGACCATCTACACGTTGCCCGAGAGCGGTCCCATTTCAGGACGGGAAGTGCTGGGGCATCCGGAGAGTAGCACGGTGTCCCAGCTTTGTGCCGACAACAACACTGCCTGGTCCTACCTCTACCCAGGTTTGCGCGTAGTTTACAGCCTCTTTCTGCGTGTTTTTGTTTTAGCTTTTCGTACTGCCCATTGCCTTTCGGAAGCCCCCGAAATCACACGACGAATGCTATTCTCTCATTTAGAACTATAAAACACTGCGCAATGTGGGACTACTTTAGACTGGGTTTGGGTAACCGTCAAAGAATGGTTTTGGGCACTTAATATTCCCTTTAACAACAAAATGTTTTATTTGAGTTCTCGGCTTAGGATTGTGAGGTAAACAGGTTATTATTTTTTTCTGCAAGTTATTGCAGCTAGTGATCAATGCCAGATCATTTCTTAAATAGAATGATTCAGTTAAAAGGTATGTGCTATGCGGCTGACCTTTCTTATCTTAGAAGAAAGTGATGTGTTACAAATACAGTGCAAATCCGCGCTAAATTCTACCAAGAACATCAAGACAATGGGATGTCTTGGGCAGCACACAGCCTCACACATTATAGTTGATTTTAATGCAGTGCCACTCTGTAATTGATACCAATTTGGGTTGGTGCCGCTCAGAACTTTTACCTGCAGTGTACTTTTATTCATTAGCTAGGACTTCATAACTTTTTATACCTGTCACTCGGATCGGCTAATCACTTTGTGTTATCAGTTTATTAGATTAAAGTCCAAAGTGCGTAGCTAATGTCTGAGCTCTAAAGGCCAACTTAAAAGGACCTTTTTCATGATAAATGTGGATTCAAATGGGCCCTTTCTCTCACGCAAATCTACCTTGCCTGTTTGGTGGCATCGGCTGTGACTACAAGTGCGCAAGTCCGCATTGTGCCAAGAGTACCATTTAACAGATTGCAAGTGTATGCTTTGCAAACTGCGTGAGGACAAAGTATTGTGAGCGTGTGTGAGCGCTGTCAACACTTCTGGGAAGTTGTGGTGCCTTGGCACACTCATATGCTGTGGTCATTCGCCATCGGTTGGTGGCGCAAATCTCTTATCTGTACATACCCATTATAACCATCTTTACATGATCATCATCTCCGGTGGCTGGTTCTGTTGAGTCACCGACGGGCTAATAAAACCAAGACCACTGGTACTGCTGCCGACTTGTGTGGGGTCTTACGTCGCCTTACAGTGCATATATTTTACCATAACATAGGTGAGCATCAGAATTTGGAAGACTGATTATAGTGTCCTGTCATGTTTCAAACGAATGTGGCTTCACTGCGATAGTTTGTGGTGTGGCCACAAAGCCCATATAATGGTATCTCTTCTTTTACGCTCTAAAAACAGATTAAATCCCCGGGCATCTACTAGATAATGACGTGAAGGATCACACGAGTTGAATTGCACGACTCAGCAAGCCGTTCCTGGTGGCGCAGGTTGTGTGGTGTACCAGTGGGAGTGCAACTCACGCACTCTCCTTCACCGGCTCGACTGCTCCAAGCTGGCCCCGTGCTCAGAGAGCCTGCTCTCAATGAGCATCGAAGAGCACTTGAGTCGGGGACGGTGCCAGGTGACTGCGATGGCCTACGCGAGCGGCGCCCTCTACGTCGGAACCGCCTGGGGCTGCCTGGTCGTCGCCGAGGCAACTGCCCTGCGGCCCCTCACCGTGTTCCGTCCCTTCGAAGAGCCCGTTGACGCCGTGTTGGAGCTCGGCGACCGAGTGGCTGCTCTGGGCCGCGGCTACCGCAGCTTGCTGGCTCGCTTCCTACCCAGCGCGATGGCCGGAGAGGCTAGCCAGCTGTGTGCCCTGCTGTGGCGCACGGACGGATGGGTGCTGCCTTAGTAGCGCCACCCAGTGTGCGCTTTTTCCCCGGATTTCTTCCGGATAACCTCCGTGATACAACCACAGTGGCTGGACTCCTTGAGAGGAGCATTTGAACATTGGTGGATCATCAAAAGAGCATTGTGCGCTTTTTCCCTGGCTTTCTTCCGGACTACCTCCGTGATACAACTACACTGGCAGACTCCTTGAGAAGAGCATTTGAGCATTGGTGGACCGTCAAAAGAGCATTGGTGGAGTGCGATGTCTGGCTTGTCAGCGCTGAAAGACTGAAAGCTGCATTCCGAGCTTGCCTGCAGTGGTTCAAGTGGCCCCCAGCGAAGCAGTGATTCCAATCTCAAAACTTGCTAGTGGTGCTGATTTTCGCACTGCGATTGTGGATAGTGTTGCTAATTGGTGAAGGCTTAAAATACCACACTGTGCCCTTGGCAAAGATAGAAGGTGCTCTGTTCATAAGCATGCATTGATGCTTGATGTTGTGCCGCTAGGTGTTGAATTGTTGAACTGCGAACAAATGATGCACACAGCTAACGAACTCCCTGTTTCGGACTACAGGGCATCGTTGTACCACAAATGGATGTGTGTGAGCACACTGGCCGGGCCACCGGTGGTTGCTAATCTCAAGTCAAACTTTGCCGGAGTGTTTGCACCATGAAGCCCACCAAGAAGTGATCGGCATTTTAACGGCCACAAATGCTGTTATTCCAGTCATAGGGTTGTCATGTGGCACGGCTAGCCTGATGTGCGTTATTTCCAGCTGTACATTTATTTTGCTGGCCTCATTGAAACTGTGGACGTGCGAGTGCGTCGTTACCACAATGGCCCACACAGGGTGAAACTGCCTCCGACACACAAGTCGGTAGTTATAGTAGCATACATTTTAGTATGCATTCAGGCCACAATCTTTTTTGTTGTTGTTTTACCCTGAACGCAGCAGCTGTTTGTCCAATTGAGTGTTTATTCCACATTGTCATTGTAGAACACTGTGACTACACTTTCATCTTGGTGCAGCCTCAGCTTGCAGCCAACTGAGCCATGTTTTGCTCAATGTGGCAGTTATTTATTGCACAAGTGATTTTAGGTACCTAAGTTGATCTAGTTATTTAACTTGTGACCAAAGCCTTCGTGCTGTAGCTAGCCCGGTATGTTCACTCAACAGGAGCGTGGGATAACTGTAATGTTCAGTGATGCTGCAAAAGGTACAATCACACAGAATTGGTGTACATTATGGCTGTCGGGGGAGCAAGTGGTCATTTCTAATGCAGTCAGAACTCGATCTAACGAAACCCGATCTTACAATTTTTCCAATCTAACGAAGGAATTCGGATTCCCCCTGCAGGTTAGTGTACGGCGCAATGCTTTTATGAACTCGAACTAACGAAATAGGTTCCACGCAATTCCCGATTTAACGAAGTATTTCGATACACACACATTTAAAAAAGGAGAAATTTCGAATTTGTTTTGTCAGAACGCCACGAAGATTTTTGTACCATGTCAGAAAAAAAAGAGTCATCTAGTTTTGTTTTTGCGGGGCTTTACGAGATAAACGAAGCAGTCACGTGGCCGTAGACAACGGCATCCAGCCCAGCACGCTTTCCGCAATCTTGAAGATAAAAGATGCGATCATCCATGCCGCTTCGTCTTGAATTGCGTCAAAGAAAAGAACCTCGAGACCATTCCGCACGGGAAGTTGGAGCAGGCCTTATTTACGGGGTTCAAGGATGTGAGAGCCAAGAGCGCTCCGCTCAGCGGTGAAGTAGTCTAACAAAAAGCACTAGGTTTCGTGCGTCTGCTGGGGTGTGACAAATTCAGGGCACGCCCTGGCTAAAATTATTTTACCGGGGACTTATAGCGCATTGCTAAATTTTCGGTTGGCGAACACCGCAGCCACTGTAATTACAATGTCATGTAAGCTACTGGGATGCGAATCACTTTAGACACCGAATTTATGTACTCAACTAGTACTTGGAAAATGATATTCCCTATTTTATGAAGTTCTCGATTTAACGAAATAATTCGCTGTTCCCGGTGACTTTGTTAGATCGAGTTTTACCTGTAGTTAAGGAATCTCTCTAGCAGCTGCTTTTTGGGCAACTGCCCTTTCGATGCAGTCAGTAAAAAATTCAGGAGCGAATGAGTTAGCATGTACACTGCATTGGTACTACATTCCCTGTGATGACAGTGCATGTATACTATCCTTCTCATCTTGCTCCGATTTTAAGGCGTATCACACATTCACCTTTGGAAGCTATTCAATTCTGTTGTTGCCATGTAACTTGAAGTGAGTTGTAGCTGGTGTTGTTGCTTTCACTTCGAAGTTGAGCCAATAGTTCATAATGAGCATAAGAACATATTTTACATACAACGCGACATTTATGTAGGAAGCACAGAGTCAACAACACATTTGTTTTTACAATGTACTGACCACATTTGCTTGCCACCGACCACTGGCAGCTTTTATTTGGCTCGGGGCAATGGTTAATTTTAAAAGCAAGCTAGGAGACACATCCCTATGAAATCTCAAGCTGAAGGCGAGATGATGCAGCTGTTTTTCTGTGATTTGTTTGTTTTTTGACTTGCACAGAGTGTAAGAGACCCTGTGATAAAGCACGTGCGAGCACTTGGGGGTTGTTAAAGTAAAGAGCTAGGCATCAATTTTTAACTTCATTTTAGTGTAAAATGAGTGGGTGCATTCAGGACATGACTTGTATTACAAGCCAACGTGTTGCACTCTGCACCATCAAGTCTGTAGTAATGTGTACTGTACATGCAAAAGCGAGGTTGTGTTTGCATTTTGCACTGTGATCATTTCAGTGATTGTTTGCCCCAGAACAAAGGTGAAGGCTCCATCGTGTCATTGCTTTCACCCCCAAGGACTACTGGTGCTTTATATATCTGTTGCCCGACCAACTAAAAGGAGCAATTTTATCGTTTTGCCGAGTGAACCGACTGCAGTGGCCATGTTGGCCTAATTCACGGAGCAAGGACAAGACAGAAGGGGAAACGGCGCTTCCTAGGACGGCCAAATAACATCACAAGCGCTTGGTCTATGGTGCATTTCAGAAGCTGCGTTTAGCACTGTAGAGGCTACATTGTTGTCAACAATCTGCCCACTGAGCACGCCCAACTCACTGTGAAGGAGGCCATGAAAGGACATTTTCATCTCCCCTCTTGGCAGGTGGAACCTCAAGGCCCGGCGCCTATAGATGGTATTCACTGAAAAGTGAATTTCTTTGCATGGCAACACTGGAAATGGCCATGTACATGGCCGAAACACCACGGAGATGGCGCGGCTTGTGCCACTGCACCCGCATGCCGCAGAAAAAAACACCGGCTTGCGTAGTCTGCTTCGTTTCAACCCAATTCGCAGTGGTTGTGTCAAGGGATGTTATTAATCGCACTCACATTGGAGTCGAGGCATTACTTTGTGTTTGGTGGGGTAAGAGTTTGAAACGTCCAACACACATCATGTGCTTAGCACGGACAAGTATACCGCCATACCACGGAGCCCGACGTAACCAGTGACGGTGCACTCACATGGTTGCCTGCATGCGTGCCTTGCAAATGAATACAACCTATTCCCACTTTCCTTCGCGGTGAGTTAGGCGCCCTCAGTGGGCGGACTGCTGACGACATTGCAGGCTCCACAGTGCTGCGTGCAGCTTCTGAAATGAACTATAGGTTCAGTTAGCGGCATCTGTCGCGGCAGAATAAACTGTGCGGCCGCCAGAATCCGCATTTCACTGCACAGCACCCAACTGAATTGCGGCTGCTATCATTTTGTGGATCAGGTGCCGCTACCCTTTCCCTCACCGTTGCAGCTACGAAGCTTTGTAGTCCGTGTTGATTCTCATTGTGACATCATCTGGACGCTCACCAGCCGCAGTGGGCCATATCCCCTCCTATATATATTCTTGCTCTGTGGCCTAATTTGAGCCGCTCAGGTCTACCGCACTGGGAACGGGTCAGAAGCTTGCCACTGACTGCAGGGCTTAAAAGTTCGAGCCTTGACGGTAGCTCTGCAATGTTGGCATCAGTGCAACTATACTAATATTGGCTGCTTTGCTTGTACATTGCTAGGCATGTGGAATGGGAGATCTTGTTTTATCAAAAGGATGTCGCTTCAAATAGCAACACAGTGGTGGCTTAGGGACAAAGGCATGGCATTAAGCACTGCATGAAGTCAATAATGCAATGCATTGTTAGGCACAGTAATTGACTCAGCAAAAACAGTTCCCCGTCATTTGGAGGACTTGCTTGAAAAAAAGTTAGTGAGAACCCTAATTGAGAGTACGTTGGGCGGCCCATTTTTGGACTTTGTCAGAATAGTTCTTCACTGATATGGCATTGAGAGATTTATGAAATTAAAAAAAAAAAACAGTCAGTGGAAAAAATTGAGCGTCTTGTTTGTGGCTGAAATGGACTGTGGACTGTCACCACACAAATGTGTTTGGCGTGTTCAACTGAAAACTAGACAGCCGAATCCAAACGAAAAATAAATGGTCCGAAAAAGAATACAAAGG
The DNA here is from genome assembly GCF_048455015.1 of Haemaphysalis longicornis. Classification (NCBI taxonomy): domain Eukaryota; kingdom Metazoa; phylum Arthropoda; class Arachnida; order Ixodida; family Ixodidae; genus Haemaphysalis; species Haemaphysalis longicornis. Next base: position 34,557,736 of record NW_027526460.1, read on the forward strand.
GTAGTGTGACTGGTAAACACAGACACAGTTGTCTTATGGGTGGCGGGCGGGTATGTTTCTAACAAGGCCAACCTTTCGCAAGGAGTTCGCCCACAGAGTTGAGAGGAAAAGCAGATAGTTGAATGCGAAGTAAAGAAACAAATAAACCTTTGATAGTAGTAGGTTGGAAATCAACTCGAGTCTTGTGGGGTTCATTGGGATGTATTACTGGATAGGTTACACAACAGGTGTAGCATCTGCCGTGTTCAGAGGGGAGAAAAAGAGTACCGTTAGAAAAGGTAAGTAGCAGGTAGCCAACTCGGTCTCGCACTGCAGCTAGCAGTAGGTATATTTAAACTGCACTAAAGGAAATACTAAATGTCCTGTGGAGCTGATCACCTTGTGTCGCAGTCTTGCGCTGTGGTGTGAGACAATGTGGCAAATAGAAAAAGCAGCGACATACGAGAAGAGAAAGGATATGCAACGCATGCATAGCATTGCCAGCAGCCTCGCCATTGATAGGCTCAGGTGTTTCTCACCGGCTAATTAGAGATGACTTATCAAGGTGATGAATTGCTCCATTTTTGGCCTGTTGAAAACAGCTGGCATAAGTTGTGAACAGAGTTTCTTGCAAAGATGCAAATTATTGCTATATTTGTTGGTGCACAGCAAAAACTCGCCAGTGTTGATGAACTTGTATGTTTCCTTTGCAGTTCCTTTGAAACCAAATTTCAAAGTGCTAAAGTGTTGAATGTGCACATTGTGTATTGTGCTGTCGATAGTTGGAAACAGGGCTATAGGGGAAAGCTATGCCTTCTCCAAACTAAATGCGAGTACTTTTTTTTCTTTTTTCAGAAATCATAGACAAACACTGGTCATGTGTAGAAGCCACAGGTTTTATTTCCATTTTGAAGCCACTACGCAGAAGCGCTGCACTGCAAATACATCTCCAATGGTGGCAGTCGGATAGAGAGGGGAAAAAAAAACATGCGGGACAAGCGATACTTCAGATATTTATTTTCAACGCAGAATAATACAGACACTGTTAAATCGCAACAAATAGGTTTTCATTTCTGTCAATAAATATCACAACACTATGAGACACAAAAGCCGTGCTGTCGTGAATAACAAAACTTAACTTTAACGCAAAATATAAATATTTTGAGCAAGTGCTGGTGAGGTACGTGAAAACTTGCATTCGTGTGCATTCCAGCTTTCTTTCCAAGTGCAGAGCACTACCGTTTGCTGGCAACCTCTATCACAAAACAACAGGGAAAAATTATTGGCTAATAAACAATAACAAGAACATGCTCACATGCTGCAGTCAAGTGTGTTGCGATGTTCATTCGAGCACTCTCTAAAACTTTCAAGTGTGCAGCAACTGGATAAAAGTAATCTATGCTATGGCAGCGAATATAATGCTAGTTCTGGGTGCACTTCCTTTCTTTGAGTTAGAACAGATTCTCACAATTATGAACAATAAAATCACATTAAAAACACGTTAAAAGCACGAGCACTTAGCGTGGTGGACGTAGATATGTTGTGCATAGAAGCAAATACATTTAACAGCACTGCCGTAACTGACCTAGACCTTGCAAATATTATGCTCGATTGAGAATCGCGCGAGCCTGACAATCGAAAAGTCTCACCTGGATTTGAGCAGCTAATAGAGTACCAGGGGCAAAAACAAAGCTTCCGTAATACTTGACACCTCAACAGGCCACAATTTCTTTGGCTAGACAAACACACACACTTTAGGAACCTGCACAAACATCACACTTACAGCAAACCTCCTTGTTCAGGAAATGGAACATTTGGCCGGGACTACCTTCCCGAGATGTAATTACCGCAGTGTGCGTTAAGGGGCACAAGACGTGCGTGGACGTAACTGCACAATACCTGCCTGTCTATCCCAAGGCTACCCAGCTAACGTACAGCTCAATGCCAAACCGCTTTGGTTTTTGCTAACAAAACCCTTTACTCCACTCGATATGGACATAGTCATTCGATAAATTTCTGAAATCCCAATGTCTCCTATTTAAGGCTGTCTACATGCAGCAGTGACTTCGAATGTAAAAGATGCAATCAGCACAAGTGCAACAAGTGTGCGCGTGGTACTTGGTGAAACCCATTAGCCCTTGCATTAACCCATGCACTGGTTAATCTTGAGCTGACTCTGCTAAGCTGATCTAGTGCGCTGTAGTCACCGTACCGGTTGGGATAGTGCGTCCAGCACTTTCACCGGTCATATTGAGCTGCCTAGAACGCGTTAGCAAGGACTAAAGTTGCAATGGACACTGGGTGGACACAATACTGCTCAACTCGTGAACAACCACCACGCAACAGGGCTGAAAGGAGGGCCTAAGCTTGCACTGCACGCAAGGTGGCGTAAGCAAGGGGGCGGGGGCCATGGTGGAAAAATCGTGCGGTAAACGCGCGAGCGAAATTTTAAAAAAATGCCCGTTACTGGACTAGACGCGGCTGGGGGGTGGGGGACGCCCCCTAGGCCGACAGCAGCAGCAGGGGTTCCTCATCTTCTTGGTTGGCATTGCTCCGCGGTTGACCGCACACCACCAGGGCCACCAGGCCCACTGTCGTGCACAGGAACACGCTGGCCGCTGCACAACAAGGTGAACAGAAGAACAACAGGAACACATGTCGTTTGTATGCAATGAGCAGCAAGGGGCACACGGACTTAGTGAGGAACAAATAATCAATTGAGCTTTAACAAAAAAAATTAAAGCAGCTCCACTCAATATGAAAGTTGTCAGGTGCGGAGCAGTGATTCGCCAAAGGGGCTGTGGCATCCTCTCGACTAGTTTCGGTATCAGCCTGGTGTTGATACCGAAAGTAGTAAAGAGAGGGTGTTGCAGCCCCTGAAATGACCTCTACAGAGACAGTGGATTGAGTTTTCATTAATTTGGGGTAATTAATGCATTGGTACGTGATGTTTTCCTCATTTATATTATTGTGTACTTATTTGCGGCCTAGTAATGGCAGCGTCTGTGGAAACAGCGCAGCGCAAAGACCACCCCCAACATTGCATATGAGTAATGTGTGCCTGCATGGCACAATGGGATTGACATTGGCTTTGTAACATGAAGGACCCAGGTTCAACCGCGACAGGCGACGCGGTGATCTTTTCGAAGCCTGTTTTGGCGCATGATCTTTTCGAAGCCTGTTTTGGTGCGTGACACCGTGTTACTGTAACAGTGGCCAAGTACTGTGACCCCGAAAAAAAGCTACAACAAACCGGGCCCCTAAAGTGCTCCGCACTTAAAAAAGAAGGTTGCAATGTGAATGTAGTCACCGAGGGAAACATGCACAAACAACAGAAAAAAAGCTATGTCTGGATCAGCACACGGATCAGCACACGTGATCATTTGGTTAAAATCATTAGCTAAGACGCATGCATCAACAATGCGACACTACCTGCTTTTAATGTGTATTCCTTTTTTGTTAGAGGTATTGAGGGTTATTTGACATACTCCCCCTTCAATGCCAGACACCTCAGTGTACTGCAACTGTTTGACAATAAACCATAAACGTCTGCCTTTTGAAGCTCAAAAACATTTGCCAGACACTTATGCATTGATTACGTGATTTCAGAATTAGCTGTAACAATAAAGCACAACAATTCTTACTACAGGCATCCTTCTGCACGTGCAAGTTCTTGAGGCAGCAACCACACCTTGAAAAAGCACCAACTTTCTGCTTTGCTCGTGTGCAAATAGGAGGAAGAGAAAGATTAAACTATTTCACAATTCTTCTCTAGGTTATTATTAGCCTACGTGCTACTAGCCTACATCTTGAGCTTCCACGGCCAGACACAAAATTATGGGGGATGCTTAGAACTTTCTCAGAATGTGAAGGCGATAGCTGGTTGGACTTAGTGGTAACTTTAGCTTACAAGTGCGCTCGCTTTGCTGTACATTTGTTTGCACCCCAAAAGGGAGAGGCAGGCGCGCAGTCGACCAAAGGCAGTAGTGAGGCCGCCGCCAGAGTAGAGCTGCCAAACGCCGGGAAGACGTCATGGCTGCGTCACGGTGACGCCTCCCTTACATGGGACGGCTAATCGTTCTGCAGGCATTCTTAATAAAGTTGCTTCGCTCGCTTGCTCACTGTGTGTATTTCAAGAAGCCCTACTGTACTGAAGTGAGCTAAAGAGCCAAGCCGTGGCTGTACGGTGCACAGCGTACCAGCCAGCAGCAGGGGCAGGTTGCTGGGGGCGGGCTGGAGGAAGTGTCGCACGGTGTGCAGGGATCCGTTGGACGGCCACGAGGGCAGGCCCAGCAGCTGGCCCATGAGCGGGTAGAGGTTGACGCTCGCCAGCGGACCCACATGCAGGCCCTTGCGCAGGAGGGGGCCACGGGCCACAAACAGCGGGTGCATCCAGTCCAGGCTCGGGCTGTAGCCGTGGTTCCCGTCTGCGGAGGAAAACACTCAGTGCTGGCGACCGTCCCTTCTTCTACATCGACCAAACTAGCCATTCCTAAACTGGGGGAGCGTCGCACAGCAGTCGAGGCTCCAGAAGCCACAGAGTACTCGGTCGACCATCGCCGATGGTGCGCTTTCTCCAATTCAACACATGTCCTTCGTTGCTTTTCATTGTAGACGACATAAAGAAGTCTTTCAGGCTCCTGTATTTTTTTTAATGCACCAAGCATGCGAGTCGGGCCTGCGGAACAACTGATTACCTGTTCTGTCACTTGTTAAGTATGTCCACGTTTATTGGGTTCACTATCTGAGGTCTGCTCATGTATAATACACCAGCGGGTACACTTTCACGAGTAAAATGGTAGCAGCCACGGCACTGCGTTTTTAGTGGTAGTAACGATGGGAAGGTTTCATGTGCGCCAGCCAATCCACCTTTCATGATCAGGCATGGCACAGAGCTTGAGCTGTAAGCCCAACTACACTGGCACAGTGCCTTCATGATGCCAGAGAGACCGGCCAGCACATGAAAAGGGCCAATCTCACAACACAGTCATTCACAACCACAGATGTGTCAGGAATACCTTGAGGGCTAGTGCGGACCTTATGGGGAAGAATGTGGGAGACGATGTATGTGACACAACGTTGAAGCAATTTTTATGCACGCTTAAGGAAGTACTACTGACACGAAAATTTCGCGTTACGTTTTTTTCGCTGTTATGGGTGCCTACCAGCCCACTAATCATAGAACGGCACATTAGATGGTCGATAGCGGCACAAATGATTATTTACAGCCTCATTTATTCGTGCCAGTTTCAGTTTCGATTAAACCAACACCGAAGCAGCCCCCATGACAAGAGAGTGCACGAGACGCCACCATTCTCGTCGAACCACTGCCAATGTGGACGCACGCACCCAGACCGGCAGCAGTGTCCACCACCTTCATGCGCCGCGTAGCATGACGTCAATCCTGAAACCGTGACGTGATGCACACAGCGGAATAGCGAGCACCAACCGCAGCCAGCGCGTCGGCCACGTCACGGGAGCCCTCACATTGGCAGTTTGGAACCAGGAAGAGCAGATGGCATCATGCTGGTGCCGATTGCGAAACGGTGTGCATTCTGAGCTTTCTCGTGCGCGCAAAGGTTAAAATGGACTTAAAATATGTTATACTGAACGGTTACTGTTGAAACTTGCTGGGAGATATCTTCATATATAAAGGAAGCCTTTAACATAGTTACCCAAGCTTTGAAATTTCGTGTCAGTACTCCTTTCAGCTGTCACCTACAATGTTATTTTGTGTATGTTTTATGCTTGTTGTTTTACTGCAAACCTTTGTCATCATGCAGAAAAGCCAACTTATGTATTGAAATGTTACTACCAGGCAGTCATGGGCATGTCACCAGTAAAAAGTAACAATATTGCAGTTACAGTTACCTAAGCGAAAAAAGTAACTGTGTTACAGCTACAGTAACAGTTTCCAGAAGTAACTTGTTACGGTTACAGTTGCTGTAAAAAAGTAACATCGTCACTTTTCCGTTACTGTTTACAACAAACAGATCACAAACCAAATGATTGAGTTGATGTAATAGAAACCTACGAAAGCATGCAGGGCGTCAAAATTACACATCGTAAAACTCAGAGATGAAGGGAATCTAAAAGAGGGTGCACTCAAGCCCAACACCATCAATCGTTGTGTACGCCTCATTTTTCTGCATCAGCATTTTTGCTGATGCACCCTTAGTGTCATTATGGGTTCCCCGTTCTCAGTGGGCCCCTCTGCGGTGGTCTCTCTTTACAAGGGTAGGCCTGCTCCCCCCCAGCATTTTTATTTTTTCCGCTCGACTCAAGACGAATGAAAAGTTTTACGAAATCACCCTAACGCCAACCTCGTACCTTGGTCTTCTGCAGGGAAGATAATCCTCTTAGCGACCTCCTACCTTAAACTGCAAAGGGAGCTCTGTTGTGGAAATGTGAAAGGTGGAGAGGATACGAGAAAAAAGACAGTCTAAAAAAGTGTAAAGCGCGATCTGTACGTCAGCCTGTAACGAGTGCTGCTGTAGGATAATTTTTTTATATATAAAAAAGGAAGTAACTGTAATGGTATTTACTGCTACCTTTACTGTGTAAAAAAGTAACAGTGTTACAGTTACAAGTTACTCTAACTTAAAAGTAACTAGTTACAGTTACAAGTTACTGAAAAAAGTAACTATAGTTCATCTCACAAGCTAGCTGCAGCACTGTGGAGGCTACATTGTTATCAATAGTGCGCCCACTGAGGGCGCCTAATCCGCCGTGAAGGGGGTCCTGAAAGGACACTCCCTTCTCCCCTCTCGGCAAGTGGCACCGCACAGCCCCGGCGCCTTTTGTCGCTTCCTTCGCGGTGAGTTAGGCGCCCTGAGGGGGACAACAATGTCGCCTCCACAGTGCTGCAGCTAGCTTGTGAGATGAACTATAGTTACCGGTACCGCGTTACAAGTAACTAGTTACTGTCCATGACTGCTACCAGGTTGTGCCTTGCAGCAACACCCTCCGACCGCATCTACCCAACCAAGTCAAGAATTAAAGGCCTCCTCCTGCTTCTCCAGGTGCTTAGTACACAAATGACAGAACACAATACAAATGACAGAATAACAATACAAATGACAGAAAAGGAGGCAGGGTATGTACATATACTCATACAGCCATGGAAGCATCCAAATCACTCTGGGCAATATAAAATTTATATTAACCCTTTTTGGTCCGCTGTTGGGCCCTGCCAGAAAACGCAACACGGAAGTAACAGTTCGCTGTCAGGTCCCACCCAACTTTCGTGTTTAAAGTTAAATTTAGTGGTTTTTCTCACTGCAATGCGATCGCATTTTTTGTATACCTGATACATGCTATCTCTTGAGGCATAAGTGAACTTTGTTTGTTAAAGTTTACTTTTTTTTTGCACAAGGGTGCAGCACAATGTTCAGCACGGTCCTTCTGGATTCCAGAGCGTTTTCACGTGCACACTGTTTGCTGATAAGCATGGCCGCTTTCTTATCACGTGCGTTTTATGGTGGTGCACTTAGCGAAAGCGATGATGACTTCAGTGAGGAAGAGAATTACGTGCTTCCATCAGATGGGCAGTTTGCAGCAATACAAAAACAAAATTAGACAAACGGAAACTGTTTTTCTGCAAGAATTGCAGTAAAAACACAGGCTTGCACCCAGCAGATAGCTTCGAGTGGTTTTACATGCTGCTCAAATATCGGTAAAAGAGTTGCAAGCAGAATGAAAGGGAAAAAATAAATATCCTACGAGTTGTTCATGCACAGTTTGCGTTTTCCTTAGCGGCACCAGAAACTGGCAAAATAGTTTCGGACCAGAACGACCGGAAAGTGGGTAAAAGTTTCGGATCGGAAAGGGTTAAATTAAAAAGACAGGGGGCAGCAAAAACGAACACAACAGATTCGCCGGCTCTGGAATCCATTGAAATACTTCAAATGGCCTGCAAGCATCTAGTTAAAAGCTACTGTTACAATAGCTGCTACTACAGTACTGCACACTGAACATCGTCTACTAACCCATCACTGTTTAAATTTGTTTTTGGTGTTGCTATATGCATGGCAAAAAAAAAAGGGAAGGGTGTACTGGAATAAACTATAAAAAAGACAAAAATGTGGTTGCACAACTTGCCAAACCTACAAAGGCCAAGAAATACGTAAAAGGCAAACAAAATTAAAAGCAAACATAAAAGATCCACCATTCTACCCATATAGATTTACTTTGCCAAAAAATTCTAACTTTAAGAGATATGGTTAAGTTCTCTCTGGGCTGCTACCTGTCAAGCTGTTAGGTTCAGCTCGACTCGTGGAATACTTTGGCCAGCTTCACTTAGCTCCAGTGTAAGACAGTGAAGTTTGAACAAATGAAGCCAGAACTGACTTGAAAGTTAGTGTACTGCAGGCGGCATAAGCTGCACAGACAAATCGAACATGAACAATTTCTGCACTTAAATGCACAAGCAAGTGCTCGCAAATGCCACACAGGAAAACCAACAATTTAGCACACAGCCTCCGACAAGTGCAGCCTCAAGTAACAATTGAGTCCTAAAGACCTTTGTTGATTAAAGATCTTCAAGAGCATAGCCTTCCATTAGAACGGATGCCTTTAGAATGAAGTAACTATTGTGTGCACCGAGCATCTGATAAGAGTGCACGTGACCAGACCAAAGGCTTTGAGAGGTCAAAAAAATGTGACTGCTTCATCAGGTGGTCATCCGCTCAGCAGTAGGTTACACTCTCGAAGGACCAAAAACGGCCAAACATGTTCGGAGATATCCATGCGCAGCACGAATCAAAGGCTGTGCACATTCCTTTGTGTTTCCCCGTCACTGTAAGCACGATTTGAAAACTGCAACAAACGCTCACAGGTGCGGTTCTCTTGCTCCTCCTGTTTAGAGCGGACCAGGTCCCATCCGGGCTCTGCCTCGACCAAGATGGGCAGGATTCGCGCGTTGTGCTGGTAGTGGTACTCGGGCGGAATCTCGCTGGACCTGTACACGCGAAAGTGGAGCCGGCTCGCCGCTTCCGACAGCCGCTTGTGAACCTCGTCCTCGCGGCCCGGCGCCGGCAGAATGTTGAACACGGGGCTCGTGCCGTAGGCGCGGTACAGGTCCGCCGGCAGCACTTCGTCCAGCGCCGACACGTGCGTCACGGGCGCCATGCCGTGGTCGCTCACCACGAGCAGGTGAATGCGGTCCCACAGCTTCGCCCGCTTCAGGGCCGCCACCAGTTCACCCACGAGAGCGTCCACCGCCTCGACGCGGGCGCCCGTGATGGGAGACAGCGGCCCGTGGACGTGGCCGGTGGCGTCGGGCTCTTCGTAGTAGAAAAACACGCAGTTGGCCGGCTCGCGCTGGTCGAGGAACCAGCTGATCACGCGATCCACGCGCGCAGTAAAGTTGATAGCGGCGTCGTAGCTCTGCACGTAGTGCGTGGTCACACCATGGATGGGCACGTCCCCTCCGGGCCACATCATGCTGCCGCTGCGACCACCGTGCATCTGGTTGGCTGCCCAGATGGGCAGCGAGAAGCCGTTGTCCCACCACTTGGGCTCGCGGCTCGACTCGTCGAAGGTTTCGTTCAGCACCGGGTCAAACATGGCATTGGCCACGATGCCGTGGCTTTCTTCGTACAGCCCCGTAGCAATGGTGAAGTGGTTGGGGAAGGTCTTGGTCACGTACGCGTTGCGCAGGTATTCGGCCTGCACGCCTTCGGAAGCGAGCCGGTCCAGGTGCGGCGTCTTGTAGAGCGCGCGGTACTTGTACCAGAAGCCGTCCAGCGACAGCACCAGCAGCAGCGGGCTCTTGCCGCCGCTGCTGCTGCTGCTGCAGTGGGAGCCAGCCCACAGCGCGGCCAACAGGAACCATATAGGCCGCATTGACGCTGCTAACTCGTCATATCAGCTGCCGCACGCTTGACATTTTCCGCAGCTGGGAATTGACGCGCCAACTGCGCCGTTCTCATACTAGTTGCAGCATACTTCGTTGCAGCTCGGACCCCGGGAAAGCGTCTGTGCAGGCGTCTTTGCGTACGTGAATTGCACGGATGACATACTTCGTTGCACTCAAAAGCACCATATTTTTTCCGCTCTTGCGCAGGCCCAGGTAACCAACCGCACGCAGAGGTTTTTCCACGCTGCAAGTGCAGCCACTCCGCTGTTGTTTGTTGCTATCTCCGACGTGATTTTCTGCTTGCTTCTTTCTTTCTTTCCCCTGTCCTTGTTAGCATAAATGGATCCGTTTATTTTCGTCAGACGATGATGATGACAACGGCAAGCCAACCTAAGCGGCTAGTTTCGACTGCAGCCAGACAACAGCACAATTTTTAGCATGGTTTCGGTTTCGAATGTCGCATTGGCATGCCTTTCCAGGCTGCTGTAGTGCGCGAGCGCAACGCCAGAGAGTAAGCAGGAATGTTGGAGATCAGTGTGATTTCGCGGTGTGCCGACCAGGACATGTGCAGTAAAACATCTTTATCGAGCAGCTAGGGGTTGTGGGAGTGGAACAGGAGCTGATAGCAGAGCTGGGGGTTGGCTGGACAGCGCAGCGTCTGCTGCCATTTAGGGGAACGAGCAAGGGATGTAAATCTGGCTTCTGTGTGTATTTGAGTATAATGTCCATGTCACAATGTTACTGACTGCACGCAGAATTTGCATTCTGCCCCATGCTGGTTGGGAACAGCACGTGCATTCGTGTTTGGCGGTGTTGTTTTGTACGAATCTGAGCTGGTCTCCTGGGTTCTGGGTTCGTGGACTCAAGTCTTTCGCAACTTAGGCCCTCTAATTAATGTGTAATTCCGACGTGATTGATTGTAGAGTTTAACGCACCGCCGCAACGCATGCGATAAGTGCTCCGCACTAATTTTGACGTACCTGGGGATCTTATCTTTAACGTGCGCCGAAATCTTGTACACACGGGCGTTTTTGCTTTTCGCCTCCATCAGAAAAGCAGCCGCCGCGGCCGGGAATCAAACCCGCGACCTCGTGCTCTGCAGCGCAACGCCTAGCCACTGAACCACCGCGGCGAATTGTAATTCCGACGTGAAACACATGCGTACTTCTTGGGATTTTGTAACTGTAGCTTTCGCCTTTGCTTTAACACAACTGACCTGTTTAAGCTTTTAGTTGGGCCGTGGAGCAATATCAGAAAACTATCAACAGCGGTGAAGTGGATAGGGAAAAACTGCTAGGCCGAGAAGTGGGAGGCAAGGAGCCCACGACAAAACGCTTCTCGCGATATGAAACCGGCTTCGATGCGATTGCGTACGTGGCGTAATCACTACTGTGCTGTTCTTCTTACCACTTCACGTGCATTCGCACCTGAAGTGGGGATCATAGACGCCGATTTCACACTACATTGATTGATTTCGGGTTTAACGCGCCGTCGCAACGCAGGAGGTGAGGCGCGCCGTAGTGGAGGGCTCCGGTTAGTTTTGACCACCTGGGGATCTTTAACGTGCGCGGAATCTCGTACACACGGGCGTTTTTGCTTTTCGCCTCCATCAGAAAAGCGGCCGCCGTGGCCGGGAATCGAACCCGCGACCTCGGGCTCAGCAGATTTCGCGCTACAGACGCTGAGTGAAGCCGGTTGCCGCTGGTTCTAGCGCGTGCTAACGCGGTCGACTTCGGGAGAGATATGGGAAAGGAAGGCTGCGGACAAAACGGTTGGGGCCTGCCAGTCATGGAGAACTTTCAGTGGCAAGTTCCGAAATTCATGTGAGGTGCAACAGCGCACGGAGTAGTTGCGTCTGCCGAAAGTGTGACGGGGAGGCAGTGAGAGCGATGGCGCCATAGCAGCGCGTGCCACCGTCCCCTTCTCGATTTCGCCAGACGCTCCGACGAGCGTCTCGCGCGGGCTCACCATACTACCCTCACCCGCACACTTTCACAACATTTTCCTCCGCAATTTTCTTCCTGCCTTCGCTCGCTCGGTTACGACGTCGACGCCATCAGCGCCGCCAAACCCCAGTACCGGCCGTAAACAATTCGTGAGATGTGGGAATTGTGTATTCTACGAAATCCCACTCTTGTGCAAGCGAGATACAGGCCAGACGGGCGGGTGCCTCAATGACCGTCTTAGAGAGTGTGTGTGCACCATGACCACAAAAACAGGATCTTGCTGCACAGTGTGCGATTCCTAAACAACGCTTAAAACACGCATCTTGAAACGATACCGGGACGCCCGATCCTGTAAAATGTACGAGGCTCCGGCCATGATTGTGCGAGTTCTTCTTCGGTGGCACTCCTTCGGCAGGAGGTAGCGTATATTTTGGAAGCTATAAGCTAGGTGCAGCACTGTGGAGGCTACATTGTCGTCAACAGTGCGCCCACTGAAGGCGCCGAACTCGCCGTGGAGGGGGTCCTGAAAGGACATTCCCGTCTCCCCTCTCGGCAAGTGGAACCGCAGGGCCCCGGCGCCTTTTGTCGCTTCCTTCGCGGTGAGTTAGGCGCCCTGAGGGTGCGGGCTGTTGACAATAATGTAGCCTCCACAGTGCTGCACCCAGCTTGTGGTATGAACTATAGTTGGTATTTCTGATATATTAACTGTGTGCCCTTTAGGTCGTTGCTGTTTTTAGTTATTTAACCTATCTCTGGTTCTTTTCCTTCTCGCACCGTCGTAAGATTACGATGGTGCGTTTTATTGCGCAGCAGTACACCTCTAACCAGCCAAGGAGATTTTCGCGTCCGCTTCAACAGAAAAAACCCAGGCTCTACGCCAAGGCTACACAAACTACTGGCACCACCAGGGATCGAACCTGGGCTGCCCAAAGAAAGCGGGGCAGCATTTTGGCTGGCGTACCCGCAAATTTTCATGCCATTTTTTCGCAGGGCTACCATGGTTGCCAGACCAGGACTGCCCTCTGTTGATTAGCTCGCATCATCCGTAAAGGCCGCGGATCTGTCAGTCCGCTCTGGTAACAAACCCCTGCGCGCTCGAGCTCGAGCCCGGGTCTTTTTTTCGCTTCGTCCCCATGGTTGCCAGACCAGGGCTGCCCTCCCCTTTACGCACTACCTTTACGGGCCCCATACGTTTGTAATACCTCCCATGGGGACAAAGCGAAAATAAAACCGGGCTCGAGCCCGAGCCCAGGGCGCGAGCGAGCAGGAGTTTGTGACCAGCGCGGGCTGACAGATCCGCGGCCTTTACGGGCCCCATACGTTTGTAGTACCTCCCGTGGGGACGAAGCGAAAAAAAAAAAAAAACTGGGCTCGAGCCCGAGCTCGCGGCGCGAGCGCGCAGGGGTTTGTAACCAGAGCGGGCTGATAGATCCGCGGCCTTTACGGATGATGCGAGCTAATCAACGGAGGGCAGTCCTGGTCTGGAAATTATGGTAGCACCGCGAAAAATTGGCGGGAAAATTTGCGGGTACGCCGAGCGAGAGCCCGTACTCCCGCCGACTAAGCCACGCCCACACATGGAGACGGGGAGACAGAAAGGTGGTTTTGTATTCAGCGTCTGGAAGGGGGAGGGAGCTTTTTGGAGGCGACACATGAAAAAAGAGTGAGGGGAAGAACACAGACAGTGAGAGATATGACGCCATAGCCGCGCGTATCGTCCACCTCCTCACCCTTCGAAAGACGCTCCTCTCTGTTTTGTTCCTGCCGACGCTGGTGCGTTAACGTTAATTGGGACGCCGCCCCCGCGAATCCCAGGTAACGGCTGCCAGAGTCTCTGGTATCAATCTTTGTAGAGCCACGTGTGTGAATTCAAGTGACGTCGCATGGGCAACCGTCGTGGGCGTCGTTTACAGCTTCGCAGTCCAACCACCTTCACAGCGTGGATTGGAGCCAATTTTGTACTTGTGGTTGTCCTCTTCTTCGTCCAAGTTTACAGCGCTGTTTTTGAAGCGATAACAATGAAACTCTTTGGCCTCACCTACATATGACGCATCCAACCAAGACCATAAGAATAAACCTCTTTGGCACTTCCGCAACGTTACCGTGGATCACAAAGGAGAGGCTAACTTTTTTTCAGTTAGCAGTTGTCAGCCTACACAAATTTGTGCAAGGGGACTGGGAGCTAGAGAGCAAGGCGTTGTATCAGCAATGTCTTGTATTTCCAGCTACCCACCAATTTTTCTCGTTTTCGTCACTGACAGCATCATGTCGTATACACGCCGTCGCACTGAGTCGGCTTGGGGTCAAGCGGAATCTGCGTTGCGCATGCAGATGACACCAACTTTTGCGCACGTGGGCGCACTGCGCAGAGTGCGCCTCGTCAACGTGCAACTGTCTCGTCAACGTGCATTCGTGCATCAGGATAGCTCGCGTGACAACGGCCGGCGCTTTTCGAGCTCGTCCTCGGAGCGGTACGCGTCGCTGGTCGGTTCTTCGGTCGACTCCGCTACAAAGGCCCGTACCGCGCTGAGCTCCTCTCTACCGGCCTGAGCATCGCGTATTGTCTCGTAGGCGTCGACGAAGATAGCCACGAACAGGCTGACCACGACGTACACGAACAAGATGATGAAGCTGTACATGTACGCCTGCGCGAAGTACCACACGATCAGGTCCTTGCTGTCGAAGAGCATGGCGAATGTGGCGAAGATGTCGTCGCCGTTGATGATGGAGAAGAGGCACTCGGCGCTCCTCGACAGCGTCCTGAACTTGATGTGATGCGGGCCGATGACCACCCAGCCGCACACTACGTAGCCGGAGAACAGCAGCAATGTGCAGAGCAGAAAGCGCATGACATTGGGAAGGGACTTCTGAAGGGTCAAAATGAGGATGTTATACACCCTGAAGTAACCGACATAGCGGAGTAAACCGCACCACGACAGCAGGCATCCGCATCCCAGGAGTACGGAGCAGGCATTGTACATAAGGCTGGGCACCATCTGCTTCTCAATCTGCATCTTGACGGCTGATCCGGCCGCCAGGATTGCATCGTCTATGATGATCACGATGAACCAAAAATCGACAAACTGGATTTTATCTCCCCAGAGCAGTGGCCGATACAAGTTCTCGGCGAAAAATTTGGACGTCTTGCGCATCAGCTTGTGGGCCCTGTAGAGTGAGCGACCGCACAGCGCCGTCGACAAGGCACACGTAGCTATGACGAGACCGTTCAGGACCTGGTGCAGCCTGTAAGCTGTGGACGCCGCGACGTCGCCGAGGCTTCTGCGGCACTCGACCGAACTGGGCGTCAGAAGCATCCGGATGCTGACCACTCCGTCGTGTCGCGAGTTGTCGTACACGACCGACAGGTCGTACTTGTAGCACTCCGAGAACGTCCCCTGGTTCGCTTTGGTCATGTAGAGGACCTTCAGCGAGAACGATATCTCGGCTGTGATCAGCGAGTCGAAGGAGATTTCTCTGCCCAGGAAAAGCGGGAGGGAGAAGTTCTGCCATTCTTGCGCGGGCCACGGCGTGTCAATCTCGGTGCAGTTGGTGACGGTCTGGCTGTCGAAGTTGAGCGTCGAGTTGAAGGGCCACACCTGGCCTTCCTTGTAGTCGGTCTCGCAGAAGACTGCCGGCTTGAGCGAACCGTCCGGAGAGACGTACTCGAAGCTCCCCACAGGCTCGGTCGTTATCATGCTGTACGCGACCACGACGTTGTTGACGTGCTGGTAGAACTTTTCCGTCGTCTCAACCACGTAGGGCCCCGCCGGCGGCGGGTACAGAAGCACGTCGCGCGACGTGTCCCACCCACGGAGCATGATGTGCTCGAGAGCCATGAGGGTGCCCCGGTGCTGGCTCTGGACGGTGGAGCTCTCCACGCCGAACGAGACCACCTGTACGGTGACCACGATCACTTTGAAGATCTGCAGCGTCAGCTTCCACGGGTAGCGGCCTCGGTAGCGCCACTTCTCCAGCGGGTTCATGAAATGTCGCCGCAGCTTGATCCGCATGTAACGCTCCATGACTCGCTCTTCCTGCAGTAGTCGGTTGCGAACTTCATCGCGTCCCGCGTCCGATGAGCAAATGACGCTGTCGGGCGGGCTAGACACACTGACGTTGACCGACGAACCGGAGCTGTAGCGCCGCAGGTAGCGGCGCAGCTTCTCATCGAAGCGGAGTGAGCCGGACTGCTCTTCGCTCGAGAGGACGTCGCCGTTCAGACCAGCTGCATCGACGCCTCCGCCGTTGTTCATTGTCAGCGGGAAAACCGACACAATGCCGGCGCGTATCGCGTTTCCTGCAGCTGCGATCGTTTGCGAAGCGCGTGAGTGCGGTCGCTTGATAACAGCCGGCAGATAGCGCGTTGTTGTCACAGCCGCGTCAGTTTTAGCGTCCATCGGATATTCTTTGTTCGCGGCTTGCATTAACATGGTAAAAAGCGCACTAGACGGGGACAGTAGTTTTCTAGTCTAGTGCGCTTTTTATCATGTCGAAGTCGTATCACCAACTAGCCCAAATTTCTGCGTTGAATTGCATTAACAACATTGCTTGCGTTGCCGATTTGCTGGATCGGGAACGCGAGACGTTTTCGGTATACCCATACGCGCACCAGTGCGTGGTCGATGGTGTGTTCAATTCGGCATAACTATAGCGTTTGGCGATTCACTCAGCTCTATTGCAGCCACGAAATGCGTTTTATAAAGCAAAAAACAATTACGCTAGAATTACTGAAAAGCTTTGAAATTTTGCTCTACACGACGTCGGAAGTGATGTAATAAAAACTCGGTGTTGCTGTGACGTCACCACAATGAATTCACCAGATTGGGAAACCACTCAAGACATCCGTTTCGGGAGAAAACTCGCAGTAAAGAAAAGTTTAGAATATTTGCCAGCTGTAAAAAAATATAGGGAACTGGCTTTTCCGTTGCTGACGGCTATTCTAGGAAAACTATGCGGCAGCAAAAGCTTCTCAGGACGCCTGCATTGCATGAGAAAGAGGAGGGAAAGAGCGTGATAAGCTACTCGTCGACAGTGATCTGTACTGCTTGGACTATATGATAAGGATACCCGAGTTAAAATTCGGAGTATCAAGAAAGATCTCCCTTTACCAGAAGACGATTGAACTGATATCCCCTCAAAAGCAACAGATTATAGATTTCAATGGGAGAAGCGTGGTGAACAAAATCACTGAGCTAGAGCTACTCAGTCATGACTCGAACATAGTTGCGGTTAGCAAAACGTGGCTGCGCCCGGAAATTTTGAGCCACGAACTGGTGCCACCAGATTATAATGTAATACGTACTGACGGAGGAGGAAGAGTAGCGATAAAAACAGGGTACAGAGTTCAACCGGCTTCCCGGTTTCCGAACCACGAAAGCGCTTTGTGTCAAAATAAATTTGATTGATTTGATTGATTGAGGTTTGACGGGATGACACTACACAGGCGATGAAGCGCGCCGTAGTGGAGGGCTCCGGATTAATTTTTACCACCTGGAGAATTTTAACGTGCGTCGAAATCTCGAACACATGTACGTTCTCGCTTTACGCTTCCATCAAAAAAGCGGCCTCCGCGGCCGCAATGGAACCCGCGTCCTTGGAATCAGCAGCACAGCCTTAGTCACTGAGCCACCGCAGCGAGTAGGCTAAATTTGACAATATGCTGGTCTTACTAGGCGCAATACACAAACCATCTAACCACCTCGAGGATCTTCATGAAGATCGTCGAGGTATAAGCACAATACAAGTACTGCTAGCAGTACATTGTATTGTGCTAAAACATGCACCCAACGACTTGTGCTGGGTGGGGATTTCAACCTGCCACAAATTAATTGGGACAGACAAGCCAACGGGTGTATTGATGATAATAAAGAGACGGCTCACACGGGCATAGCTCGCGCACCTCGCGCTCGTGGCAGTGGCGCGTGTTCAACCCTACTGAACGGGCGACTGGCTGTGTGGCTCCTTTTCTCCGTCGCTTTCCGCGATATTCTGGTGCCGAAACCCGGGAGATCGAACCACGAGCAGACTCGACTTGACACGGAGCAGACGTCGAGGTACGTTAGGCTTGTTATTCCTTTGGATCCAGCTGATTCGGCAAGCCTCGTCCTCGAACGCTGCTCGCCGCTCGTGCTCGCGCCGGAGCCACCCGGTTGCCCGGCTTCGCTGCCGTCTGCCATGGAGGAGCTACGCCGCCGCCGTGACTTCGTGGGGCAAGCCGTCACAAGGGGCGTAGCTGCAATCGAATCACTGCTGCAGGATCCAGACGCACCGACCGAGCAGATACACTCGTACATGTGCGTCCTTAACCGCAGGTATGAGGAAATGAAGGCTCTAGACAAGCGCGCCCAGGAGACCATCGATTTAGACGAGTTAGAAGCTGACTTGTTCACTAGCTATGAATACCACGAAAAGGTGCCAGGGTGATCCGCTCTCACGTCTACTTCGCCAGACCCTCCCCGGTTCCTTCATTGGTTGCTGTTCAAAGTACCGGAGGCTTGTACCGCCGAGCCCTGATTTCACCGTCACTCGGCACGGCAAGACCGCGGCGCTCCCCGGTGGCAGCAAGAGAAGCGTGGAGGTCGACAATGTGGCGAACGTGCACTCGCGTGTGGGCCGCGCGTCTCTACCTACACGTCCGCACAGCTGGCGAGGACTCTCATCGCCCGGAACAACTGGCGTAACTCGCGCCAGATTCCCTTGAGGGACGAATGGATGTAGAGCCAGTGTCTCTAATTGGATGCACCCAGCAGCCCGCCTAGCGACGACTGCTTCGTCCTCGCGGATCGTGTTTGAACCTCCCGCGCAAACGTTACGTGGCTTGGATGAGTGGAGAATGGAACAGCGTCAGAAGATGGTGGTGGCGACCCATGAAACGTGTGAGGGAAAGGCAGTGAGAGAGATGACGCCGTAGCCGCACGTGTCGTACTCCTCTTCACCCTTCGCTAGACACTCCTCTCCATTTTCTTTCTTTCGTCGCTGCTGCGTTCGCTCCCTCGGTTACGCGGACATAAACAGACGCCGCTCCCGCGAAGCCCAGGTAACGGCTGCCGAAGGGCTGCCCTCTAAAACGACTGAAACCAGCCGTCGCCGTTTCCACTCAAATTCACTTCACCAATTAGCTGCGAATCCCTCCCGGTAGAAGGGAAACTTTCCCAGTTGGAACGCTTGCTTGACCCCATATTTCTTTATCAGCTTGAAAGGCCTTCCGAGCGACATTTTCGCCGATGTCTTTCACGCCTAAGTATGCGCCATCACCGGTTGCCGGTTTATGCGTGCACGGTTTGCGGGTAGAAAAAGGGGGCGTGCACGCACAGCTAAGCTTCTTGCCGCTACCGATGAAATGCCGGTTGTGCTGGTATTTACATGGCTCAATGCGGTTGGTCGGCTGCCTTCCTCTGATGTGTTACACAGACATCTTACACACACAGTAAGATACATACGAGGGGGAAGGAAAACGGAAGGCTACATATTTGTACGCGAGAATAGAGCTCAAGGGCTTCGTTTTAAATCGTAATAAGACGGATGCATGCCGTTTGTTTGGAGGAAGAAAAGCAAGAATTGAAGTGTTGGCCCGAACACAAGCGCGAATGGGTGCAGAAACAACGGAGAGCAGATGACACCGCCGTTACCGCCTCAAGTTCAACTCGTGGAGCAGCGGCGAATTCCTCCTGGATGATCAGGGAATTGCCCGCTTGGAACGCCGCCGTGAGCCACTTCTTCAGAGGGCTTTTAGGGGATAATTTCGACGGCGCACATGACCCGTTGCCGGTTTATGCGTGCGCAGGTTTGTAGTGGAGAATGGTGGGAAGGAGGAGGGGAGGCATGCACGCGCAGCTATAGGTTTCATGCCCGTACCGATGGATGGTATGTCCGTTGTGCTTGCTGGTGCGAGATCTAAACACGGACGTTAAACGGCCCAATGGCACCTATCAGGAGTCCTTAGTGGTAGAGCAGATTGGCAGCAGGGGAGAAGTTCTATTAGGATTGGAACGTTGTTTTAGTTTCGCTAAAAGCTGGTATTTTGAACACAACTTCAAGTCCTGCAGCGAAAAAAAACCGACCTGTGAAGACATTCGTATTTCCGGAACAAATATGGCTTTTTTTTTTCTGGAACATGAACGAAACATCCAGGGCCAAAGTACAGCAGTATTCACCATCAGATATGAACATTAACGTCCGTCGCTGTCAAAAAGAAGAGAAATCGCATTAGAGCGCACCTTACAAAACCTCCAACGTAGCGTAGTATATTCTGTGCCATAAAGCGCGGCCACCTTGGATATCGCTTCCGTATGCTATAAAACATCCCAGCATGGTATCATCCTGGTTAGGACTACGGCATGGTAACAGATGCCTGGTTGGGCGTTTGTGTATACTTTTCGAACACGAAAATTGTATACGGTACTATCATCATCAACAAAAACGAGTAGCGTTCTCCTTGTGGAGAGCTTCTAAAGGAAGGATGGCGAAAAAAATTACACCATCTTCCCACCGTCCACGTGGGAACCCTGAGGGGATGCAAAGCCGTGGAGTAGTAGCGTGCTAATTGGTTGTTACAGTAAAGACACGTGTAGTAGCGTATTAAATGTCTTCTTTATTTATCGAGTAGTGGGGAACGTTTTGCGGCTTCTCGTTCTCGAAGCGAGGAATCCGCTGTTCGACACTTTCGTTTCGAAGCATTGTCACGTTGCCGAACGCTAGAGCCACTAAATAAGCTACGCTTTATTTAGTGACGCTATACGCCATCTGGATCAGCTACTCGCCACTGGCGTTTCAAAGCGGCTTCTCGTTCTCGAAGCGAGGAATCCGCTGCTCGACGCTGCCGGTTACGTTCGGCGTCGCGAGCTCACCGAAGAAGCAACTGAGCGGAGCGCGGACCGGGTTTATTTGCAGAGCAGAGGGAGTGGAGAGGAGGAGCAGCGCGCATGTGCGTGATTGGACAGCTGGTGTGAAGAGGGGAGAGGAGGAGCAGCGCGCGTAGCGCACAGGTGGCGTGGAGAGGGGGAGGGGAGAGAGTGGTGTTATCACAAATGGTGTGGAGAGGAGCAGAGGTGCGGAAGCCGGACGCCGACGGACGACGGAGGGTCGACTAAGAGATGCTTTGCATCTAAAAGCGTGGCACAGGCGGCCGCTCAGGCCGGAAGTCCAGCTGTGACGTTTCCCGGCCGCTTTTCTTTTCCGGCATCGCGCGACAAGGTGGGGGCGGAGCATCAGGCCACTTTTGTTTGCGTATATTGCCCCGCTTCTATTACAGGCATTGCAAAAATATTTCGTACACGGGAACTATTCAACGTGTACTTACTGTTCGGCAACTTTTCTTTTAATTCTAAAACCTCTTCACCTTCGCTTTAACAACGAAGTGATATCTGACCATTAAGCAATGGCGTCGAACATGTCGCAACAACATTCTTTCAATCTGTGTTTTCACAAGCAAGGCAGTACAACAATTACGCATTGCCATTGAGCTCTTGATGTATGACAAGCATGCCTGATGTTTAGATAAGCAAGCTAGGTATCGTATCGCTCTTACAAAAATAGGCGGGGAAAATGTGTTGGTCGGGATGGCGTACCAAGTGGGTTACCCGGTACATCTAAATCATATTTTAAGCGCATCGCCTGCGCAATCTCGGGTTCCGAAATATTGGCTTGTGGCGAAAGTTGTCCCGGTGCAAAAGTCCGGTGTTCGCCGAAAACCCGATTCCTCCAACGTGTGTGTGCAGTGAGCTTTAAGGGCAAATAATATCAAAATCATCGTTGGGCAATCTCTCGCAAAAAATTGCTACGTATCTTGGTGCCTTTTTTTAACACGGTTTCCGTCAAAAACTTTCGAATATGGCACAACTTAACGACGTGGTAAACGACATTTTCGTAGCCCTAAGTAGTAATAAATTTAAGGCAAACTGATGCAATATTTTCAAATGAAAAAATTGGTCGCCATCCCGCCCTGCGAAAGTGGATGTCCAGAGAGATAGAGAGGGAGAGAGATGAAGCATTTATTCAGCTTCAAAGGTAGGAGTGGATCCTTAGTTCCGGAAGCCACCTATTGATCGCGCCGCCGTTTAGACCTGGTTCCAAGGAGTGCTTGGTCCTCCAGGCGACCTCTATCTCCCACCGCTCAGGGGAAAGGGCATTTGGAAGGGGTGGTAGGTCGGGGTTTTTCTTGCAGCTCACAATGATATGGTGGAGCGTACCTATCTGATCGCAGAATTTGCATTTGTCTGCGTACTGCATCGGGAACAATAAACGCATTCTTATGGGCAGTACGGAAGTGGCCTGTTTGAATTTGTCTCAGCGTAACTTCTTCACTTTTGCTAAGTGATGTGTGACCCGCCGCGGTGGCTCAGTGGCTACGGCGTTGCGCTGCTGCGCACGAAGTCGCGGGTTCGATTCCCGGCCGCGGCGGCCGCCCTTTTGATAGAGGCGGAAAGCAAAAACACCCGTGTGTTCGAGATTTCGGCGTACGTGAAAGATCCCCAGGTGGTCAAAATTAATCCGGAGCCCTCCACTACGGCGCGCCTCATCGCCTGCGTTGCGTCGGCGAGATTATAAACCCTATAATCAATCAGAATCAAGGGATCTGTGAGGGCTCCGGAGTGTCTGTCTTGTCGTCCTGCGTGATTTCTTGTTAGTTAGGCGAGGTGTGGGGGCTGCGGGAAACTCAGTCGCTCGGTGGGCTAGATCTCGAGCCTATTGATGGGCGAAATGGTTACTCGTCAATGAGGAGTGGACAGGGGTCCACACGATGTTGACTGGGTGTTTTGGGTAATGTCTCTAGCTCCGGGAGCTCTGTGGAAGCCACCCGTCCTGACGAAAAACTCCGGCAAGCTGCCTGGGAGTCGGTGATTACAGTTGAGCATTGATTGCTGTTGAACCACTACAAATGGTGATTGAGGAGGCAATGAAATGTTTCTCGTCGTCTCGGCGGGCTTGTCGCTTGCGCTCGGCAAGTGTCACTAGATAAGGGTACGGAGTGTTTTCACTTTTTTTTCTCCTATTGTTCCGTGCCGCCGCAATAATCATTGGTCAGTTCCAATGAGGTTTTTAACCTCCTTGGTCAGTTCGCATTGCGTGACATTTGTTTACACTGCGACGGTTCATGGGCGCCGCCATTTTGTTGTTTATGCGTTTTAGTCGGTCAACTCCGGTAAGCTTAGCTTGGCCTCCCTCTTCGGTTGCGCGCAACTGACGTCGTCCCGAATGCGAGCCAAAGATGACGCGTGTAACATCATTCCAGCATCAGAAGTGTGTCCGAAGATGGCGTTTTGCTGCATCTTCAGTAGTTCGTTAAACGACCGGGTCGAAGTAAACGGCGAGGCCGCAGTTGCGACAGTCTCGCAACACTGATAAACGCTAAAATGGCCGCCGTTGCTGGTTTGCGTGCCTCAGTTACAGTGTACCTCAGTGGTGGTAGCGTGAACCGCGTGGCGCGTTTTTGCACGCGATTCGTGTGCGTCGGCGTTTCGCGTGCGATTTTTTGACGCCCGCGTCGGCGATTCCGCACGCGCGGCAGTGGGAGGAGCCTGGCGACTTGCGCCAATGAGGAGGCGCGCACCTCGTAACGGCAGTTTGGAAGCACTCGAGACAGCCGAGTGGCTCCGCCAGAGATTTTTAGGCTTACCACCCTGGCAGATATTGCATGGGCGCTTTCACAAGAGGCGCGGATGATGTTTTATAGTACCGTTTTCGCCCACATTTTAAGCTCCTTTACCGCACAAGCAACTGCGTGCGTGCCTTGAACGGCATCACGCGTCCGCCGTACAGGGTGGAGACACGTATCGCTGGCGCCGCGCGCGTCCATTTTGGGTCACTCGCTCGCCGCTGAAGCAAGTCATAGTATCAAAACAGCGCTAAAATTATCGCCGCAACGCGGTTTACTGGTGAAGTTTGAATCATCGTATCTGTTTTGCGTTGCTGGGTCTCGTGGGAAACGAAAAGAACAACGCGTTTGAGCACGTTGACCCAATTGCAGCGGCACGGGACCGTTCAAAGGGTGTCTCCACCCTGTACGGCGGCGGCGCTGGCATCGAGGCACACTACGTGCGGGTAGAGTGAACTAGTGCGGGTGGCTCCGCGGCAGCGTCAATGCGCCTGTGGCGTGCGCGACGCGTTTTCGGGAGCAGAAAACGCTCCATGCGGTTCACGCTTACATGATACGCTCGGCTTCTCTGGCGGCAAATGCTGGGTCCTGTCTAGCCTGACGCATTTGCTCAGCGTCTTGGACAAGGACTGCTCTATTTAGGTATACTAGATCCTGCCTAGCCTTCATAATCTTTACCAGGAACACAAGGTGGCGGGTGGGGGGGGGGTCCCATCATCATCCATAATGCGGTTTTGATGCTTGTTTTGTGGTTTCTATAAACGAATTCTGAGTTCTATGCTGCCTGATTAGCCTGACGCATGCGCTCGGCGTCTTAAGCCTTGGTGCCTTGGCGTTTTTGCCCACGGAGATGAAACCGTTGGGGGGTAGGGGTATACAGCTTTGCTGTAACATATCAAAGGTATTTGACAGGTATCACACGCTGTATAGGAATTCACAAGAAGTTGTTGATGACATCTACGACGCGACAGCGTTACTACGACTTCAAGGGAGCGTTTCGGGACGGAATTGCTGCATTTAGCATTTATGCTTTCCAAGAACTCGAGTTGGAAGAGTGAGACCAGCCGCAGTGGTTTTTGTCGCCGCGGCACAGGCAAGACAAAGGCCATATATATATATGGGCGTGAAAGCTTGCGGCTGCGGGTGTTTGTCAGTTCAGTTTGAGCGAGGAGGCGACAATTCCAAAGTGTTTATTATGTAGCGTCGACAATTGTTGCATTTGTTGCCTTAGTACTTTACTACATCTCGGTGTCGGTGTATACTGTGTTTTCATGGTTTTGGAACTTTCCTCAAAGGAATTTCTCCTTGGCTTGTCACCTGCCCTTGCCTATAGATTCGGATACATATCTTATCCATGGGGTCCTAAAAGGGGTTGTGCCGATACATGGGGCCGGTGTTCACATTTTCAGATAAATCAATTTTGTGGTAATCACCCCCTTCAATAATTTTGTTAAAGCGATGAGCTAGTAAAGTTATTTCAGATTACCACCGGAGCATTTTTGTTCGCGGCGCGTTTGCCCCTCGTTTCGCTTTTCTCCTCGTTCCACGCCAGCGCTCCGTTCGGATATTGCCCATGATGCATGCCTTCTCGGTGACGTACTGCAACAACATCTGGTTGCGCGCGTCTGCTACGCGCGTCGCAAAAATCTCTTTGGGACGGGGCCGTCTGACTTTCCGCGTTCCGTTTGCGCCGT
The DNA here is from genome assembly GCF_048455015.1 of Haemaphysalis longicornis. Lineage (NCBI taxonomy): Eukaryota > Metazoa > Arthropoda > Arachnida > Ixodida > Ixodidae > Haemaphysalis > Haemaphysalis longicornis. Next base: position 34,582,807 of record NW_027526460.1, read on the forward strand.
TTTCTTTTTATTTATCACTCTGCTTATGAATCCCGCACTCCCTCCGCTCACGGCTGAAAAAGCTGACCAAAGGAATATGGGTGGAAAGGAGGGGAGGGGGGGAGGGCATCTTTACGCTTGCACAACCACGCCGAAAGATCGCTCGAAAAGAGAACGACCTTGTCAGAGTCCCCGCGCGGACGCGGCAGCAACGCGTGTTGCGAATGACTAAAGAATCGCCTCAAACTTTGTGAGAGTGAGCACGTACAGTAGGTAAAACACTTGTCAATGACAGCGATTTCAACTTCCAATAGTTACACTGGAAAGCTGCCCAAACATATACTCTTTACAAACATATATCTTGAGACGAAATGAGGGTGTTTCAAAACGCCGCAGTAGTTTTCTGCAAATTCCGCTCGGCCACGGCAGGATGCAGCTGCAAGTACGAAAGCTGTGTTATAGAAAAGCGTTTTACCCACTGTACATGCGTTCCGAACCGACTTTGATTTATATATTGCATAATTGGCCGCTCGTTCGCGCCAATTTCGAAGCGGGCGTTGACGGTTGACGGTGAAAAAACAGTTATTTACACGTACTTACGAGGACTTTACACTGAAGACAATGAATACGACACAACATTATTAGCAACTGGGTTAAGCTATAAAAATGGCACTGCCGATTACTGAGGGTGTATGCACTGGGCTTTCGACCGCGCGGCGGCGCTACCATAGCGGCGGCGCTAGGGTGCCTCGATGCGCGCCCGCTCCGCTGAGGGTGAGGACAACCGCGTCGTCTGCTAGCGCGACCGCCATTTTCTTGCATCCGCTGGACGCGGGGCGCGCGTTTGCTGCGTGACGCGCCTTGATAGAGCTGGTCTCGCTAACAGTATGGGCTTGATTTGGCTTTACTTTTGATATTCATCCCTTTTCTAGGGTAGATTAACAGAAGAGTACGGTTTTGGTGAAGGATTCCCTATTTTGAGATGATTAGCGAAGGTATGGTGTATCCCGTGTGTTTCTGTTGCGCTACATTTGATCACTATGAATTACCAACTAGCCCAGTCTACAGCTTTACTTTTGGTGAAGTAAGCGTGATGCGCCGGAATGACGCTTCGGGACTGAGAAAGGTCGCACACCTTCTTACAACGAGCGCCTTATTTCATGATACAAAATGAGAGATCTGAAGATGCAAAGCGCCACACGTTTCATATCGGCCCGTCCGTTTGTATCAATCAAATATAAAAAGGCCGCAAAAGCATGATGAAATCTCCAACATAAACCGTACGTCTGGTATCTAGAAACAGCCACACAGACAAGCTGACAATAGCCCCAAATGGATTTGGCACTGCTGAGAATCCGGGTACAGTGGTGATCTCGCTTAGGGTGAACATGGGAGCGCGTGAGCGCCGGTACCATCAGAGCAGCCTACCATCGGCCGCGCGAAGCATCGCGCATGCGCTGTGCGTGTAGAGCCGTAATTTGCTTTGAACGCGCGGATTGCGTCATCGGAGCGTCTGATCATCTTCTGCTATGCTGTGCGTCGTCTGCTAATGGTGCCTCGCTTTGAACACCGAATCGTCGAACCTTGTACGAACATGCCTGATAAAAACCACAAAGTATCTTTTCCACCGTAAATTGAATCGGGGTTGTAGTGCCCTAGCTCATTTTAAGCTCTAAATTTATTTCTGACAAACATTGTGTGCATGGGCTCCTTTGGTTTCAGCGGCAATTGCTTAAAACAAATAAACTGCCGTTTCAATTAACGTCATCTTTTTATGGAGTCTCATTGAAGCATGCTGGCGAGTTGCGAACTTGCGATGTGACGAACCAATTGCATTGCATTCAAGCTAATGAACGGATAACCGCTCACTAAGAAACAGTTTTCTTGCGGTTTCAAGTTTCCACTTATTTTTACAGCGGCCGATTTGTCCACCGCTTCAAGCACGATGAAGTTAGCAGACGACATTCAGACGCTCCGATATGACGCGATGCACGCGCTAGAAGTATAGCTTCGCTCTATACGCACAACGCATGCGTGCGGCTTCACGCATCCCACGGTAGGCTGCTCTGATATTACCGGCGGCCATGCGCACCCGTCTTCATCTAAGCGATATCACCGCTGTACTTACACTGCATATGCAGGAGGGGTTCATCGGCTGCCACTTGTCCCGCTTGATCTTCACCGTCCACATAACTTAGAAGCCGCTTTTTCGGGTCTCTAAGAAACGAAAACATCCTCCAGAAACTCTTAGAGCTGTTAGAACACTGGGGAACGCAGCACCAAGGCGTTCTGCAAAGAGACTTTGTGAAGAGCGCCGCTTTTCGCGCGCCTAGCACGGGAGTCCGCGGGGGCGGGATGCAAGAAAATGGCGGCGGCGCCTCCCGAGAACCGGTCTTGGCGGCGGCGACCCCTTCAAAGAGTGGCGCCACCCTCAGCGGAGCGGGCGCGCATCGAGGCACCCATGGAGGAAAGAAAAGCTTAGGAGAGGCCCTGACGTCACACCCAGCGCAGCCGGAAACGCCATTTCTGTAAGTCGAATGGCGGACCATTGGCCCTCCATGCCATTGGCGGACTCTTTTTGCCTCTCTCTCTCGGTGCACCTTCTCCGCCTCCTCCGTCCTGTATCGCCTCTCTTGTCGTCTGCATCTGCCAGCGCCGAGCCGGCGGAAATCAGCTGATAGGCAGGTAGAAGGCCGTTTTGCAGCGCGTGACCGTGAACCTAAACGCGCGGTTACACTGTTACACGTCTTCAGTGTGGCCGCAGCAGGTTTGCGAAGTGGCTCGCTCTAACAATGCCGCAATGCTCGGTGCCAGGCTGCAAGTCGCGATCGGTATCCAAGGAATTGGGCGTCACTTTCCACCGGTTAGTGCATCATTCCGCTGACTAGTATTCCTGTACATTAGTGTGCATTCATCCTTTGTTTGCAAATCGCCGCCGTTTATAGGTTCCCAAGCGATGGAGAACGCCGCAAACAGTGGGCGAACGCTGTGCGGCTACCGGACTGGAAAGTGCCCAAGTTTGCGTTGCAGTTTCACTGGCAATCCCAGAGATGACTAGTCAATTAAACGGCCGTTCTATATATATGGGTAAGCAGCACTTCATGCAGATTTCAAGCTAAAAAATTGTGGAATATTTTTACCGTTGTTCGCGTGCCTTCGATAGAATTTTTTGCGGAGGAGGAGGATGAGGAGGAGGAGGAGGCAAAACGTTTTATTGAGCAAAAAAAGGAGAGGGTGGGTGGCGTCAATAAACTTTTTTTCGCCAAGTTTCAACTTGTCTCAGTGTCAATAAATTCAAGGTGATATCAGTTGAAAACGTTCATACACCAACCTCGCAGTCTGAAGCGTTGAAAAGCGAAATCCAGAGCGAGACCACAAAAAGAACCAGATCCAGCACTCTTCCAGTCAACAGACGGACACCTACTAAGGTAATAGGGAGATGGAATTATATCAACTGGGAATCTACCTTGTAACAATTGCAAAGGCACTGCCGCGCATTGCCGGCCTAGCAAACTACATACAGCGGCGATAACCAAAAAATTGAGTGGCGAATCGTTCGGTTGCAAGTCGCCTACGTACTGCACACCATGTATCACTTACCGAAAATCTACCTGACGGGTGTCCGCGCGTACGACGGGACGGCGCGTTCACGATATCTGCACTTCAATAGACGCGTCGTGATCGCGACCGGAGCAAAAGCTTGACGCGGTACAAGGTGCACTTCCAAGTAGAAATTAAATGACATATTCACATCGGCGCAGCTGTCGCAACTCGCTGCATCCTTTTCGAGTTCCGCAAGACCACAGCGCAGCAAAGCGAAGCAGCAATCTTCGCAATCGGACGACAAGGCAGGCGCTGCCTTTCCTCCATGACTGGCGGACGGCGGGCGGGCCGTTGCTAGGACGCCGTTGCTAACGCGACTTTCAATGGCCGCCGAAAGCACGTGACTTCCTCCACACTTTTGCCAATGCACGGGGATAGCTGAGGGCCTCTCCTAAGCTTTTTTTTCCTCCATGGAGGCACCCTAGGCGGCGCCGACGCCATTTGTGCGGTGGCACTCTGCCGCGCTGCCAGCGCGTTTCCCGACGCGAAACATGTTTGCGGCGTGGTGTTGGCAAGAATGTTCGTGTGGACGGTGTTTTTTCAGCGCGATTTGTGGGTTTGCGAATGCCTTGTCATGAGGAGTAGCCAGCATTGCTTTCGGTTCAAAATTCCGGACAGCGCTGTCCATGCCTCCTGCAACCACAGGCCTCAAGCAGACCGCACGACAAAAGCCAGCGCGCCGCTTTCTTTTCTTTTTTTTTTCTTTTTTTGCTGTTTGGAAGCGAAGGCTAGGGCAACGCTCGAAAACGGTCAGACTCCAAATCATGAATTCGCGACTAATAAGTACCTAATCTATGGCGCCCGTTTCATTTCAGGTGCATGGGTCCCGGGACGGTGGGCATTGAAGCTCTCACCTCGTCATATTGCCGCGAACCATACATTGGGTTTGTTTATTTGTGTTTTGCTTTTACCGCCCGGCTGCGCCGGTCTGTGTTATCTCCGTGCCAAGGGAAGCGCGTGTTCCATTCCTTCTTTCTGTGCCGCATGTGTTATCTGTTGTGATAGGGAGAGCATTCCGATTTACGTGAACAGCCCGGAATAATCTTCTTGCATCTACAATGTTCTCGATGCGAATCGACGGTTCCAGAACCACGCGCGCCGAAAGATAAAAAGCCTGCAGAGCAGACGCCGGGGCATTCGATTCTGCGACGCTCGCCGACGCACGTACGTCACTTTGTTGACCGCTGCCTCGCCGCCTCTGTATTCTTTTCAGTTGTTAGGGGAGCACAAGTTCGCTCCAATAAACTTGTTTCTTTTCCGAACAACTGCGTCGTCCTTGGCTTCGTGACAATATGCTTGAAACAAATGTTCACAGTTTAAGGTAGCCGGAGTACTTCATGGACGAGACGAACCAGACTGGGCGTCCAGCCTCAACATGGGCTACTTTGAGTGTTTTGAGGCATAGGCGTCAACTACGTGGGGGCAACGGGGCGCGTGCCCCCACCGAGCTTCCCCGGTGGGGGCGACGCCCCCACCGGGGAAGCTCGTGTGGAATTTTCTCCGTCCGGCCAGCCGGGGCCATCCTATTGATAGTTGGTGAAACCTGTAATGACCTCGCAGCTAGTGTAACTATACCGACCAGTCGCACCCGCTCTTTGCACGCTCTAAAGCGGTAACTACCCGTGACAACTGACATTTCGCCGGCGTTACAAGAGAAACATCGACGTCTCTCAGGCCCCTTCGACGCAGTCGCACAGAAAAACGCGTCTTTCAATACTCCCATACAAATTATCGGCCTTTCTGCTGGCAAGACCGCAAAGGTGCGGCTCTCCGCCCGTTGTGCGCTTAATTAAATTCGCGACATCTTGGTTTTCCCAGAAAAACAATGAAAGCGTGAACGTCTTCCACAGTACCCTGGCTGGGGGCAGTAGTGGTCCCAGAGACTGTTTTTTTTTTCTCTTTTTTTTTGGGGGGGGGGGGGTGCGAATTTTGATACCAAAAAAACAGTAAAAAAAGGCAGTAAAACAGTAAAAAAGCAGTAAAAAAGAAATAAGAGGGCACTCGTCGTTATTATTCGATGCTCCGCAGCATGCAGGTGTAGCGGTCCCCTTTTCCGAAACCAGTTAGGGGCGAAGAGGCTTTATTGCACCTCTGAGGATCTTTGACTTGTTCCTAAGCCTGCGCTCCGCGCATAAACGTCACGTCAAAGGTCGCACCCCCACTACAAATCAGTCGACGGCCTAAAACCGTTCGTCGTGACGCACGCGGAACGTCCCGAAAGGCCGCATGCTGACAGGACCATCCGATACCCAAACGGCAAAAGAACACGCAACCGTGATGCCTCGGAAGCTGCCGGCGCACTGTTCTCGGAATGCGCCCTGAGCCGTGCGCGCACGCACACACACGGTTCGTAGAAACGGCGAGGAAGCTGGAAAGGAGGCGGCCGGTGGGGAAGCGTGCGGCCTTCAATCCAGTGGGACACAGGGAAGCCGCAGTAACCCAACGCTCCAGCCTCCACGCAGTGTAGGCATCGGCAAACGCGGAAATTGCGGCCGGCCGGCTGTTCTGCGGACGCCCCAGTCGTCGGCAACTAGTGAAGGAAGCGACTTCTTCGAAACAAGTGCACGTGGTTCGGCGGCCACGGTTGCAGCCTCGAGAAAGAACCGCTCCCCTCCATGCACCACTTCTGCGGAGGAGGCGATAACCATGCGGGCGTGTGCGCGTATGCGGTGTAACCCACTTGCCCACAAATCACTTGGCGACACAGTGGTTTTTGGCGCCCCTTAGGCGGTGCAATGGCTGACTCGTGCCCGTATTTCTGACGGTCGCAACACGCTTGCGACCTCGCATAAGTGGGAAGCTTAAAAAAACAAGAAATAAGAAGTTGAGGAGCTCTTAAATTTGTAGAGGGGGGGCGGGGGGGGGAGGGGGCAACGGTTCCGAGAATTTATGTCCAGTTGTCGCTCCGTTTCCGGTCATCCCCGAATTACTAACTTCAAGAAAACAAACCAGAGCGTGTTACAGTCTCAAAGAAAGCCGTCGACGCCGCGGCCGCCGCCTTGACATTTCGCGTCTTCGGGACAAGTCCACCCAGCGATTTATGACCCGGCCGCTGCGCTGCCGCTACCGTTCCCGCGCCGCAGCCTGAACACTCAACGCGCCCGGTGCGAAACCACATGGTCCCCGCCCCCCTCGCATGCTTCCGAGAATTAGGGCCAACCGATTCCCAGTTGCCGCCGAAGCGCTAAGCGGTGTCTGCCGCCCCTGGAGAAACACGTGCAACAAAATGCACTCGAAGAAAGTACTTCCATCTGTGGCGCGTCGCGCCCCTTGGCCCCTCTAGGCCGGCTAGTTGACACTCAGTCCGAGCCTTTACGAAAATGAAAGAAAAAAAAACAGTGCAAGCAACCCGGCCAATCAGCGGCCCGGTGTGTGTCTTGTTTACAAAAAAATAAATGATGACACCATGTACCAGTTTTCTCAACTTTTTGTCCTACCGTTTCAGCGAACATGTAAAACTTTCTGAGCTCACGCGGGGCACCGATGCCTTCCACCCCCGTCACACTCTGACAGATAGGAAAATTGTACGCCTATGCAGTGTGTGCTACGCCAATTCAGCAGTAGCCGCGATCAGCAAAGCCCGCCGGAAAAGGGGATGTAGACAGCTGGAAGGTTAAAAATAAAACAACTAAAATAATATATATATATATATATATATATATATATATATATATATATATATATATATATATATATATATATATATATATATATATATATATATATATATATTCAAGTGTATTTGCCCCCACCGGGAAATTGAAAACTCTACGCCTATGTTTTGAGGTGAACGCGCATACATGCAATGCCGCTTCTCAGGTTTTTGTGGGCATCCAACTATTTTGTCGCGTGCCACTCTTCTCTAACGACCAAGCGTATTCCGAGATAACACACTAAAGCTTGACGCCGGGTACAAGGCTTGACTACTTTTTTTTTCTTGTTGTTTACACGCGTGCATCGTATATTTATCGAACATGTATTCGGTCTCCCTATCTTTTATACTGATTTCTTTTTGGTAGATGGGTTTATTTTTCGTGCGTTCGTATGTTCGCATACGCTGATGTTATTTGATAAGTGGTTTTTAATTGCATTGCATTAGTTCATATGCTCGCTTTGTATTTAATTCATTGTTTGAGCCTGTATATTGCTATTACCTTCTATAATTCCTGAAAACATTATTATTTTCTATATGTAAACCGCATTTATAGTGTAACTTGACTAATCTCCCCGTGTACAATTGTTTTGTCAACTTAACCACTCCCTTCTGTAACGCCCTCTGAGCATTGAAGGTATTGAAATAAATAAATAAATAAATAAATAAATAAATAAATAAATAAATAAATAAACACGTATGGAGTGACAAACGAGAGCGCTCTTGAGTGCACCCGCACGTATGGCGTCGCGCCGCCGCAGGTATACGCCGCCGAGCGATCGAAGGCCCAGTGCATACACCCTATACGCGCCCTACTGTGCTTCTCGCAGCGTGTCACCGCTGCCGGCGACCATGTTGTGTTGAACCTCCCGCGCAAATGTCACGTGGTTCGGATGGGCCACGCGCGGAGTAGTAGCATCAGCCGAAAGTGTGAGAGGAAGGCAGCGAGAGAGATGGCGTCATAGCAGCGCGTGCTGCCCTCCCTACCCCTCACACTTTCGCCATGACGCTCCGGTGAGCGTCTCGTGCGGCTCAGAAGCTGCCCTCCCCCGCACCCTTTCGCCACATTTTCATCCGCCGTTTTCTTCTTATCCGCTCGCTCGGTTACGATGCCGACGCCGCCACCGCCGCCAAACCCCAGTAACGGCCGCCAGAGTGCTTATCGTGGCACGATCGCTGAAGTGGCCTGTAAGTCAAAAAGGCGGTGAACCGAGGACCGCCAGACGAAGACCTCCCATTGCCGGTGCAACTTGTTTTCTGATTTCATATCGATGAAGGTTAGAACGTTATGGAGGTGAGTTCTGGCGACGCGTTCTTCACGGTTGCAACTTCGCCTCCGCGGCCGATATCCTAGGTCACCATCGGGCTGCACTGGCATCCCATAAAGTCATGTTTACATCCTAATATCCGTCCAGCGTGCGCCGCAAAACCGGGAGGTGTGTGTGTGTGTGGGGGGGGGGGGGGGGGGGGGGAGGTTGCATTCCCACTCGCCCAACCAATTGCCCTCCAGCTTGGTGAGGTTTAGTTTCGCCCCACAGAAACGGCAGAAGTGATGTGGAAGCTCTGCGGCCTTGCTCACCAGGCACCAGGGATTTATACACCTCGAAAAATCGAAGTTCTGGATAAACCCCTGCCTGGGACAGTGCTGTGCAGGTGACGGCGATGTCGTATGACATCGCCTACGATAGATGTCGTCCTACGGTAGGCCTACGGTAGATGTCCTACGGTAGGCCTGTAGAACGCGGAGGCCTTCGTCCCCAAGCACCAGTCCCCTGATCGAGTTGCAAGTGGCGATCATTCGACAGAGCGGTTCCGGATAGAACGCGAACAACACAGGAGACAGGATGTCAATACATCCCTGGCGGGCCGACCTGCTAACCCCTACGGGTGGAGCGAGTGCTCACCCGTACCCTTCCCCTACCCCATAACACTTACTGTGATGTCGACGTAACAAGTTTCCAGCCATTTCATCATTGGTTCCCCTTTCCCACGCGGCGAAGAGAAAGGTGCGATCGACCTGATAGAAAATTCCTGAGGTCTAGTTAGAGTACCACTTCCATCTGTGCGGTCTCACAGGCGGTCCTCAATGTGGATTCTATATATGTTTACTCTAGTTGCTGTAACATCTCCCGGCCAGCATCTTGCTTGGCTGTACAAATACCGGACTGCGCTTCTAATAACCGAATTTCGGTTATTACTTAGGTATCGAAAAAATAAATCCTAGCGAGAAAGGACGCAGACACAAAGAACACACAAAGAAGGCCGCCGCGCGATTACGAATCAAGTGGCCCGACACTCTACCATACACCGGTATTCGCTCGCTCTGCAGTGCATCCTGGTTGAGACCGCATGCATGAACCTGTGCCCCACCGCAAATGCCGCCGATTCTACAAGATGTTCGCGAAAATAAACAGAACGAGACGTGTACAAAGGGAGAAGGGTGAGTGCAACGCCCGCGGGTTAGTTCTAAACAGTTGTAGCGCATATGTATGCCTCTACACGTAGAGACTTTAAAAAATTCAACCTTTTAAATTTTGAAGGCGCACAGGCGGTCGTGCACAAAGTGGCCGGCAGCTCGCAGCATATAATGCGGGCAAATCAGAATATCTGCGAGACATCTACTTTTGTTTGGCGCTCTTTGCCCCAACTGACCTCGCGCAAAAAAAAAAAAACAATTATCATCATCATAATAATCATCATCATCACCAGAATATCTGCCTGTCTCTGTGCAACCCATGTTCGTCTGCGCACACATCATACCCGGCAGCGTGACTCAATCAATTAACGTATTGCTGGCGGCGGAACGCGAGGACGGAATTCCTTGGCTAGAAACTGCGGCATGAGTTTGCCATCAATTACCACGCGTTGGCCACGTGTTAGCAAGATGGTGCTTGGCGTCATAGAAACGTCCGACAGCGTGCCGGAAAATGCGACCCTGCCCACGGCCCCTCGATCAAGCTTGGTCGAAGGGCCGTGCCCTGCCTCTGTTCAGGCAGACGCTACACTCGGGAGACGAGCAGAAGATTATTCGCGGGGCCCTTCGATGGTTGCAGCTATGCAAGAGCTAGGCCTGACTTAACGTGATCCACGGTTAATTAACCGCCATGGTGGCCCGTTAGAGTCATATAGGTTAGAGTAAAGTGGGTTGGGGTGAAGGGGCGTGGCTGGCTAATAATTGTTGCTAATTTTCATGCGGCTGGCTCACCGATAAGCTAATGGAAGCAAAAGAGCTGCTTTCAGGCGCGGTTTCATTGTCACTGCGTCGTTAACAGGCTCAGCGGAAAGTAGGTCGATAGCATATTTATTGAATCTGCAATATGAAAATGGGTTAGCCTTTTCGGTATGGCGCAAGAAATCGGCCGCAATGTAAGGTCGCACGGGAGAAAGAATCCTCCGTGCCTTTTCGAGTTGCAACAACAAAAAGAAGGAATTACAACTTTAACAGATTGAATTTTAGGTGTAGCCGGTCTTGAACGAATAGTGGTATCATAATGCTTGATGAAGTACTACATAAAATGTTATGTTCTAGTCACACTGTTACTGGATATTGAGTAACTCTGGTTTTTATCTGTTTATATCACTTTTCGACTACCAAACTAAAACCTATTTAGAAATAATATCAATTTTTCAAATTCCAATTGTATTAATATACAAAATTTATCAATAGTTTTAATAAAATCACATTATTTTTAGTTTGCTATATTTATTATAAAACATGCAGCGACCTCTGTTTTGTGCCGGAAAAGTGTACCAGCTTGAGCAGGCCTTGACTAGTCACACCGGTTTTCTTTTGCCGTCTGCTGACAGCAATGGGTCACCGAAGGAAGGGCAGACAAAGTTTCATTTCGGGCTGCGACAGCCTACGTAACTTTGTTGATCGCACCTGAAACTTCACTGCTTCGTTTCTTCAACATGAAGCGAGCGTTCGTACGTGCACTGTGCGCTCGGGACTATGTTACTGCCACTCAGTGCCACACGAGAACTTTCGCTTCAGCTGGTTTCTGGGCCTCCACAAAAACTACCGACTGGAACAGAGCTGTGTCTAACGCGGAGAAAATCGTCGGTTACCCGACGTCCTACTTCAGCCTGCGATGCCTGCTCAACGACGAAACTTCCAACATTGCGTTTCATGTGCGAAAGTTGATCGGCACCAATCACCCAGTATTGAAGACTGCAAAGTGAGTACTGCGTCATATTCGGAACAGATGTCTCTGCTCGGATTTCTCAGACACTTTCGTGCTTAGCTACTCAGACAGAGCGCGTTTTAAACCAGTGCTTAACCGGCACCCGCCTCTGCTTGTCATTTGGCGGCCCATATGTTGAGACGCGTTTAAACGTTACCGCGAACTCTCCCCTTCCTGCACGAGAGGTTAAGCGCGCGTTCAAGTAATTCTGATGCTGTAAAATCATTTCGATGAGGGTCGTTTAGCGATTACAACGCCAGCTAATTTTTTGCGTGCCGTCTGTGTCCAGAGAGAGAGAGAACAACTTTATTTTGTGTCCACTTTACACGATCTCCCGTGAGTGAGAAAAAAAAAAAGTACCCAGTACGAGAGAAGTATCGGCCCGAAAGCGTTAAAATACCCCGGACCCCGCCTCTCTCTTTGTTTTGTTTGCGTACAAGGCTGAGCTCATGCTCTGGAATGGGTGCAAACGAACTTCCTTGACCGGATGACCCAGTGGCTTTGAGCGAGCAAGTCGGTCCTGCCTCGTCTCGGGGAGGTACTGGAGAGGAGGAAGTGTCGACCGCTGCTCTCCTGCGACCGTGCGGGCTGTTGCGTAATCCGGTCAGGCGAGCAGCGGTGTCTCGGGCTCTCCTCCTCTTCTGGAACTTCATGCGCCACCGACCCTGAATGCATGTGCTCTGTCGGTCTGTCTGTGTGTATGTGCGTGTGCGCGCGCTTTAAGTATCTTGAGCTGCATAAATAATGGAGACTTATTACAGCCTCTATGAAGAAATCTCAACCACTGTCAACCATCAACTACTGTGCTGTAAGCCAACTCATTGAGAAAAGAAACATGAACAAGAAATAAAAGAAACAAGCTTGCGTCACCTAAATTAACAATTGGGTATGAATCTTCTTGTCATTCTATGAAGCACTACATGGGGACGGCAAACATCTAGTTGCGGTTGTTATTGTTGTTCAAACAGAGAAGCATCTTGCAGGCATCGTTCCAAGTGCTTTAAAATTTGAAAAATAGTAATGATGCAATAAAGCCTGAGCGCATAGAATAGTTTGATCTTGCAGCGCACTGCTGCCCTGAAGTACTGCAAGACAGTTGTTGTTGAAGCAGACGCTGGACCTGTTCCAACTGATGAGGGCGCTGTGAAGGTCCCAGCATCATCATAGAACTGGTGGTTGCGAAGACGGCTGAGCACATCAGACGCCCTAAACTGTGCTTGGCTGCTGGAAGCATTTGTTCTACTGACCTCACTATACTCCCCACCATCCAGCTGCAGTTCTGAAGCAATAATATGAGAAAGTCACCAGCAGTTCTATATATATATAGATTTTACAAATTTGGGAAAACTGGTGTGGGATTGCACACAGCATCATTGTCAAAAACGGCCAGAGCCGAAATTTCTGGGGTCGATTAAGATTTTCGGTGAACATTACAGCGTGTTTGGGCTGTGTGCACCAACAGATGCCACCACATGACAGCGGCACAGATCACGCCATACACTTCATGTGGGTAGCCTTCAAGAAGTTGGCATCCAGTTCTTTCTATCGTGGATGTAGCTCTTTTTTAATTTTTTGAGTGTTTCAGTTTACTAAGGTGCACATCACTGCACCGCGTATGCCTCTTGTGAACAGTTTGTCACGTGCAGTTCCGACGATGATGTCGGTGATCCCTGTTGGAGAATTCATATCGAATGTAATCTGCACGATTGAGTGGTAAAAATTATATCTCAAGTTGCAAGTATGTTCTCTGTACAAGTAAGGCATGCTCTCGCATAATTTTGTCACAGGCTATGATATGAACTCCAAGCAAAAGCTTGTGTTTGTCCGTATACACGTACTAGCGGCCACAAAATAAAACGGACCAAGAAAGCTGCGTTGCAAGAACTATCGGCACGACACTTACCGTCCCAGTGCTTGCTGTCAAGATGTGCGTGCAGGTCCTTTGCTAGTCAGTGCATGTCAATTTTTTTGGATTTCGGCCGCAGCACTTCGTTTGTTTTGAAACCAGTGCATAACGCGGCAGGATGAACGCTCACCGTGATTCGTGGCAGCACGAGTTATGCGCTGAAGCTGTAGTCCTGTGCAGCTCCATATATGCTCGTCTGCCGCCGGTTTAATTGGTAAGCATTATTTGCTGATTCACCCACATTACCAACCTTGTAATGCCCTGCATCTGCACAAAAACTCGTAATTAGTGAAGTTAGTGTACTTAATAGTTTTAATAGCAAAGATGGAGGTAATGGGCCGAAGAAAATTTTTAGAACTAACAGAGACAAGAAATTAAAAGTAAGAAATAAGAAAAATGAACCAATGAAATCGAGGATGTCGCTTATACTCGTCATCCCAGGATGAAGAAAAAAAATAAGTCACGAAGAAGCAAACAGAAAAGAAATAAAAAATATGAGGTCCCACCAATTATATAACATCCTGCATACGTATAAAAATACATAATTGACAAGGTTAGCACGTTTACTCGTTATAATAATGTAATAAATGTAAAATACTTGGTGAGGGAAACAAACTTAGGATGAAGAGAAGCTGTGCAGTAATGCTTGATATTATCTGTCGCATCCGTTGCATACTGACCTGCAACCATTCAGTCCCGCACGCAGCTTTAACGTCTTCCCGCACGCAGCTTTAACACAACTTTAACGTCGCAGCTTTAACCGGCACATGCTGCAGGCTGCCGGTTGCTACAAAGAATCGTGCCTTTAGGTTGGAATGCAGCACAAGGCACCACTGGGTCTTTTATTTTACAGAAACGAGGCCTAGCCACAAAAATCAATAAAGCTGACATGCGTTGTCTGACTAGCAAAGGACCCGCATGAGCACTCAGCTATCTCGACATTAGGCGCTGGCCTGGAAGGTGTCGCGCCAATAGTTTTCATGCACCGCTTGCTTGGTCTGTTTGATTTTGTGGCCTCCTGTACGTCACGGTATTCCCATCACCATGACCTGCTCCTCACAGACATTGAGTGGAGTAATTAATGGGATATTGATCCTTCTCGCAACCCCTCGCAAGCATGAAAAACGGAATGAAGTGGCACATCATCCTCCTGCTGACGACTGTGCAAGGCAACCCTTCTCCTTATGAGAGACAGGGGGCAGATGAGTGGGGAATAGTCTTTTTTACTGAAACCATGATGTCACCATATTCTGCATGCTCTCTGCTTCTCCGAAAAAGAACCGAACCCTGGACGTCTCGCTCCGGCCCCCCACTTTGCAGGCGGCTGATCTACAACGGCCGGACCAACATCCAGACGCGGGGCCTGATCGTGCTGCTGCTGTCCAAGGCAGCGGGCCACCAGAGCACGCGGCCGGACTGCCTGGAAGAAGAGCGTGTGGCGGGCATCACCCAGCGGCAGCGCTCGCTGGCCGAGATCACCGAGATGATCCACACGGCGCACCTGATCCACCGCGGGGTGCTCAACCTGTCCAACGACCTCTTCCCCGACGCCACCACGCTGAGGGACCTGCAGTTTGGCAACAAGATATCCGTCCTGACGGGGGACTACCTTATTGCCAACGCCAGCAAGTCCCTCACTGACCTCAAGAACTGCAAGGTGCGTGCTGCCCCACTCCTAGGGGATACGTAGAGACTCCTCTGGCCAAACATGGCTCATTGTCTGTATGTGTATTGTTTATCGAGACGGGAGGAATAACAGCGCAAGGGACCAGGTAGGGACAGTCGAGTATAACGAGCCCAGGCACAGAGCATTAGTCACTATATTGAACACGCAAAACTTTTCAACATTCGTGCAAACTAACTCCCTCATAATGAGCTAGACGTTGGAGATAGTGAACTCTGAATGCCCATTGCCAGTGCTATGAAGCTCCGATTATGGTTGAGCTGCCTTGTTGCACCCGTACTGTGCCAGCTTTGGAGCAAGTGGACTGGAGCATGTCCATGCAGTGTCACTCGTCGACTGGTTGAGTCTGCTGTTCTTAGTGGTCTACAGACACAGGCTAGCAGTAGTGAAGGCAAAAAACAGTGCAAAGAAACAGCACGTATGAACCAACTAGCCCGCCTTCACACTCAAGAAGTAGTACTTACTAAGTGTAACTTTATTTGCAGAAAACAAATTCCTTCCAGGCTTTTTTTTTCTCTTCCAGGCTTTTTTTTTCTCGTAGTAGATAACAAGTCCATTATAATGAATGCGCCTCAGAAGATTGCTATATACCGGTGTGGTTTTATTGAACTGCTTCATATATTACTTTACCTGCAGTGCATTGATCACTTCATTATAACCAGGTCAAACTCAGTTCGAAACCATGTACATTTTATTGCACATACACGGCCCACACATATACTACAGGAAAGTATGCGTTTAAGGCGGAATTCGGATTTATGGAGAGCCCAGCAGGTAACCATGTTTATCATTGTGCATTAATTAGCATATTCTGGCCCTTGCATCTGTCTGCGATAGATGATGACCATCTCCTAGCCTCCCACAGGTTTCCCTCCAGAACCCGAGCACCTATCTGGCCACTGTTAAAAAAGAGTGATAAATAGAGGCTGTTTGCTGCTTCAGCACTGATTGTTGGCAACCCCCTTGGCCGACATGCACTCGCAGGTGGTGGACCTGGTGGCGACGGCCATTGGGGACTTCATGCAGTCCGAGTTCCTGGGCGAGCACGACCAGCAGGGCAGCCCCGTCCCGAGCCCCGGCATGGGCATTGCCCAGTGGGAGGAGAAGAACTACCTCTCCACGGGCTCGCTCATGTCCAACAGCTGCCAGGCCACCCTGGAGCTGGCCGGACACGACCTGCCCTTCCAGGAGCTCGGATTCGACTTCGGCAAGAGCATCGGCCTCGCCTGGCAGGTGGGGGCCTGGCCCGTTTGCGGACGTCGCTGTGACACGACGGTTGTTGTGCTGGGACATGCGCAAAGCAGTAATCGCAATCCCCTGGTGTGATATCGGTGGTTGATGCGAACAGTAGCTTTTAACCTTGATACTATGACGTTTAGCTGTACACGGTGGAGTTTTGCTGTGTCCAAACAGGCATCTGAATAGAAACAGCGCAGTCTTATCATACTTTGCACACGTGGAAACTTGAATATTGCTGCCATTTTACACAAGCCAAGAAAGTTTTTCTGTTTCGCCTGCTCAGGTTTGCTAGTGGTGAGCCGTTATATATCCAGATAAAAAGACTCAGGTTCACAAGAGATGAAAAGAAAAACATGGTCATGTGGTTACATGCCAAACCGTACCGATAAGATTGGGCTGGCACTGATTTTCAGTGTGCTGGTTGCAATACATGCGAACCAATACAAATTACAGGCAATGCAAAGTGGGTTCGATCACCGCTGAAGCAGTTTCTGAGCTGTGAAGGCATAGTTTTGATAGAGTTTCTTCAGTCTGTTTCTTTTTCCAACTTTACGTTGGTTCAAGGCTTACATTAGAAATTAAAGCCTGCAATCACAGGCAATTTATAAAGCATCTTTTATCCCTGCAACTAAATGGCAGCACCGTTCCCAAGCTCCCTATTACCAAGGGCTCTTTTATGCAGTGCAACTCATTTACAGCAGCACTGTTTCGAGGAGCACTCAAACCCAAGCGTCATGGCCAGTGTGAGCGGAACCCAGTGTTTCTTGGCTGTCTAGCATCCACTTTTCACATCAGTTCATCATGTTCAACACAATGGCTATCTTTTTACGCGTTTGGAGGAATCTAGCCCCTGGTGTTGCAATGCATCGCTTGCCAGTGCATGGTAACCGAGCCCCCTCCCGTGAAGTGTACCAAGTGTACCACTGACCACCCCCTCGTCCCCAGGTGCACTCGGACCTGCAGCCCTTTGTGGACACGTACCGGTACCCTCCGGGCCTGCCGTTTGTGCTGACGTCGGCACCGGTGGTGCTGCACCTCGAGTCGGACCCGGGCCTCCTGGAGGAGATCCGCAGCCACAGGGACAACGTGCAGACGCTCGACTACCTCAAGGTCCGCAGGCCTCTTCAACAACGGGCCTCTTCCCCCCATGCACTTGCCACACTGCCAGCACTGTTCTCGTACATAGCCACAGTGGCTGAGCTGTTGTGCTACTGAGTGTGGAATCGCAGGGTCGACTCCCGGCCACACAGGCTGTAGTATAGTAAAAGCTCGTTCATTCAAACTGGAAGGAAGCGGAGTTCGAATTGGTGGGCAGGCATTAAAATGAATAGACATCGTGCTGTACTGCGCAGGCATAATACAAAGAAGCCACCTCTGGACGCGTTATCGCAAATTAGGGGCTACTACGCACCTGTGGCAAGTGATTTCGTGAATAATGACACTGTCTAGACTTGAAAACACGTTTATTAAAGTAATCACCTGCTGCGGAAGCGAAATAAGCTGTTGCAGCAGCGTAGGGCGCGCCCTACACTGTTGTTTTTCTGTTTCGTTGCTATTCATCCCTAGTAAATTTGGTTTGGTTTGGATTTGCAACACATTGTAGTCACTCTGGGCCGACTTCTTCTGCAAGGAGCAATGGAAACCAGGGGATCCCAGTTCGAATTAACTGCTCTGGATACTGACGCGTTCGAATTCTCGGCATGTTTTCGCCCACTGAAATATACAGGGCCGTGCCAGGGCATCAGTTTGAATTAACTGTAAGTTCAAAATAACCGAGTTCGAAATAACGAGCTTTTACTGTATTTCTATGTAGACGGAATACTAAACCACACATGCAATTACGGCAAACGTTGGAGAATGCAGGGCTCAAGATTGCGAGAATAAAGAATAGGAAAGGTTTAGGTTCATGTGTAGGGCTGGTATAAGCAACCAGAGTTAATCGATGCGTTGTTATTCGGGCCCTACAATAACATGCCGAACCTACAGGGGCAACATACTGCTGCATAAAATGTGCGAGAAGTGCTTTTTTTTCCCCGATGGGATTAAAAATTAATGTGGCTTAAAGCTCCTTTCGTTTACATTTTAACCTACACACTGGAAGTTTTCTCACAGAATGTCATTTGGCATGCTGAGAGTATACAATCAGTGTCCATGTGACATAGCTTTTGTTACGTAATATGATTTACCACACTGTTTTTTTCCCAAATTTTTGATTACCTATGCGAAAATACTGTCATAATTTATAGATTTTTTGTGTTCCAGAGAGTATACCACAGTTGCAATTTTAACTTCTCAGTGCAAGAATTATGATGACTATATATTATAATGACTAATAATTATGATGCCTATATCCAATGTAGAACAATACCAATAGAATAATTTATACTTGGGCAAGCAAGAAGTCTTCAAAAACAGCAATGACGCATATCTGACCAATATGCCTTGGCAACTGACCTTGGGAACAGTTGGTCCCATGGTAAAAAAGCTTGTTTGAGAAAACTAGGATACTTTTAAACAAGGTTTGAGTGCAACAGCTCTTAAGGATTCACAATAGGACTACTAATATGTTGCACAAGTGCCTTCTTTAGAACGCGATCGTAGACAAAAATGGTACGTAAAATTGATTTTTTTGACACTGAAGAGCAGGGTCTTTGCCCAGGGAGCCCTGGAATGGGGCTGGCTTTACACTTTGTGTTTCATTCATGTCTGGTAGGGCTCTGAAAGCTACAGACTGCTCATGAAGGGAACTGGAATATTGTTAGGACGTGCTGATGATTCATGCTATCTTTTTCTGAGCACGCGTTAAACCATACACTAGCGGATACGCAGCCACTGTGGTGACACACAAACCAACAAAAAGTCATAGGACGGTTAAGAATGTTGGGAAGGAGAACAATATTTTGAGTTATCTTTTGTGCGTGGGACTGTAATACCTGTCTCGTAATCTAAAGACCGGGCTCATGTATTCACCATATTATTAAGGAAGCATTAAGATGTTTCAGGGCCCTTTTAATACCTTTCCTTTCTTTTTGGTGACCCCAGGTCCACAACGCAGTTGTGAATGGAGATGGCATCGAGAAGACAAAGGCTCTCCTGGAATCGTATACGTCAAGGGCTCTTGCTGTTCTCAATCAAATCCCTCCTTCGGAAGCAACGACTGCTCTGTGCAACATTGTGCAAGCATTGAGAGAGTGACCACACTGTACTGCCTTTTACAAGAGTACTTTCTTTCTGCCAGGCCTGTGCTCGTAGAAAGCTCTCACTTGTTGACTGACCGGTGTGTACTGTGTTCTGTTTGGCTTGTTTTACTCGTCTTAAAAAGACCAGAACGTTTTTTTGTCTTGCTCACGAGACCTGTGCTACTAGTATTAATAAAACCAGTGCAAGTAACGTGCCCAAGCACGTGGCGCTTGTACCAGTTGTGGCACGTCTCATTATAACAGGGCACCGAGAATGCCAATGGGGTGGCTGCAGCAGGCTGTACAACTGTTCTCTTACAAGTCTGTCATGCGAGTTTGTGCCCTAGCTAGACATGAACTGTCTCTGCTGAGGAAGTGTGTGCCCACTTGTACACCCTCATCGGGGGGAGAAGACCGCACACTAGAATTCGCAACACAGGTTATTGGCAAGAATGCCGCAGTGTAGTACCATCTTAGCATTCATGGTTGGGAACCAAACGCTTGCCTGACCTCAGGAGTGGGCAGAAGCGTTAGATTATTCATTTTACCGGTACAGATCTACCAGGGAAGGGTCTCGTGGTTAACTATACTTGACAAGTACAGTCAGGAGCTGTCTTCTTCACAAACTAAACCTGCACGCACTGCACAATGCAGTTGTTTAAAGTATTGTAGTCTTTTCTTTTGCCAACTACGTGATGGAAAGAAAGTTGCAAGTGCGTCAGGGACTCTGGTTGAGGCAAAGCCTATAACAATAACCACAATCGCCGACACTGATGCAGTTAACAAATGCCTCCATCGTCATTTCTCATGTACCTGCAAAGTCATACAAGCAATTACAGCATTTGAAACAATTGTGCTGTAACATGCTGCCTTTGTGTGTGCCTTGCCTCGATTGAGATTAATATAAGTTGGAACAGCCTGGGAGATCCTAGACAGTCACGTCACATTTTCAGAACACTGAGACAAATCGCCATTTGTTGGGCTAAAATGTTTTATTTGCACAGAACACTGAGACAAATCGCCATTTGTTGGGCTAAAATGTTTTATTTGCACAATCGCGTACTTAACAGAAAAACAAGAGCGCTGTAATCTGCATATGTGACATCAAATAAATAAGCAAGATTTCCGAACTCTGAACACGTGTAGTACCATCAACAACGTAGTTGGCAAATGTTTTGCTTACATTTTTGTCATGAACGATATCGCTACGTTCAGAGAACAATTGTAATGCTGAGTGCTCTCTCTAAAGCGTACCAAAGTTGCACTCACAAGCTGGTGCAGAAATCACATGGCCCTGAATTAAAAAAGACATCACATTAAAGGTAAATGTAAAACAATAACGAAGAATGTTGTAGCACCTAATCAGCATGCACTCATACAATGTTTTTTTTTTCACTCCACATGCTGTAAATAGCTAAAGACTGAAGTAAATTGGTAGCTTTTCTTGTGCCCGTACCGGCTACTGTATTTGGCTTGCGGATATTAAAGAGAAATCGAGCAACGAAGCATACATATAGTTTGCATGTGATGGGTAAATATCTTGGAACTTACACGGCGACAAATTTTTATCTTTCTACTACTTTAAGTCACTTGTCGCTAACACGAGACATCTTTCTTTGGCTTTTGCTATTTGCTACAGTTTTTTGGGCTCATTCTTTTGTTTTCAAACTGTCCTTTTTTTTAAACACTGCTACTGATGCTTACAATACCTACTTTTTCAATTCACCGAATAGATTGGCATAGGTTTCTTGGTGTTTGACCACCGTTGTGAGATGGATAATGCAATCCTACCTGAAAATGACCTTTTTTTTATTTTGTAAGAATTGTCTACCCTGTTGCTTATTTTAAACACGTGTGCATGTTTTATCACTTTGCTACATCGAGTCACAGAATTTATATAAAAAAAAAAAAAACTGATAACCAAGTGCTTATGTTAGGAAGCTGAAAAAAAAAAAAAAACTGGTTCTAAAACAGGCCTTGGCTAGTTTTTTTTCTTAGGATCATCATTTATTGAACTAACAACGTCTTTACGTTCACTATTGGTTATTTTTGTACTGGCCGAGGATGCATGCCTCCTGAGAGGGAGGCATGCATCTGGTTTATAAAAAAGCATTGCCAAGCTTAAAAATACCACTATAAACTTTCAGCAGCAATTAAAAATAAAAGCAAACAAGGAAGAGCAGCTGCGAGGCTATGCATAAATGATGTTTTGGTTAATATATTCAATTTGCAGAACCTATACCCATGGAATCTGACACCACCATCTTTGCCACAACATAATGAGTAATAAGATTAAAAATGACTAAGAAAGCCACAAATCGCAGTAGCAGTAAAGACATTGGACCATGCTATACACTAGTGACCACTGCTGGTTGATCTTCAATGTTGTACAGCTGACATGACAATGCCGACATTCAACCATCCCAGATTAAAAATCTTTTGTAGCACCTGGATTCCCATAATCAGCGCAAATAAGGAAAACGGCAAAACAAGCAGTTCAGCAGGATTGCACACTACTGTAAGTAACGCAGCATTTTTACAAAATCAGGGTCAGAAATTTTGCTGAAAAGTGCCTGCTAGAATACTGCTCATTTTGGACAGTGCAGCAGCACATACACAGTTAGCACTCACTAGAACTTCATCTGCATTTACTTCAAGCAATGACGTCTTGCTACACCACAAGTGTGCGCTACGGCATCTCTTAAACGACAAAGCCCCGAGCAGGGGGCACGAAAAATGATAAAATGTCCAGCAAAAACACTCGCGGGCTCACTAAGAGCACGGCAGGATGCACAGGTGTAGGAAGTTGTCTGGGTAACTGAGGTGCTCGCTCATCCATTGAAGCGGCGTCTCGAGGGGAACCTGAATGCCGTGGGTGATGACCATGTGCTGGGGTCCATCTGGTGGATGCAGGAAAGAAGTAAAACCAGTGCGGACCACCACTGTTATTGTACACTCATCCTAACTCTATGCACCACCCACTTTGCGCACAAAGTAGCTTTTAGCCTCTATTCACATCGAACACAGAACTGGAACAATGTAGTAAAAATACAGCTTCTACAGAGAGAAAAAATCATGCACCCCTCCGTTTAATGACGACAATGGTTGAACGTGAAGCTTTCTCGCGATGGATTCTTTGGTTGGCCAATCCCACTCTGCGAGTATGTGCTACTCTGGAGGTACGCACCACTGGTACTCCACACCTACTCAGTTTGGGGTGTATGGCATGAATTGGTACCTGCTGCTTGGCGTTTGCTTCGACTATGTTGAAATGGAGCAATTGGATAGACGCCGGCTTCATAACACGAGAGACCCAGGTTTGATTCCGGCCGTGTGAAGTGTTTTTTTCTATTTCACCCATGATCATTTATCATCATCATCAGAAAAAGTTTGATTTCCTGCAGGGAATATTGGCATACAACAGCATCAGTGAGGACTCTAAAGCTTCGCTTTATAATGCAGAACACTAAATTTGTCAGCCTTAGACAAGCATCATGAGCTTTGAGCGCACCAAAGGCTGATTCGTTACCACTGCGAGCGTCCTGTAGAGACCTAGTTGGCGTGGAGTAGCGCGTGCCAGCAAGACGGCTAAAAGGAGAATGAACTTTCTGACATGTACTCGGACAAACCATATTTGCGACGGTGAAAGAAGCGAAATAAAATGAGGAGGAAAGCGAACATGACCCGCCCTGGTGCTGGGTACTGAAATGACAGTCATCACTGCCAAGTAAAGAAATCACAAAAATGATGCCTCTCACACCCCCCCCCCCCCCCCCCCCTCCCCCTGAAGAATTAATTGATAATTGTAAGGTTTAGCACGCCGACGCAACGCAGGCGATGAGGCGCGCCCTATAGAGGACGGCTCCAGATTAATTTTGACCACCTGGGGATCCCTAATGTGCACCGAAGTCTTGTACACAGAACGTTTTTACTTTTCGCCTCCTTCAGAAAAGTGGCTGCTGCGGCCCCCCGAAGAAGCCTGCATATTCTAGCCCCACCTTCAGATGCTCTGTGGTGAGGAGGTTCCACACTGTCCACCCTCTGACGAGCCAAGCTGCTCCGTGTGATGTGACCACGAGACCGATTGTGCAACTCTATGGAAATTGTATTTACCGAGGCACACTGAACCTCACTGGCAGTCTGGTTATTGTTATCTTTAAATGTTGAAAGTCAGTCGTACTTCTACAAAGAACACAATTCGTCCTGCCTTAAGACAAGGACCCTGGCTTATCACAGAGATTGAAGCATCATGTGTACCAAACATGCTGCTCCTCTCACCTCCCACACCAGAAGAGATGCCACAAGCTTCCAGACAGCAATTAATCTTCAGTATCACCATGTGACTACCAAGGACATTTCCTACTTGGTTCTAAGGGTGTATTGCAAAGACCCTTGCACAGTTTAGTTTTGTTGATTGTACGAGGTGTATAGTTATTGCAGGTTTGATGTTCATGGAGAGAGAGAGAGAGAGAGAGAGAGAGAGAGAGAGAGAGAGAGAGAGAGAGAAAAAACTTTATTTGCTCAGAGCCACGGTCGGGCCCGCTAATCCGGGGCTGCCGGTAGTCGACGAGTAGCTCTCTCAGCCCGGTCCGCAAGCCATTTCTGGCAAGCTTGGATGCGGGTTGAGCAGGGTGGCCTCCCATTGTGTCGTGGATCTGTTGTTCGGTGTGATGTTCTTCATGTTGGGGTTTTGTGTGCAGTGCCACATCGTGTGGAGTAAATCTCCCGTCTGGTCGCAGTGCGGGCACTGTGGTGTTGGGTAGATGTCCGGGTAGTATTTATGTAGGGTTGCGGGAATTGGAAGTGTGTTTGTGTGAAGCTGTCGGAGTAACACCTCCTCCATTCTTGTGAGGGAGGGATGAGGGGCTGGAAATCTCCTCCTGCCGAGCCTCTGTTCAAGCAGTATCTCCCTGTAGGCGGTACGCAGCGAAGGGGGTGAGGGTGATCGGCTGGTTCCCTTGCCTGGGGGGCAACCAGCGGGGGTGAACGCCCGGAATAAGGAATCGCGGGCTAACGCGTGCGCGGCGACATTCCCCCCGGTCTGTCCCTGATGACTCGGGAACCATATGATCTGTGCCCCTTCAGGCGGCTGATTCGCAATTATGCGAAGGGCCTGGCGACATATCCTGCCTCTGAGGAAATTTCGGCAAGCCTCTTGGGAATCGGTTAGTATAATGGCGCGAGGATGGGCAGAGATGGCCAGGGCGATGGCGACCTCTTCCGCGCGGGTCGGATCCGTCGATTTCATGGATGCCATTGCAATGGGGTTACCACTGGACGAGCAGGCTGCTGCTGTGGTCACCCCATTGGTGGGGCCGGCACCGTCCACGTAGATTGTAGCAGGGTGGGATTCCCACGTTTTGGAGAGGTATTGGGCCCGGAGTGTTCTGCGGACTTGATCGTGTTCCGGGTGCATGTGTCTGGGGAGGGGATGGATGTGAATGCGTTCTCTTATTTCTCGAGGGATGTCGAATCGATCCTGCACCGTGGTCGGAGGGGTTATGTCCAGTCTATTTAGGATGGCTCTGCCTGTTTTTGTCCTCGTGAGGCGCACCTGTTGCGCTATTCTCTGAGCATCAATGAGCTCTTTTGTGGTGTTATGGACCCCCAGAGCCATTAGGCGCTCATTGGACGTAGATATTGGGAGGCCCAAAGATAGTTTGACGCACTTACGAAGAGCCCGGTCTAGTCTGTCCTCCTCTCTGGGTTTGAGGTTCAGAAAAGGAGCGACGTATGTGTATCTAGAGACAACAAAGGCTTGTACCAGCTTAGTGGTTTCAGTCTCCTTCATTCCGTGGTTTTTGGAGGTCACTCGCTTGATCATTCTGGCTACCTGGTTGGCCGCCGCTATCAGGCGTCTCACTGCTGTGGTGTTGTGTGCCATGCTGGAAAAGTGCACGCCGAGGACACGGATCTCCTGCCTGGCGGGGATAGGCATGAAATCCACGTGCAGCTTGATGGGGTCTTGTTTCGGGTATTTGGGCTTCTTGGGCTGGACCACCAGTAGTTCCGACTTATCCGGTGCACACTCCAGGCCACGGGACCGGGCGAAGGTCTGCACGATTTCTATCGCTCGTTGGAAGCTGTCCTCTATGTCGGCCCTAGTTCCTTGATTTGACCATATGGTGACGTCGTCCGCGTACAGTGCGTGACAAATGCCTGGCACCCGGTTCAGTCTGGGCGGCAGATCCTTCATCGCCAAGTTGAAGAGCAAAGGGGAGAAAACTGCACCCTGAGGTGTACCCCGCGATCCCAGCTCAATTAGATCTGACTCGAGTCCCCCTATAGACAGCTTGGCCTTCCGATCTTGTAAGAACGCCTTGATATAGTTGTAGGTTCTGGAGCCGCAATTAGTCTCCGCTAAGGTGCGTAGTATGGCCGAGTGCAGGACGTTATCGAAAGCCCCTTTTAAATCAAGGGCCAGCACCGCGCATGGTTGCATGCGGTCTGGGTGAAGGTATACGTCCCTGTAGACCTGCAAAAGCAAATCGGCAGTGCCTAGGTGTGGTCTGAAGCCAAACTGTGTGTGCGGAAATTGGTCTGTGCCGTCGAGAAACCGTTGCAACCGAGTGTTGATTACTTTCTCGAAAAGTTTCCCCAGGCAGGATGTTAGCGAGATGGGCCTAAGATTCTCTACCTTCAAGTCCTTTCCCGGTTTCGGGATAAACCGAATTTCCGCTGTTTTCCACTGTTGCGGTAACGCACCAGGGATCCAGTACTCCCGATTGAAATGGTCGACCAAAGCTTGAATGTCTGCTTCACCTAGGTTGTAGAGGGCTCTCGCTGTGATTTGGTCTGGTCCCGGGGCTGTGGTCTTCTTCATGTTGGCGAGCTCAGTTTTGATTTCGTGTATAGTGACGGGTTCGTCCAAGACTTCGTTGGGTTCTCCTTGGTAATCTGGGTAATCATCCCGGCGGTCTGTTCGGAGATACTTGGCCTTGAGGTCGTCAGTAAGTTCTTGGTCCATCCCGGGGTATTAGTGCACCAGCCTAGCAAGTCGATTGGCATGCTCAGTCCTCGTGGCAGTCGGCTCCATCATTGCTTTAAGAACCTTCCACGTCTTCGCCACGCCTAGCTGGCCCGACATGCTGTCGCAAAACTTTCTCCAGTTTTGATTAACAAGCTTTATGGCGTAATCTTCTGCCTCCTTACTAAGCTGGGCCACTCGACGTCGTAGCTTGCGGTTGAGGGGCTGTCTCTGCCATCTCTTGGTGAGCGATTCTCTGGCATCCCAGATATGGAGAAGGTGCGAGTCGACAGCTGGCACGCCGTCTGGAGCGTCGATTTTTCGCGTGTGGTATTCCACGTCCAATAACAGCTCTCGGGTCCACAGCTCCATGTCCACTATGTTGGGTCCCCCTTGTTCCCCAAGCCGTCTTTCTCTGGCTTCTCTCCACTTGTGCCAGTCTGTTAGTCTGCAAGCTCGACGTCTTCTCTCCCATCTGCCACAAGCGTCGTCCATGCTCGTCTGTAAAATAAAGTGGTCGCTTCCGAGACTCTGCCCCAAGTTTTCCCATTTCTCCACCCTAACATTTCGAACGAAGGTCAGGTCCGGGCATGAGTCCCTGCTGACGCTATTTCCTGTCCTAGTAGGTTGCAGTGGGTCGGTGAGTAACGTGAGATGCTCCCGGGCTGCCAGTTCTTCCAGCTTCCTGCCTTTTGAGTCCGTTCGCTTGTAACCCTAGGCCACATTGTGAGCATTGAAGTCCCCCGCCACCATCACACGGGCATCACGGCCGGCCGAAGTAAGGAAGGATTTGATTAGATAGTCCAAATTGGGGTTGCGGTCGCTAGGGCTGCTGTATACGTTCAGGATGTGTAGACTACGCCCTCCCCGTTTGGCTGGGTGTATCTCCACATATTCGTGAGGGGTATCCGAGTCAAATGCATCATGATGGCACACAGCTAGTTCCTTTTGCACGAGAATGGCGGTATTTCTGTTCGTTTGAAAAGTGTTGTATCCCTTAAGCTTGATGGGCATTTTGTGCGCTTCCTGTATTAGCATGACTGCCGGGGAATGTTCAGTCTTTTCTACATATAGTTGGAGGGACGACTGCTTCCGATTGTACCCCCGGCAGTTTCACTGCCAAATCCTCAGTTCGCGGCTGAATGGCATGTCGAGTCCGTATCTGACCATTGATCCTCTGTCGGTCCTCGCATTGCCATGCGCTTCCTGCGTTTTTCCTGCATCTCACGTCGAAGTGCCGTTATTGCTGTTTCAGTGTAGCGCCGGTTACCTCCAATTTGCTCGCTCATCTGTCGGAGTTGAGTTTGCACATCTTCTTGATGTTGCTTGGCTTCCTCTTTGAAAGCCTTGAACTCTTGTAAGACAAGTTGGTACACGTCTCCCAAAAGAGGGGATTGTGAGGTATTAGGGGGGTGACTAGGAGTTGACGCAGAGGCAACGGGATCTCTAGGTGGTGACTGCGTGCGGAGTGGTTGGGATTTTGATAGTACCGCCATTTGAGCCTTTAAGGCTGAGAGTTCTGCTCGCAGCGCTCTGATTTCTGCCTTTTGCGATTGGTTTTCGGTCTAGGGTGTTTGTATTTCTGTGTGTACAGAGAGTGGGGGTAAGGGAGGCCAGTCCCTGCTCACCTGACTGTTCTGTGGTTTGGCTTGATCCTTGGCCTGAAGAGATTGCTGGATGCCTGAGGACGTCTGCTTCTTTTTCGTGTGCTGCTGCTGCAGCTGAGTGTTGCCCGGCAGAGAGCTGGCCCAGGCCCTGTCCCGGGTTTTCGCTCCGATCACTGCAGTCGCCCACTCGTGTGTGCGGCCGCATGACGTCGTCCCTTTGCTCTCTTCACAGCAGGTGCTACTCGCCCCTGCCGCCAAGGGTGTATTCTTATTTCCCCGTGCCAGTTGTTGCTGGGATCCCGGTTCTTGTACACTACCGTGATCCGGATTTTGAACTACGTTCTTGTTTTTCCCCAGTTTGTCTGGCCTGAAGAATTTCTCCTTGCATTCACTGGAGTATGTCTTGTGCGGTCCCTTGCACAGTGCGCACGTGAGAGTGCACGAATGGTCTTCCATGGCGTTTGGTTGTCCGCAGTCTTCGCAGGCAAAGCCCTTGGGTTTCGGGCATACGTCCGTTCTGTGTCCCGCCTCTCCACAGTTGAAACATGCGGCACGCGTCTTCCGGTAGATAAAACACCGCTTCTCCAACCATGCGTAGCGCACCGTGTAGGGAACTCGTTTGCCGGAGAAGACGATCACGGCCGAACTCGATTTACCCAGTCGCCTGGCGCCCAAGATCTCGTATCCTGGTGCCAAAAGTTCGTTCTCGATTTCCGCGTCGGTCGCTCCGTCGTCCACCCCGTGAATGACTCCTCGGCATACTTCCTCTTGCATCGCTGAGTAAGTGCTGACTTCTAGGTCTTTTCCTTGTATGCGCAGGTGTCCTATCTTCAGGAGTTCCTTCGCATCATCGAGGTTGTTTGTGCAGATAAGGGCAATGTTTTGGCTGTCGTGCACTCGGATGAGCGGGCATTCTTGTAAGGGAGTTAGGCAGGCTGCTCGAATGCTGCGAGTCACCTCCCCCTCCACTACACACAGGTTTATGCCTCCTCGCGGTTTAACAACAATCCGGTATTGGAATGGCTTGAGGCTAGGAAGGTGTCTTCTCAGAGGTTTCCCACCTGTGTCAGTCGTCTTGCCCAGTGTCTCCGCATCTTTCACGGGCTCACGCAGTCGCTCTCGACGTTTGTAGAGCGAGCCGAAGATTCCAGTCTTGGGTGTCTTCCCCGTCGTCCTTGACGCCACTGGCAGTGAGCTCGTTTGTTGGTGGTATGGGCGGTGTGGTGCGTCTCACCTCACAAAAGTCCATGGCCCCAGGGTCATACCCTCAGTGAGAGGTCCCTTCTGCCATTTCGTCGCAGTGTGGTGCACGTCCGGTGCGTTTAGTAGTCTTCGCCGGGCATTCCGCTGCCTGAGTGTCGTTGTGGTGCGAGCACTAGGCCTAATAGGCCCAGCCCCTGCTCACAGGAGGCTGAAGTTCGAGGCCTTCTTGCCGGTAGAAAACGACGTCTTCTCTGATAAGACGGGTACCGGATGAATTCGTACACTTTGGTTCGTTAAAGCAGCAGAGGGACACGCTGAAAAGGCATTTTAACCTGAACAAAGCACAGAAAAACGGCGGAGCCCATCCGAAGTGCGACCTCTCGCTTCCCGAACTGCACACTATAGGTTGTATTCACTGAAAAGTTTCGCTGTCAATTTCTTCGCTTGGCAACACTGAAAACAGCCTTGTTCATGGTGTGGCTTGTGGCACTGCTCCCACATGCCAAAGGGAAATAAAAAAACACCGGCATGCGTTGCCTGCTCCGCTTCAACCCATTCTCACCAGTGTTGTCAACAGAGATGTTATTAATCGCACTGACATTGGACTCGAGGCATTACTTTGCATTCAGTGGGGCAGAGTTTGGAACGTCCAACACAAATCACGTGCTTAGCATGGACAAGTACCGTCATCCCGCGGAGTCCAACGTAACTAATAATAGGCACTCACATGGTTGCCTGCATGCGTGCCTTGCCAGTGAATACAAGCTATACGGTGCTGTGAATTCTCTCTTGTTAGTTTATATTTCTGTTCACACAGCCAATGTGCAGATCATTCATTTTAATCCTGCTTGCACTTTGCCCAACAGCCTTAAAAAGATTGTTTTGTTAGCAATTTGAGGCTCTTACTCACTCCCTCTACTGTTATTTGTGGAAGCAGGGTGTCAACTAACCCCTTCTGTCACTGTCTATCCACTTGGGATCCTCCGTTCTAGTGCAGATACATCCCAACCAGGCTTCGCCAGCCCTATAGCATGCGTGTTGTGATGATGAAAATAAATTAAAAACAGCCGTGAAGCTTGGAGTGCAATGTGAATGCACTTACCACCAGACAGGACTTGAGGAGCAACCTGTTGCAACAGTGTCTCCATGGTTGCTTTCTCCCCACCAGGAGTTGTCGGTGAGACTAGCCTTTGGACGAGGGTGCTGTCAGGCTAAGGGAGAGTGGACACAAGGGCACAAAATTACGAGCACAAAAGCAAACGCTTTGATATGTACATTAAACAAGTATCCCTGCTCTTGGCTGAAAATGACAATTAATAGCCATTTACCGTTTAAGGGGGGACACTGGTCTTGAGGACATTTTTATTTTTTAACCTATGTGCTTGAGATTTACACACTGAGTGTATTTCTACATCTTGAGCACAAATATGCAATCAGTTTTCGTCTATGGGGTGTAAGTTTAGAGTTGTGCAACATGTTATGTCACTCCGTTTCGGGCAATTTTTTCATTATGTACCTATGAAATACTCAAATAGCTTTTATCCCTTTGTGCTCTAGAAGGACCAGGGAGTGCAACTATACCACTGCAGTAATTTTAGCATGGTTTCTGCAAACGCTGTAAAATTCGTAAATGTCAGGTCATCAATTTACAATGTTTTTGTAAAACTAACAGCATAAAATCTTGAGCTAGCAAAAAGAAATTCTGTACTTTTGTGGTTTTATTGCACTGTTCAGTTCATAAGCTTTCGAATGCAGCAAAAATGATGTAAATCAAACCAGTACATCCCAAGATATTGTACCCGACAGCTGATCATGTGGGAAAAAAATTGGTTCTGAGAAAAAAGGGCACGAAGTTTTCAAACATAGGCAAAAATGGTCATTTAGGCGACTTCAAAGGGCGACATCTTTGTGAATACTTATGATACAGCTATGATATCTTGCAGGTACATTCTTTGGGACCTGTAGACTGCAAATAAAATTAATACAGAAAATTGATTTTTTGGCAAATTTTCGGCCCTCAAGACCAGTGTCCCCCCTTAATAAATGAGCAAAGAAAACAAAGCTAGCAAGTCATTAAAGTAATCATTCGGAATTAAGGTTGTATAAGCTGGTGAAGCTTGCAGGATGCCTGGTAGAAGCCGTTACCACAACAG
Organism: Haemaphysalis longicornis; assembly: GCF_048455015.1. Taxonomy (NCBI): domain Eukaryota; kingdom Metazoa; phylum Arthropoda; class Arachnida; order Ixodida; family Ixodidae; genus Haemaphysalis; species Haemaphysalis longicornis. The sequence goes on from NW_027526460.1 coordinate 34,614,163, forward strand.
GATAACACTTGAGAGCTGCTAATAAGGTCATCAAATTTTTATCTCATGTGTGACTCCTGTACAGCTGGTGAGCAATGGTAAAAATCAAAGAGCCACCCAAAATGCCTCTTAGTAAGGAAGGGGTTTGCACTGACATCAATCACTGTTCGGTCGTAAAACTCGGCTTGCACCATGCGAATTATAAAAGTTCAGCTGGCTGCAGCACGAATCAGATTGTGAAAAACAGTGCATGAAAGATGGGGACAAGCAGTGGCGCTGGCACAAACGCACGTGGCTCAAGTTTGCACACACATTCTTCTCAGGTTGCTTTTAGCACATCACGCTGTTTTGCCCGCACCCACATTTTTTTGTGTTGCATGCAACTCCTGTAGAACCAGTATCACAGAGGGTGGGCTTGATCTCTTCCACATGCTGTGTCATTCCTCTGTCCCATTTTACACAGTTTCTTCATTTAATCAATGTTGCACATCATTCATTTGCAGGCAGCTCTACTGCTTTGACTGGTTACAGGTAATCGTTGAGCACCATTTCAAACTCCTTCCATGTATCTCAATACCAACGCTCTTTTGATCTCTGTCGACTGCAAATTTCATAGCGTTGTTCAACAAGTGATCTTGCTCTTAGGGGTGTTCCTGCTCCAGAAGCCTACAAAATTATTGTATGCTGTGCATGATGGTTCACCAAAATGTAAAACGCAAAGCTTCAAATGAACTCCCTTTTTTAACTGCAATTTCTTATACTCTATTAACTGCAGCTCTGGCTGCAGTTAATAGAGTTGTGTGAAATTTCCATATATATATGGGAACTTTATTACAGTGGTCACGAGATTCGCTCTCAGCATAAATATAATATTTATCCCAAGTCGAACGTTTATTTAAACTCGGAATAACAGAAGGCCATGCTACGCTCGACACGCATGCAACTGCTGAGCAGTGTGCTAGCTCTACAGCACCACAGAGCAGCACTGTTTTTCAAAGTTTGGATTTTTTATTAGGATTGATGGTTGCGGACACTCACCATGTACAGCCGGAAAGGAATGTGTTTGAAGCACTCGCCCCCCATGCGTTCCATGAGTTTCTTGTTGATGGCCCAGAATTGGTCAAACTTGGAGTTCTGCATTCCTATCCACAGCTGGTTGTGATCCTTCTTCTGCATCGTGCCAACCACTTGACTGCGGTGCTTGAGCATGTCTGCCTCCTTGATGGCGGACATGAAGTGGGACTCGACAACAGCCCGACTTCCACAATGCAAGAGCTGTTTCTCGGGAAATTCCTGCCAAAGAAATTCGAACTTTGAGCACTACGCAAAACGACACAGACGAAGATTATATTCCTCGTAATAAACGAACCCAGCTTTAACATCAAACAGCTCATTTTTTTTAACGCAGATTTCATTATCAGTCGTTTCATGTGCATATATGGTAAAACTAATGAATTTAATTCATAAGCACTGCCTCTGGCTGTTTGTCTTCGGAATGATTTTCATGATTTCATAGCTTCCATATCTAATCTTGGTATGTTTTACCGTCAGCTAATCACTGTCTTCGCTGTGTAACCACGTTCTTGAATTTTTGGTGCATTGCATATTACTGTGTTGTCTTTATCGTTTTCTTTTATTTGTTCAAAATGTATTCCTCTTTCGCCGCGTTCAACTCAACAAGTGTTCCACACTTTCAAATGCCTCTCACCTTGTATCACGAAATAAGTGTTTTCATTAATTTTTTTGTTATTGCACTGGTCCGACCTGAAAGTTGTACATTATCTGTCTGTAATTTTTCGAATGCCCCCCTCACCCAATGCTCTGTCCTGGGGCCTGTAAGGTTTTTATGAATAAATAAATAAATACGAATAAAGATGTTTACCTGAAAGTGAACTGTAATGTTCCACGGCAACGTAGCATCACTGGCGTAACAGTCAAATAGCACCCCAATTGGCAAGTGCCTGGAAAGGGAAAAAGAAAAAAAAAACACGAAGATGAAAGCGCAAGTTGGGGACTGTAACAAATGGTCCCCAGAGGGGTGCCGTATGCTGATCTTACCATTTCAGGGGCTGACCATTGTACTCCAGCCACATTTCGTTTCCGTGGTACTTCTCATCGATGTGTCTCGAAAAATGCTTGTGAACTTTGTCGACCACCAGCGGAAAGTAGCTTATCCTCGAAATCATCAGCTGCGGAACAGAAACTAGCATTAGTGATCATCCATTCAACCAGTGCAAAATTGCGACAGCTAGAGTATCAACAGCCCTTACGTAGTAGGGGTCGGGCTGCTGCATCGTGTAGACCTCTTCTTCGGCAAGCTTGAAACATACCGGCAGCTTCCCGTCCCAGACCTCGCGCAGTACTTCCCTATCTTCTGCCATCTGGATCGAAGAAAGCCAGCAACAATTACGAAGAACGCATCGCGCCGGCTTAATTGCTGAAAGTATTTTTAAGACGACCGAACAAAAAAAGCATGTTTGGGGACTGACAGTGCGTTCACGGGAGACAATTTTACACATGGGGACAGCCGAGTACAGACGCTTTCACTTTTTCGAAGAGTCGAACGGCGCCTTTGTAAGACTGTCAGCAGACTGTCTATGTTTCTTGAGCAGATTGTGAGGCTGTCAGCAAACTGTCTATGTTTATTTCTTGAGAAGAGTGCCCATAGCGATTTCAACGATGACGACGCGTCACAGCGAAGTCATATGATGACAGCCAGCATGTTTACCTTACGGTAAAAACGACACTAACAGCTCACCTTTTGATCACATCAAAGAAGGTTCACAGATGTAGTGCACTGTAGCCGAGGCTTAAGAAATGTTTGCGATATATTCCGCTCAAAATACAGCAGTGTGAGTCAAGCTAAATGCCACAAGAAGTGTAGTTAGTCGTCACTGAACCACTGAACTACAAGCGCTACCAGAGCGAGACAAGCAAAGTACTGACTGGAAGACAGTACGCCGCAACGCCATTGACATCTCCTAAATCCAATCCAATCCAATCGAATCCGATACAATCCAAACAGCATCATTGAGGAACATATTATCTCTATGTTGAGGAAAATGGAAAATAGAGCCGGTTTTGACCGTGATAACCTTCCTGCATGGAAATGATACAGACCCCATAATCCCAAGACCGAAGCCGATACCGCTTTCAGTGCTAGTAGTCTCATAGCCGTACAAACAACACTGCCCGTCGCGTCGTCTTGTTCGCAAATGTCCATTCGATTGCTGCGATTCAACAAGTGAACTAAACGAAAGTTTGTTCATCCTGGATTTCTGACAGCTGATGCACGCGGTATTGATCTTCAAACTACCTACCAGCCTCACACTCCGCTATCATGTGGGCCCGGCTAAGGACAGTTATGACATCCGGCTACACACGAATACATTCTCCACTAGCTAGGTAAGCTTGTATAATTCGCAGATGGCACCCTGTCGCGTCATGTTTTTTTGTCTTTTTGGCGTGTTTCAGGAACATGTGTGCATCATCGAGTTCCGCTGCGCAGGGAGACTCAACGGTCTTCGAAGAAAATCGCAGTAAATTCGACGCTCTCGTGCATCAGTGGTGGGACCCGGAAGGCAATTTCTCTGCCCTGGCAAGAATGAATGCACTGCGTGTTCCTTTGATTAGAGATGGCCTCCTGCAAACCGGCAGGCCCACTGTCTCTTCGTCCAGAACAAAGCCTCTGCAGGGACTGAAGATCCTCGATGTTGGCTGTGGGGGCGGTTTACTCTCCGAGGTATACAATTCAGAACTAACGAGCCTCTTCTATTGTGAGGACTTACGGATGGTCTATGTTGATCTGTAGGCCTCCACGGCCAGTTCACTTCCTTGCCCTGATGTAACTGCAGTGCCCCAAAACAGCTATTTGAATTTTTATCGTTCATTTAACATGAAACACAAAAGTTACTGGGGCCTGCGTATGTGCTTTTTCTGTGAATGTGTTATGCCAGTGGGCATTGGTGAACCAGCCATGAGCCTGTGGAAGTAGCTGTCATCATCCTTTGCCAATCACACTGAGTGGGTATGCGGAAATAGTGGATAGGGTTGTTGATTGTTGTTGCAAGCTTTCATGGAATGATGTCACAACCGAATGCGGATTGGTATATGGGCCGTGAGCTCCCAATGGCGGCCGTCGTCATCGGCCAGTCCCTATGAGAGGAAATGTGACCAGTCCACAGACCATACGGAACTCTGCACTGAGAAGTTGCAAATCTGTGTTACGGTAGCTTCCTAGGACCAGCATGACATGCACACTGTGTAGCAGTGAAGTATCACCGTGACAAGATCTAATGCTTTTGCACTCAAAGTACATAAGCAGATTTCATGTGTCTCGGAAGCCTTGTTTCTGATGGCAAAAATATATGATGTTTATGTCTCTGCCTGTCCCTGGGTTTTATTCCAGTTACTACCACATTTTGGAGTGCAGCTCTTAAGCACCCGCCCTGTGGTTTCACGTCGCTGTTGGCCTCATTGTAACGAAGCGAACAAGGAGGGCAACAAAGATAGATGAGATGGAGAAAGCAGAAAAGTGGAGGAGGAAAGAAAGTGTGAGGGGAAGGTGGTATGCCGAGGCGGCACGAGACATGCTCGGCAGCGGCGACGCCCTGCGAGATTACGCCAGAGTAGCGCGTGCTGTCGTGTGTTCACTGATGGCGCGATCACTTCCCGAGATGCAACAGCTATGTGCCGTCGCCGAAAAGACTGTGGTTCACGCTGCTCTCAAATTTTACACTAGGGAGTATAGTAATTGTCTGCCAATTTTAAATTTTTTTATCGTTGAAGGCACATGGAGGTTTGGGCCAATCCACTGCTCACAACGCCTGGTTTTTCACCTTCTGGGACACACAATGCTTTCGTATTAAAATGTGTTCTTTGTCTATGGCAGTGCTTCTCAAAAACTGTGGGCGTCTCAACTACTATCATTTGAAAAAAATTTTCTTTTTATTGCAGGTTGTGATGTTTGCCTGGCTGCAAACAATAATTGCAGCATGATGTCCGTCATGATATTGTCAATATGACCCATGTATACATGGACTTGACGAGGGAGAGTTGAGTCAAGAAAAACAGGTTTTTACTTGACCCATTCATGTATAAGTAGAGTCTGTTCGACTCGCAGGCAGGGGATGGGTTGATTTGCTCTTCGGGCTGAGTCATTGGGCTGTGAGGAGCAGCTAAATAGCTCCTTTTTCCGAAAGCCCTGCAGTCCCCTCACCTCGATTCTTTGGATGGAGTTCATATAAACGCAAGAGGGGTCGAGGTAAGCTGAACCTGCCAGTCACTTCGACCCTCCCTTGTTGAGTCCGTGTATCCGGGGGCTATGACTGACTCCCCCTATTCTCTCATTCTCGCAGCCACTTGCGAGATTGGGTGCATCAGTAACTGGCATCGACCCCACACCCGGGAGTATCGATGTGGCCAGGACACATGCAGACAGGGATCCTGAAATTAAGGACCACATCACCTATGAGGCTGTGGAAGTTGGTTCCCTGCTCGATCGGGGCTTGCAGTTTGATGCGGTTGTGGCCAGCGAGGTCGTCGAACATGTCCAGAACTATTCGAGCTTCATCAAGTCCTGCGTCCAGTTGACGAATGTAAGCTGTCGTGAATATCTGTTACTCGCAGGAAAGAAAAACATGCAATAACGGTTTAGAAAATTGCTGGAAACTCAGAAACTGTCCTCCTTGTGTTTTTTAATACAGTTATTGGATTAAAAGGCTTATTAAAAAAGTTTTAGTTAGTAATTCTTGTTTCAAAACCTCGGCAAAAACACGGAGAGCCTCCTTTGTTTTTGCCAATCTTGGAAAGGCCTCGGTACTGTAACCGATCGATTTTTTGGACCTGGAAAGGAACAAAAAATAGTCTAAATAAAAGAGCAATCCGAAAAATCTGCGAGTCATTACTCCTATGAAACAAGCGGCGGTTCCTTGGAAAAGTCCGAAATATCCAGCAAGTCCGAATTTTTATAGTCTGAAAAAACGGTTGGCTACTGTATATGGCATTTGAAATTTTGAAGTCCACTTGACTAAAATTTCATTCGAATGTCATTTCAAACACCTGTGTAGCTGGGGTATTTTACTGATTCCAAACAATGTTGTCAAATGTAATGGAACTTACTGCAAAATGTTGAACTTTATTACATTTGGGGTTGGGGCTTCTTAGCTTGCTCACTGAGCGTACAATTGCTGTATTCTCTGTTCAGGTCACATTGCCAAACAGGTATTTCGTATGAATAATTGGGCACGTCCTCAAAGCACCAAAAAAATCAGTTCCGTGCACTCGGTGCAGTTTTTATCCATCACCATAGCCGACTGCTTTGAGCGCATAATTTGTGAAGGCTGTTTTACAAGGGAGGCACCTTACGTTATCTCTTCCTGTGGCAGGCTGGTGGCTCCCTGTTCTTCACAACCATCAACAAAACCGTCCCGTCTTACCTGATAGCCAAGATAGCAGCGGAATACATATTCCGAATCGTGCCGCCTGGTCTCCACGACTGGAACATGTTCGTTCCACCTGAGCAGCTGGAGGAAGCCTTGGAATCCTGTGAGTATGCCTCGGTGCAACTGCCGTTGTCTCATCTTCCCAGGTTATCCAATGCTAGTTCAGTGTAAATAAACTGGGTCTACGAGCTTTTATTCTTGTTATTGACATCGTTGCTGCCAGCCTGTTTACACGCACTGCCATAAAAAGTCTTCTCCCTTGGACTTATGTTGCTATTGTGCGTGCTCCAGTTCCATCCTTCGCCCTCATACCTTCTAATCTGATTTAACTGGGTTTCAGGTGCAGAGCACTTTAGGGGCTCGCCTTATCATCGTAGCTCGGTCGCTGGGCCCAAGTAGAGCCACACGGCATTCCGTCGTTGCGGCGTAACCCAGAGGCGTCGAAAGCCAAGCGGTTTATATAGTCATAAGCGTTCGAAACTTGTGAACCGCTGGCTCTTGTCATGCATCTCCCCTTTGTTTAGTGCAAAGAAAACTGTAGGTACATTTGAGGCAAAATATACGTAATTAACCGGCAGTGCCCACGTTCGTTCAGTTGGGAACGCTTGTTGGGTTGGTTTTTACGATAAGCCAAAAAAAGTGGCAGTGCAACGCCAGCACGTGCGGGAGGAAAAGCAAGCACAAAAAGAACAGAACTCCCTCTGGCACAGTTTCAGGCCGGGGGCGCGCAAGCACTGCAAAGGTGGGAAATTTGAAATGCGTTGGGTGGCAGCAGTGAGCGGATAACGGCGCTACAGCCCATTATAACAAATCTCAGCTCTGCACTTCCGACAGCTTTCACATTGAGTGGAACGGCTTTAATTTTTATGCCTTCCCCCACATCGCATCCCATCCCCCGAGTAGCCATTTTGCTACCCCCCCTCCATTAACACCACTCCAGTAGTGGCTAATCCTTCATATGTCCGAAAGAAAGCAATTTACAGTTTCTGTTAGTCATGTTTTAAAAAACAGGCTTCATCAGCTTGCCAACATTGTTCCGTTTGTCGCACCTTACTAAACAAGTCACAAAGTTTATGCTTCCATGCAAGTGTTGTTCTTTCTGTTAAATTTTGCAAAACGGGCGGCTCTTGATAAATTTACGAACATTGTTCTTTGTACCAAGTTTCACAGCGTAAGTATTGTTCCTTTTCCCTTCTGCCTGCAGCTGGCTGCCATGTGCGGCTTGTCCATGGCACGATGTACAACCCACTGACCCGTGCTTGGAGCTGGGTGGACTGCACAAGTCTGACATATGCGCTGCACGCCGTCAAGGAGACCGGTGGTGTCTCCAGCTAGCTTCACCCTACGATGATAGTAAATCCTTATTGTTTTGCCAAATAAAGATAGTCACGAACATATTAGGCTTACCCCTGGCTCTCTTCCAATTGTAGATGCAAAGTAAAATGAATGCCCGACTGTGTGGGTCACCTGTTACTATGGTTGTATATACTGTTAATTTGAAGGCCTGAGAGTAAATTCTGGGTTGTGTTAATTGTGAACTGACAATAGGGAGGCCATGCAGTTTCCACCAAAACAAGGCTTACCATTTTTATGACCCACTCCTTTGGTGTGAGAAATATTGGCATTTTTTATTACACCTGGTGTATTAATGAAAAAGAGTAAATAATCCTGCTTTTCACAAAGGTGCACAATGGTCTCTATTTTAAGCCCCAGGTCCACAATAAGACTTTTAAAAGAATGCGAAGGATAGTCTAGCCCAAAATAAAAAAATAAAAAAGTCAGTGTACATACAGACTAAAAAATATGAAAGTAGCCTAACGGAATTGAATCTGGAATGGCAAAAGCCTCCAAAACTGAAAGAATGGGTGGTGTGGCATTCAACCGATAGAAGTATCTCTGTGCCCCACCAGGTAAAAGAACAATTGAACAGTGCAAAAAGACAACTCAGTCGAAGATTTACCATGCGCTCAGTAAGGATATCATCTATACCAAGAAAAATGCACCCGAATACAATGAAGGAAGATGACCAGTGAGAGTCTAGCTTCTATAAAAATGAATCAGAAGCAATGACACTGCCACCTATATCGATGCCGCCAAGTAGCAGAAACACAAAATTGCACGTTGCATTTGTAACTACAGGCAGCAAGTTGCTGACCAGCTGCAAAAAAGCTACCAAACTGTGACGTTTGCCACCGGTACCACCATTTGTACCACTCCACGTGCGTACAATGCTGTCCTTCGCGGAGACAAGCCGAAGCCGACCTTGAAGCACCCGCAACGCAGTGAACAATGACCGGCCGGACCTCCTTTGTTCCCAACGCGCCATTCCTTCTCTCCACGCAACCCGGGGGGGGTATAAGAAGGCGTCGAAACAAGCCCCCGGGGTCCCCTTTTCTACCCGACGCCAAGCGATTCCGCCGGAGGAAGCCGCCGTAAGAGAAATTAGATAGCGCGCTCCTGCATTCCAGCCCAAGAACAAGACGGGAAAAACGCCGTTCCCTGCACCTTCCGCCAACACGGACCAGCGGGCCTGCAGCTGCTCTCCGAGATCACCTCCACAGCCCAGCGGAGTTCGTGTTCAACGGCTCGAGAGCTCGAGCCCCCAATCCAGCGGCGAGCGTGCGCGAGAGTGAAGGATCTTGCCTCAACGGCCCGGAACCTGCCACCCGCCTGATACGCTTCTACCTGACCAGGAGCCGGACGAGTGCCTATGCTATACCACGTCCTCGAGACCGGTGAGGGGGCCGGCACCGTTTAAACCGATACCCGTTCGTGTCTGTGTCTCTTTTCCTCTCAACTCTGCGTGGACCCACCCAAACAGGAAACAGTGACCCAGCCCCTTAACGGCCCGTCACAAAACCCACATCCACAATTCGGGAAGGTGCTTGAGATAACACTAGTCAGACTGATCCGGACCAAGACATACCCAAATCCGATCAGAATGCACCTAGTGTTCCCACAGCAGCCATGCCTGAATGCAAGCACTGCAGACACCCTGGCTCACTGCATCACATCCTACAGAAATGCCCGCAAAATCCAGACCTCCCACCCTTTTTCTTTCCCCTGCTTCTGAGCAGCAGGAGATGGTGGTGTATAGTTTGGACCTTTAACCCGCCGCGGTGGCTCAGTGGCTAAGGCGTTGTGCTGCTGAGCACGAGGTCGCGGGTTCGATTCCCGGCCGCGGCGGCCGCTTTTCTGATGGAGGCGAAAAGCAAATACGCCCGTGTGTACGAGATTTCGGCGCACGTTAAAGATCCCCAGGTGGTCAAAATTAATCCGGAGCCCTCCACTACGGCGCGCCTCATCACCTGCGTTGCGTCGGCGCGTTAAACCCTACAATCAATCAATCAGTTTGGACCTTTAATACCAAAAAAACGTTGGTCAATGGAGCAAAGCAAACCATGCATGCATCATCAACAGATTCCTGAACTGAGGAACCATTTTTTTCCCTTAGTACAACGTTCAATGTTTTCTCTCTCTCTCTCTCAAAGGTAACTCGCTTCTAAAGACTGCAACATTGATTGGTTCTGCCACATGTCCTTTGTCTTTTCGGTTTTTTAAAGTGTTGTCGACACAATGATTAGAGCCTGACTCGGTCATTATTCCCCCCGGTTATCACTGATCGCTACTTCTGCAACACTGATGACCGTTATAACTTGGCTTGGGTACTGGAAGTCACTTGAGCCGTGGCTGCAGGATAAATATGGTTGTGCAGGAATCATTTCAACTGGGGAGAGAGACGCAAAAACGGGTGCAGCTTTCCAGCTCATCGCACTTCTTTCAGAAGTGACTACTCTGGAGTTGTTCAGTGCAATGGAAATTATTTTCGCACAGCTAATATTGAAGGCAGAATATTGTTTTGTGCGCAGTTTCAAGTTTAGTGCGTTGATTTTAATTTTTGTAACTCCTAGCACAGGCGCAAGGTGAGCACAGGGCCGCTAGACGTGGCTCCATGACCATGAAAAAGAATATCTCATTTAAATGTATGGGCAGTAACTTCTATTTAGAGTTCTGCAAAATATTTTTACGGTATTCATACTTGCGTCGACTTCTTTCTCTGTACGAAATTTTGTTTTTTTTCTGTAACTATATCTTCCTGAGCAGTGGGAATTTCGAGCGGGAAAGCTGGAAACGAGTATATAGTAGACACTCTTGTCACCAAGACATGAATGGCCAGGACATGAAAAAAAAAAAAAAAAAATACGCGCAGGGAAGGGGTAACGAATTTTGTGACGAAACCGTGAGTTTCCGGCTGAATGTGAAAAATATGCCGGCACAGATGCCGCCATGGCCAGAGTAAGGTCATGACCACGTAGCCAAACGACTGCGCTAGCCTTTAGAGGACTGACAACTGATTCTTGTCAAGTATATTTTCTTTATTCCGAACGACAGGGCATCACTTAAAACACCTTAACCCGAAACGATTTTCTTGATAGCGCAGTCGAACATTTGAAATCGCAATTTTTAGATCTACCAGCCATTTGTGTCCCACCAAAAGGAATGCTAGCAACCATGGCAGTGAGCCGTGCGGCAACATCATACTTTTAACTGCACGTAAGATCAAACGAGGTGTTTAAACACTTGTCCCCGGCTAAGGCAACAATAATGTTCAACCTGTCCCATTCCTCCATGCAGTTTTTGAATCGCACGTTAAAATCGACGGAGTTGTTTGGACAAGTAACATAGCGTTATGTTTAGACACTACATGTCTGACTTCAGAGCTGACTTCAGAAATTTTAGGGCCAAATTAAACTTATTTTCGCCTGTTTATTCAGAAATCTCTTGCGGTTACCCTAGTATATAAAACGCCGGCTTTCATATAAAGTGGAGGTCATGCACTCCACAAAAATCGGCTGTCTGACCCTTTAAAGCGTGCTTCTCCTCTGGCCAAGTCTTGTAGAGGAAAAGCCAGCCTCGCAAAGCAAAAACAAGAATATAGCGGATCCCACGCTCAGGTGAAAATTGACGTAAAGTGGAGCAGTAGTGAGTGCATCGGGAAATCCCCGAGGCGTAACGAAAAAGGTTCAACGCCTCAATCCTAGAGGCGAACACGTGGTCAATCGCACTACCAGTTCTTGAGGTGGGCAGTGAGTGGGAATGGCGGAAGCTAAGAAGAAGCAAGCCGTAGGCATCTTTCACGAAGGCCGCTAACCACCAAGTTGTCGGTTTCCGAAGGTCGGCGTTAAAACCTCCGGTGAAAACCAACGGCGTCGTCTTGTCGTGGCTTTCGTAACCAGGAATCGCAGTTCCTGGTACGTGCTGCACGAAGCGCACGTAGGGCGAAGAAGTCTTTAATTTGCGTGTGTGCTGCTGCCAGACTGAAAGGGTGACCAAAGCGATGTTCACTTTCCGACACTTGGCTCGCGCAACGCACAACTTAACCACGTCGCCTGCGAGATGTCTGGCAGTCTCCTTGGGACTCTGTCGCGGTGGCGTCATCAGGGCAGCGCGTGGAAAAGGGTCGCTCAACTCAAGTCGTTCGCTTGAGAGCAAGACTACAGCGGAAGCAGCGCCCGGAAATTCGAGAGAAGAGTCAAAGAAAGCTTCTCTCTAAAATATGGGGGGAGTTGTCCGGAACAAATGGCTCAGAATAGGAGGCATACTAGTTGATAAAAATTGCGGGGAATGTTTAGAACTTTCTAAGAATGTGAAGGCGAAAGAATTCTTCGACCTTCTGTTGATGTGGTGCTGAACTTCCTGTAGAACTTTTTGTTGAACTGTGCAGCCGCGCCTGTCACCACTTGACCAGCCCCCGGGACAGAACTCTTCAATGCTCGTTTTGCTCGCTCGCCATCGCTAGGGGTCTCCTGTTAGCCCCCGTCGGCGCTTTTACCTCGCTTTTTTACCTCGCTTTTACCTCACGTGCGGCAGCGGCCTACCCTCCTGCGGCGCTGCTGTTAACATTTCCCGGGGCGCTCTCCGATTTTCTGTGTGATTGTCTGTCTCTCGTAACAATTTTTTGTACCTCACGCGTTCTATGAAATATAGAGATCGAAGGCTTGCGTTAAAAAAAAAAAAAAAAAGAACTGACGGTCCTGATGCGAAATTTGTGCGCAGCGCGAACTGCAGTCTTCTCGGTCACGGCGCATACCTGCTTCGTCTCAGGAAGTGATCGCATGATGAGCGGACGCACGGCGGCGCGCGCGCTACTCTGCCGTTAGCTCGCAGCGCAGCGCCGATCATGTTGTTGCAAATCGTGTTTGAACCTCCCGCGCATATATCACGTGGTTCGGATGAGCCTCGCACGAAAGAGCAGTGTCTAAAGAAAGTGTGAGGAGGAGGCAGTGAGAGAGATGACGCCATAGCAGCGCATGCCGCCCTCCCCCTCACACTTTCGCGAGACGCCATTCTTTCTCTATGGAGACGCTCCGACGAGCGTCTCGTGATCGCTCAGCATAGTGCCTTCCCCTTTGGCCACACTTTCCTCCGCCGTTTTCTTTCTGTCTTCGCTCGCTCGGTTACAACGCCGTCGCCATTGCCGCCGCCAAACCACATGTTAGTGGCCGCCAGAGTGCTTGCGCACTAAAAAAAATTAAATAAAGCCGTTCCACTCCATGTGAAACCTGTCGGAAGTGCAGAGCAGGGATTCGCCATAATGGGCTGTGGCGCCGTTATCCGCTCACTCTTACCACCCATGACGCTCTTCGCCGCCCTGTCTCAGTCCTCCTGATGAATCCAACTGAGGTTTGTCCAACGCATTTCAAATTTCCCGCGTTCGCAGTGCTCGAGCGCCCCCTGCCTGAAACTTCGCCAACGGGAGTTCTGTTCTTTTTGTGTTTGCTTTTCCTCCCGCACGTGCCGGCGTTGCGCTGTCGCTTTTTTTTTCGCTTACTATAGCAAAAACCAACCCAACGAGCGTTCCGAACTAAATGAACGCGGGCGCTGGCGGTTAATTACATATATTTTGCGTCAAATGTACCTGCTGTTTTTTTTTTTTTTTTTTTTTGCGCTGAACAACGGGGAGATGTTTAACGGGCGCCAGCGTTTCACGAGTTTCGAACGGTTATGACTATTTAAACTGCTTGGTTTTCGAAGCTTCTGCGGGACGCCCTACGACGGAACGCCGGGCTCTACTTGGGTCCATTATGTCGCGGCGCCGCCTTTTTCCGGCAGTTGTTTGACATCGACCGTTACAGCGAACTAAGACGACAAGGCGAGCCCCTAAAGTGTTCTGCACTTAAAAGAAGGCCTGCAAAAACATGACAGAACCCCTTAGTCGCGTGGAAACGGTGTCAGCAAGCGCTGTACCGCGGGGGAAGAGCCTTTAAAGCGTGCTTCTCCTCACACTGAGTCTAGTAGAGGGAAAGCCAGCCTCACGAGCCAAAAAGAAAAGATTGGCGTTGCCCGGAAGAATGGTCCGGAATGGGAGGCATGTTCATTGATAAAACGAAGGCCTGCAGATGCGTAAAGAATACGACTAAGGTTACGAAATAAAATTTCCACAACCTGAGTATGAGCAGAGGCAGCGTCAATACGTTCAAAGTGAACACTATGCCAATGTGTGCCCTGTTTATTTTCTTTCACGGCAATAATAAGAACGAAATGCTTCAAGATCAAGCCTTTTCCCAAAATAGGAGGAACAGCGCGCGTTTCTGAGAACGCGCCGTGCTCGCCGTGCTCCCGTCCATTCTTAGCGCCAGTAAGCGGGATTTCAGAAAGCCTACGTCAATGGGCTAAACCCTTGTTTGACTGTAGCGCAAACAGTGGCGCGTATTTTTGGCGCCGCGGCAAAGCCACAATGCACTTCCCGCGCTGATAGTCCAGCGTACCTCATTCTTGACTTTTCGGACGACGTTTGCTTAAGCCGCGCGTGCGGCCGGAGATAAGTGTGCAGCACAAATCCCGAACCGCCGGCTACGGGCACGGACCCGCTATATAAAGGAAGCGAGCGCCGGTGAGAACGTTTCATTCGGCGCTGTCCGTTCTAGCGGCATCTCTTCTGCGAAAAACGTAAGTGCTGTCCGCCGCTTAATAATATACCTGACGCCAGTGCGCGTATTTGACGCGCGACTAGGGAAAAATAGTCCGTCAGCTGCAGGATAAGATGCCCTAGAGCTGTCTTGTAGATAGGCCTCCTGTTGTAATTTTACACGCCCCAAGGATTCAGCCAAGATCACCTTGCAAGCTGTCTAGTACATTTAGCATAGCTACAAGACAGCTATAAGACCGCTCGAGCACGTCTCATTAGGACCTTTCCAGACCTTGCCAGGTCATCCTAAAAAAGTATTGCAGCAGTTGCAGTATGAAGACTAGACATCTTAAACTCCTTGACAAGACATTTTTATTGAGGCAAAGACACGCTTGCGTTTAGTGTGTCTAGGGCCGCCTTCAGTCGAGGAATGTGAGTCCACGTTGTTAAGGATCTGGAATGGAAACAATAATGCTAACTGTGGATATTTTTATCTTTCATTTTAATTTTAAAAAATTAAAACGTGACTTCCAGGTGTTACCACGCATGTCCTGTAGTGTAAAGATGACGCTATATTTCAGTACTGTACTATAATAAAGTTCAATGAAATAAACTATATGGTCGGAAATGAGTAGGCCCGTTTGGTCGGCCCGTATTTTTAATTCATCGCCATTCCTTCTATGAATTCGCGACGGGATATAAAACGGTGAAAATTAAAATCTAGGCGGTTATCGGAGAGAGAAGATAGTAGCGCGCTACGTACACCGAATGTTTCGCCCTAAAACGTGATAAGAAAGCCGGCGTCCGTTATGTCATCGGCGTAGGAAGCCGAGAAACTGCTGACACGCCACTCCGAAGCTGTTCGTAGCACGTGCTTCGTTTGGGTTAATAAAAACGCAAGTAGAGGACCGCGCTGTTAGGCAACATTACAGGTTTGCAAGGGCCACGTGGAAAGCGGAGAGTTGAGTGCGGTGTTCGGCGGCATTTCAAGAACGTGCTCCGCTGACCTGGCGCAGCGGCGCAGCGCAAAAGTGGCAGGAGCACTCAGAGGCTCTCACAACTCGTACGAAGTGCTCAGGCGACCTCGGGAGTATTAGTGCGAGAGCACCGTTCACTCTGCTGGTCAAAAATCCGACGTCCATGGATGGTACAAAAAATATGGCCACTGGTTGTCACAATATGACCGACGAATGGCACACATGTACAGATGGTCGACTGCTCAAATTTAAGGCTCGGTGTTGCCCTCTTGAAGGGTCCTGGGGAGCGACGTTTTGCCGGTGTCTTTCCCGTCCAGACACGCGTACATCCCCGGCGGTCACCCCTTTATGCGAGAGCACAGGGTGCGGACTGCCACGTGGCGCAACATCCCACGTGCATGCTAACTACACAGTTAGCATTATGAGAGTATAGCAACGTATATCCCCGCTGAATGTCATCCTTGCTTGGCGATGCAAATGCGGGTAGTGCGCTAAGTCCTATTGTAACCGAAGGAAAAAAAAAACAAAAGGCACGAGATGTAAAAGACGGTTAATAAGGACACGTGCCCGTTCTGCAGTATATGACACTTATGCTTTCGCAATTGCTACATAAGGAGTCTTTGGGCGTCCTCGTAATTTTTTTTTTCTGAAGTATATTGGCGGTGCCTCGCGCTCTTGTCGGCTTTCACCAGAGCTTTGCGCCGGCGCGCTATACCTCTGGCGACGGCGTACAACAACTTCCCACGAATGTACTAGGTTAATGAAAATTCTGGAACGGTAGGTTCTATGGTCGATTATGAAGATTGTTCGTTTAACCGTTCTCCGTAACACCTGGGCTAATAATAGCTAGGCAGAAATTAGACTTCCGCTACAGGGTAACCGACACTTTGAAGCTGACTCAAGCTCGCGAGCTTGCCTTTTGCTCCCATTCGTTTGCATTTGTTATCGTTCTCAGCTCATCACGCAACTGAATGTGGCGTATACCGCTCGAATTCGCAGACGGGCTCGGGATCTGAATGCTGACGGCGGTGTGGTTTATCCTCGTGGCGATCGCCATTCCGTGCCAGGCCTACCTGGACGACAGGGTGCTTCTGGATCAGCACTGGACGGGCTTCAGTCCCACGACCGGCGTCGGCGTGAGGGAGGACGCCTGCGAGGCACGCAGCTGCGGTTCTGCGCGCCGCCACGACCACGACCCCGACAAACGGTCGGTGGGCTTTTCTCTGCTGAGCGAGGACAAACCGCAAATGGTACGCGGCGCTCGGTCCGCCACGAGGCGCTCCCAGGAGTCGTACCTTCGCTTCCGGCGGGAAAGCGCCAGGGACTCCGGCGTAGCCGAGAGAAGCGTCCGCCGCGTTCTGGTCAGCCTCGAAAGGCTTAGCCGGCGAGAACGCACCGAAGCTTCGACGCGAAGCGTTGAAAGTGCCATTCTTCTCGAATCTCGCGTGTCGGATCTGCGGGGAGAAGCGCGCGAGTCCAGAGATGAACGCACGAGGCTTGACGTGACAAACGAGGAACGCCCCGACCGCTACGCACGACAAAGGATGGCCGAGGACACACCCACTTGGGTTAGAGAAGATTCGAGGCGGCGGATTCGATCAGCCAATCGCAATCGCGTTCGTTCGGATGATCGGCGAACGTCTGACCGCGTGAGGCGTTATGAAAGCGAAGCGCGTACCTCTCGTGGCAGGCGAGCTGCGGATCTCGACGCCCGTCGACGTCACGACGACGTGCAGGCGCTAAGCCTAACACGGCTCTCAAGACTCACCGAGACCCGAACGCAAAACCTGGAAGGCGAAAAAGACCTCATTCGCGCGACAAGGTCAGATACCTCCCGCTCTGGACCCTCTAGGCTTCGGGCGAATAGCAGTGCTAATCGGGACCGGCACCTTCAGGATGCCATGGATCAGGGCGACCGAATCATAGGCCGCCGAAGCAACCTGATTGGCTTAGCGCAGGGCCCATCATTCAGGATGAGGGGGCCCGAGTTAAGAAAGGTGCAAAATTCTGAGCATCGCCATGCTGGCGAACGAAACAGCGATGCCACGGCGTTAATACAAAGCACACCAAGGAGGGGGGCCACTTTGGCCAGACAACCTTGCCAAGAAAACTTGAGAAGAAGCCGCAGCATAAGCAGCGGCAACAGCAAGGAAGGCGATGACGGGGGCAACCAGGAACGGCGCACTGTGCACGCAGAGAGAAGCATCAGTGACCTTCCTGTTTCGCTCAAGGATGAAAACCGCGATACCAGGCGCTTTTCTGCGAGCCGGCAGTACATCAATGGTGGCACAAGGGGTGAAGACTTAGGAGCCACTCGTTCATTCTTTGGCTCGAGCAATAGACACGCACGAAACCGCGATAGCTACTCTTCTTCTTTACGTCGTCTGCAAGACCCCGAGCCGAAGGAAACTGCACAGGACAGACACGACCACAGACGATTCAGCTCCAGGAGTGCCGAAGTGCAGCCAGGTGATATTCCCAACAGAAGAAGCTACGCCGGCTCATCACGAGTTGGAGAGATGCGATTCCCCGATGCAATGCGGAGTATGCACACGCGAACAAGTCGCATATTTGACTGGGCGAACAAAGCTGGGAATTCAGATCAAGTGCGCACCAGGAGCCAAGTTCGTAGTGATGACACCAGGAGGAACTCGATGGCTCTGTCTCGTAGGTCTCGAGACAGACACACCTTTACTAGGACGGTGGAGTATCCTGCAGACATTGTCAGGTATGGCGACAGCCGCCTCGAACGAGGAAGCTGTCTCACTAGGCAAGACAGGTTGTCGGAAGATAATGGTCAAGCGCTCATTCTGTTCGCACGGCACTCTGCGAACCGCCTTCAGGATAGCGGGGACCGCTATAACCCGCTGCCACACATCGAAGACTCTCGCAGAATAATGGGTGCCGACTTGAGACATCGCGAAGGCCGCTTATCATCTGTGGAAAGGCAGGGCATGCCGACCTCGTACGGTGACTTCCGTTTTGAAGAAACGCGTAGGTCCGTCCGATTGCAAACGAGGCGATCTGCGATCATAGACGATATCACGACTGCTGCAAGTAGATCAATGGGAAACATTAGAAATGGCGCAGCACGAAACAGCCTCCGCCTGACTGAAGATGACACACAGATCTTGCTCAGCAGACTCGAACGATACCCAACGAGATTCTTAGAAAAGCGGCAAGATTCCAGTGAAAATGCACTGAACAACCGACGTGATCTCCCGAACATGCCATTCCTTAAAACGGAGTTATCATCATCATTGAGAGAAGGCCTTGAAAAGATTCTTCCTGAGGAGGGCTCTGACAAGTACAAGGTTTGCATCCTCTCTCAAAATGTTTGCTACAGTTTTCTAACTCAGAGGTGTTCCTGTAAATCAGGTGATTGCAGAAGTAGCCTTTGCTTGTACATACAAAATACAGGGTGTATCACATACGAAAAACTGAACGTTAAAATGAAAAATTTTCAAGACAGTAACTGATCACTCGGGATAACTTGTGGTGCTTTGTGTATGATTTTATAGTAAAACTGTTAGCATGTTTCGCCAGATATTTTATGACCACTGTCTCTGTGTGCGTATCTCATCAGAAAATTTGATACTCATATTCAACGTGCACTCCAGCTAGGCCAAAACAGCAAAGAACCCTGGGCTAAGTGCATCCAATTCTTTGTATTAACATACTTCTTTCAATCATTCAATCAATCAATCAATTCAAAATCAACACTTGACACATAACCCCTTAAGCACTAGCCCATGATGCTGAAAGCTGGCCACCAGAAGCTGAAGAAGTTAACGGCTTTTCTGAAGCAGTCTACACCCGATTCACCTATGCCTCACTAATGCAATGTGCAGACTGAGCAGGGGTGAACTTTATTTATTTTCAACACCGATAGTGTCATGAAAGACTACTGCCTCAAGAGGAGCAATGCCAATTCACCCGCTCACTTCACCGTCTTTTTCATCTGCTTGTACCAACTAAAGGGGTATCATAGGCCAATGATTACGACAGCTGCCACCAGAATTTATGAGTTAGTTTCTCTCTGGAAGAGGTCCATGGCTGGATTGTCTGCATAGTGCACAAGGATTTTAACACGGGTGATATATCGGTGAATCTTTCGTGACTGTTACCAGTGTTGAAAGAAAAGAAGTTTACGACTCCCCAGGCTGCACAAGGAGCCTGCATATTTGTCCCCCTTGTAAAGAGGGGTTGTGATTCCTCTCATCAAACACAAAAAAAGTACATTGCATATCACAGAATTGCCTAGTGTGATCATCAGGTGCTTTGCAGCTACAAAAACAATGAAAAAGTTTTTTGAGCTGCAGCTATGCACGATTGTGACCGGTACGAAATAATTGCGCACAATTATGTATCTGATGAAGTAATTTTACGCATAAACTCGAGGTTAAAAAAGAAGGAAGCATGAATATTTGATTCAATGTAGTTTTCTGTTACAACCAGTTTTCGTTTCTCAGTACAAATACAAACAATCTTATTATATATATTCCACTGCTGCCAAGTATCTCAAGAGTTGAATTACAAATTTCATTGTTCCTTTCCAGGAGAAAATAGGTCGTTACGCAAAGCACCACCAGGAGGATCTGTCTTGGGATAAAGTCATGTCGAGGTAAGTCCATGACTTTACTACACCACCAGTCAAACTTACTAGGACCACAAAGAAAAATATCAGGTTGGTTCATTTTAAAGAGTGCCACGTCAGACACTCAACTTTGAACAGTTAGCCTGGATAATAAAAAGAAAACAGATGAAAGAGCGGTTATTTACCAGACACTTTCTCACACTTCTCCTGTGATGTCACAGTGGTCAGTTTGTGGGTTTAGTGGTCGCTGACGACAGCTACCATCAATAAACATAATTGTTCAACTGTAGCGGTGCCTGTGGTTCCATTTAACCACACCACTGGAATGCTAGCATGGAACAACACACTGATTACTCTATTTTTCGTGCCTCGCCACTGCTGATGTCGAGTAGTGGGAAAATTTAAAGTTTGTCAATATCTACTACTTTTTAAGGAAGAACAATGTCTGTCGTGGCTGTAATGAAGTTGGGCAACTATTACCAAAGAATACTTCTTTCATGCAAAACATAGATGCAAGTTGTCTTTATGATGCTTTAATCAGAGGGTTATGCGACTAAGGGACCATCGCAAGTCACCTACGTTGAAAATGCATTTCGAGTGGGAATCCAACGTTTTGCATTCATACTGACAACACAGTTGACCCTTTCCCCAAGAATGTGTGAACTCAATAATTCATGACTTTATGCATAAATGTGCTCACTACTTAGCATGGTTGTAGCTATGAATAGTGATAAGAAAAATTGTACTTCAAGACTGGCAAAAACAGCAATTCTGAAATTCCTACTTGTTATTGAATAATTCGGCAAATAATCAGCACTTTTGCAAGAAACTGACTTTTCATGTGAATTCTTTCTCCTTCATTCGCGTACTACTATAGAGCATATAGAGCATATATAGAGCGTACTACTATAGAGCCCCAACCGTTAGTGCAGCGAATTCAGATATAAAATATAAGCATAATGGAATTCTCGGTTTTCCCTAAAACATCCAGTAATTGTGATTAGTTGAATTTCAGGCACTGTCAAAGTGCTCTAAAAGTTGGTTTTCCCACACCACATGCTCACGGATGTTTCTTCTCTCTGGCAACATGCTAGACTGTGCACATGCCAGTATCAGTGTGGCAGTCTTTTCAATTCATTAATGCACATCCATGCCTATGTCACTGCTACTATGTTAGCCATGCCAAGCTGGATTGCGGAAAGGATGGGTAAACATAATTGCCATGGGGAGATGACGTCTCAGTTGGTGATGAGCGTACTGCGATGATGTCATGATTTATATCATGAGCGAGCTGGGATGAAAGGTGAAAATTTTGTGACACGAAAGCTTAAAGAAGGTTTTACTGGGAACTCAGAAAATGAACAGGAAGAGACCACCTTGAGCCTAGTTTGATTACAGCGTACTTTTAAAGCAGCAATGCTTGTTCACTATTCTTCTGCCGAAGCCACACAATTCCTAGAATGCACAATATTATTACTGGACACTGGGAACTCTCATCTACACATACAGGAACTTAGGACAATTGTTCCATAGAAGGTGTGACATTTATGGAAGAGTAGCTTTAAGGGGTCGAAAACACATTTTGACCATTACGAGTCAACTTTTGCAATCATGAAGTTGCGTGCATGAAGGACATCTGAGACAAGCAGCATTCTTCTGCTCAGAAAGCCCCGAAGCAAGGTTGCTACCTCTTCCCTGTGCATTCCGAATCCCCACCACCTTTTGCCGAAGTTAAGCATCATTGCTGAATTCACACGTCACAAAGCAGTTCACCAGCAAGTTGCCACGTCATCAAGTATCCAAGGGGGTGCAATGCTCTTTAACAGCGGCAGGTCTCCGTCGACGTCAGCACTTCTCATTAATTAGCACAGCCCACAGAATATTGGAACGCAGCTGCATTCATCTATGTTTATCCTTCGGTTAAGGGCGTCTCATCATACACATTGTTCACAAAACTACACACGCGCCTTGTGAAAAGGAATTGTGTACACAGCTGGGGTAAGCGGGTCATTTGCAGGTGTGCGGTGTAATTTACTGTCTTTCACTTCGTTGCTTTCCCAACAAGCGCAAAGTGAATGAGTTAAACAGGCAAATTTACAAAAACATTAACTGCTCTTCACTGGCAGCCACCTTTGTTATCAAATTGCAAGTCCACCGCACATTTCACAAATGTGAAATGGTAGCTTTGCAAATGGGTGCATCAAATATACACAGCCATATCGTGCGGCACTGGAGAGAAACACAGGACTGAAATTCAATACAAGTGCTCAGCATTGATTACGTTAGTTTTTAGCACGAGCAAAATAGATGCGCCATAGTGCACAACTCACCCACTCTGTAAACCCTCCTGAGTGGGCAATGTTGAGCCAGCAAGAGGGAGCAGCATGCATCTTTCTTTCTGGCAGAAATGTTCCACATTCGACTGCCTCTGCTCCCAGCTGCATGTGTAGTGGTGTTGGTGTAGTCATGAATGAAGTGGGACCATCACTTGATCGTGTGGCCAAACACCATGCCACTAACAGCAAACAACTCGTTCAAATGTTTCTGCTCACCGTCATTCATATAAATTTAAATCCAAAGCTGTATACCCCAACCTGTGGCAAACTGTGCGCTGTGTGAATGTCTTTGCTAATTTGTAAATGCATAACCATCTGTAACCACTACTGACCTTGCTAAGCCAATAATCTCCACAGTGCAGCATCCTACTTACTCTCATGATAGTCCTAAATTCGCCACATAAAACAACACTAAATTTTTGCAGCAACGCTGTGATCATGCTTTCATTCATGGCTGTAATGGCCACTCGGAAGGGCTGGTCTTCGTTATCCTTCAGCTTCACTGCCCATGCAACAGATGGTGCAATCATCCTACGGAGCTGTAGGGAAACACCTCCCCATTCAGAGAAAAAACGTGAAGCAAAGGTGCAAACTGGAGGTTTAACAAGAGTGTGTAAAAGGTCATAACATAAGTCTCTACAGCCAGCGCACAGTAAAGCTTCCACAGCATCCCTCTCTTATGCCTCAAAGCCCAGCTTTTTTTTTTGGAACATATTATAGCTAGGTGGTGAGTAGTTCCATTCAGTGATGTTCCGTGCGAGGAATTTTCCCTCTTTCGGGGAATTTCCGGCTGTAATTTTGTTCAAAAGGGAAAAAATAAATTTTTAATAGATGCAGGGAATTTTAGGAGTCTAGGGGTAAAAAAAAAAAGATAGTGTCAGTAACTGGACTTGGCACCACTTATTACTTTGTTTTCTTTTAAGAAGTTTCCATAACACTTCATCGGATTTATGTTCAAATATCTGCATTCGTGTTCTTGCAAGCCACAAACATCCAAGACCTCTTCCAATACAGTTCGTAAAGCAGGAGTGTGCATAGAGGGAAAAACACTCCACGAGGAAGAGCTATTAAAGCGTGAAGCGGCAACGGCTGAAGGGCTGAAGCCTGTTCACATGTATTCCTGTGCAATACACAAAAAAGCAAGCATTTCGAGTGTGCCTTAGTGCGCGTGCTCACAGTCAACAAGAGATGGCACTAGAGTACCAGCACTGAGCCAAAATTACCTCGATTATTCAAGAATGTCTTTTTTTTTTCCCCATACAGGCAGTTTTTACTTAGATCTTTAGCATGAAAAGTGAGCATGCTGTTTGGTATAAAACTTGAAATGCATAGTCAAAGGCTGCTGAGCGGCAGATAAAGTTCACGCTGAAACTCTCATTCTCTTTGCGGCGTCTTCATCCAGAAGTCTACGTAAGGTAGACATAGGTGGCGCTGGCTAATGCCGAAAACCGAACAGAAATCCACGTAAAGCTCTGTCAGTTGAAGAAAAAGAACGCAGGGAATTTCGCAGGGAATTTTTGAGAAACCTGCAGGGAAAATATGCTAAAAATAGGGAATTTCCGAACCGAGAAATGGGAATTTTTCGCCCCAGTACGGAACATCACTGGTTCCATTGCCCAATTCTGAAATGTCCAGGAAACGGTCTAATCGCACTTAGCCGATCAAGCAACAATTTCCAGCAGGCGTTTGTCATTCTTTCTTAGTTAGGCTGATAGTTTGAACACTACGTACAATATCTTGGCTGCAGTTTCATGCTTGTAGCGTGCAATTTTTGTGAGCGACTCGCACAAGATGCCTTGTGTTTTGACTATTCTAGGTCGGGCAGCAGTCTGTTACAGACAATTCTGACCGTCGGCATGGTTGCTTGGATGACCGCATCCCCGTCAAAGAAACTCGTGGACTGAGGAGGCCCTCCACAACGCTTACGTCCCCTCCCTGCAGTCAAACCCTTTTGTGCATTTGCCTTTCAGAACGGGCTACTTTAGAGCACCACCAAGATTTGTTCCGCCACTTGCACTCAGCAATGCTTTGTACACAACACAGTATGATGCGAGCTCTATTCGTGTTCCCCCTACGCCAAGTAGAACACCCGATACAACCTACAAAATTACTGGCTGTTCGTCAAAGCGCATTGGTAAAATAGGCCTTTTTGTAAAGGACTGACAGCAAAAATATAAGTGTCCTATCTATCCAAAGTGTTATAAATACTTTGAAGTTTAATCGAAAACGCATTCTGATAAGCCAGTGGTCATCCGATGGACACCCACAATGACACTTCCTGGATCTACCAAGTTCCAATCCTTCAGTAAAACATCGTCTAGCCGCTCTGCCCTTCTTCTTAATGTGAACGCATTTTTATCTGGAAACATCCCCCGTTAGAGCTTTCTGCCATCTGAGCGCCCGAACCACCTCTCCTTTAGCATTGTAAATGCTGCAGTCGGAGATTGTAAACTCAAAATGAGAACAGCGGGCCTGATTATCTCCCTGGTCACTTAGGCACGGCCCCAGAAACAACGTAAAGAGTTTGCTTTGCTGCTAAGCACCCAGACATTTTTTTGTTTTTGTCCACCCTTACATTTGCTTTTCTGCGCATTGCCGAAGCAGTGTAGGAGAATCCAAATATTAATAAAAAAAAGCACTTTGCTTTTTACACTAAAGCAGGTTGAAATTGAAGAGCTCTTTGGAGAGGTAAGCCCAAAATAATTGTGCATATGTACTCTGCAGAAAGGAAACCAAAAAATGATTCGACACATTTGGTTCAAATGTGATGTCACGCACCCAAATCCGTGCAAGAGAAATGTCCACTTTTCAGAAGCCTTAGGGTTCAAAATAACACCCACAAAGTAAACAACAAAGTTAAGGAGGTTACTAAAGGGATATTGGAATGCTGGTGAAGGAAAAGGAAAAGCAGAAAGAGTAATATAATATAGGACAGCTACGACCTGTTGCGAACAAAACAATTTACTGAAGCCTGCCCCTAATAGCAGTGCTAAAATTACCAGGGTAGATAAGTATAACACAGATGCACTAGCTTATACTCTGAGAAACTACATGCCATCATCCCGTTACAAAGGTGATACCAAAACAATCAATCAAAACCCCCAAAAAATCTGCAACATGTCAGCCTACCTGCACTTGCCCCTCATTCTCTCTCTCATAGAGGAATCCTCAACAGTTCTCTTTCTCTTCCTTTTGTTTAACGTCGGCATGGCCCCCTGCCCCCGTCAACTCGTAATTTCTTTTCTCTTTCGTTCGTTCGTTTGCAAGTTCTCTCTTCTTTTTGTTTAATGTCGGCATGGCCCCCTGCCTCCAGCAGCTCGTAATGTCTCTTCTCTGCACGCAGGATTCACATGAACAGCCCAAACCAACTTCGGACTAGTCCACTAGTCCCCCCACCCTCCTTACTTCTTCTCTCTCAGCTCCTTATCCTTCGCCACAGTTACTCACCCTCCTTTACTCCCCCTCACCCACTCTCCCCCTCCCTCCTTTTTCTTGCTCGGCCGGTTGAGGTGTCGGCGCCACGCCAGGCAGTTACCGACCTCTATCTCCCCATCTCCCAACCCCCAACAATCACTTTTTTCTTCTTCTTCAACAGATGTGTAATCTGAGAAGAACGTTAATAACTTGCTCGATTCGGTCCCTCTCAAGGTCACTGGCAAATACCGGCTGGTCTAAATTATTCCAAAATTCCAGCCTCCGTTAGCACCAAATGACGGTAATTACCGTGATTGTTTAAGATGCGTAATCTCAAATACCTGCAAGGCTTGCAAAAAGCACACAAGACTGCCAATTCAACACCAAGCACAAATTTACGGTAGGTTTTTAAATGTCATGTTATCTTGCTGCTTGCAAAAGTATGGTTTAGAAAGATAACTGAGCTTGGCTGTTCAAAGCCAAGACTTACATGTCAGTACATAGACCTCTCTTACATTTTAGAACATGATCAGTGCAACGCAGAGCCAAAAATAGTGGTGCAGCAAAATCTAATCAATGGCGGGAACACAAAAATATTTTCGTGACAAAGTATGCTATTGCTATAAAGACGAAGTACAGTCTAACATGCACCCCATACATTGGAACTGTTTTGTTTCAGTGAAAACATTTTTTCACACCTTTTTTTATGGCACAGCAAAACTGTACCACGACTGCTCACAAAGTGTGCATTAGCTAAGGTAAAAATTTTCAAAACTTTTTAAACACCCTCCTTCCCCACAAAAAAGAGAAGAAAATGAAGGCAGTGCAAACCCTTTTTCCTCAGCCTAAGTGTTCAAACCTGATTGTAGTGGAGGGCTCCGGATTAATTTTGACCACCTCCAGATCTTTAACATGAGCCAAAATCTTGACCAAAAGGGCGTTTTTGCTTTTCGCCTCCACCAGAAAAGTGGCCGCCGCGGTGTTCAAACCTGACATCCAAAACCTTGTAATTTGTGGCACTGTTAAAACAAGGGCAAAAATATGTGCGCCAGAACATGTTTATAAGGCTGGCAGTGACCATTAATCAACAAGACAGAAGTAATAGGGGCCGTTAAACCATAAGCAATTAAGATGGTTTTTGTTACTCCTGCATGGTAACAAGAACTGTAACTGTTTTTTGCCCTTGTTGCATGCATGGTTCAGGGACCAATATTTGTTCACGTATTTAACTAAGCAAGCTAGGCTATTATTTCCCTTGCACCAGCAGTGTGCTTTTCGCGGTTACCGACTAACTACGCCAGAAAGGCGAAGACCTTTTGAAAAGTGTTTCCAAACTGCTGCACCGCAGTATATTTTAAATAAATCGAACTAGTTTTCGATCAAAAATCGTTGTTGACAGTGATAACGGCCTTTACTAAAACCAGCTATGTCGTCAAATCGGTCATGGGCACAGTACGTTCATCAACGGCAATAACAAGGGGAAGTGGGAAAACGCTTCTAGGCCTGAAACAGCCCCTCTAAGTTAAGGAAGTCAACAAAATATTTAGGAAAAACTTCCACACAGAAATCCTCGCAAAACTGAGCTACAATGCATTGCTGACCATGGCCAAAGAGCTTTGTTCCACCCATGTTTGCTTAGCCATTTGTTGCTCCCCAATGCTTAGCCCAATAAAAGTGAAATAAATGTGTGGTTGCACAATGTTCTTCTACCTCAATCATTTTCCAAGCGGGTCATACTTACTGTAAGCACAAAGTGAGAGATCTGCTTTGCTTGTACCGACATTACACATGCTTGCACAGACAAAAAAAGTTCAGCAAAACACATTTACGCACACTATTCCACTTCCAATATGAAACTACCTTATGTATAAGTTTACTGCTAATATTGTTTGTAAAAATATCAAAGTTGGCCTTCGAAAAGAGCCAAAGAAGGTTGACCCGTGATTGTGGCTAAAAAGTTGCAAATAATAACCAAAATTCAGAAGTTCAAACCTGATTGTAGTGGAGAAGCAAAACTTCTCAAAATCCAGCGTGCCTTCCCCTCTATAAACGGTGCGTTTGCACAGTCAATAGTACTGGCTTTGCTGCCTACAAAAAATAGCACTTTTAGAGAGATGAAGTCATTAGACACCAAACCAAATGCTGAGGATGACTAATGGATGTAATCACCATAAGTAATAACAAAAAGTTACCTTACTCAAATTCAAATTTTTTGTGCAAAAAACATGGGTCAACTTAAATTAAAATCGATTTCAAACTTCGAGGGGGGGGGGGGGGGGGGAGGGGGTAAACTTCAGACCGAGTTCACACATCTGCACATAAAACCGGTGTAGCAAGAGGTCAGACACCACACTGCAAAGGATTAAACCAAAAAATTTACGTATGAATGTGCTCATTGCCATAGCTACACACACATGGATGCATGCATACATGCACATGTGTGCATGTACACACACACACACACACATGCTGGCAATCACATGAATGGATGTAGCATCAACTACAGTTGACGAGGAAGATAAACATGAACACATCGAAGGACGATGACTCTTCCAAGAGTAATGCTCATGATTACAACTTTGCCTTTAATATTGCCCCTTTACGACTCTCGAACATCCAACAAGTGCAGGGACCACAGCGTTGTGAGCAGCAGAAGCCTGTCCTCATCAGATGGTAGGCTCAAGTCTTTGCCACACACAAATTCTTTGCTCGCACACAATGTCTTGATGGCATCGAGAAAGTGCAGGGGGAATTTTGCTACTTCAGAGTCCTGTAAGAGAGTGGGAGCAATGCCATAAATACAATGCTCCTCACCCCACCTGAACACCAATGGGTTGTGTGCCATTATTTTAATCCTCGAATTGGCATACTACACATACTGCCATGAAAAAAATGCCTTCTTTAAACACAATGGTGTTCTCTAGTTATCAAGCTAGCACACAGGCTACAGAACTTAACAAATTGAAAATCTAGCCCCAAAACAAAGCATACAAACACAAATTACTACAGCAAGAAACTTAACAAAAAATTGAAAGCAAGAAGACTTTCCAAAGATGATGTGTGTGTCGGTCTAGACGATTTCTACTGTTCCATAAAAACCTTGATGTGAAGAAAGGATGCCAAATTCTTTGCAATGTTTGATTTTTCTTTGAAATTGAATTATCTTTAGAAATATAAGACACAACTTTGCAAGTAACCAATGAGAAAAGAAAAAGAAAAGCGCATGTTATCTGCACTCCTGCTCTTTGAAGAAATTCCACTGCATATGTATGCACTGACAAAGTAGAAGATATTTTGGAGTTCACAAAACACAAAAAATCACTGGTATTGCATTTGGGATGCTTTGCATTAATGATCTGCTTGACCGAAGCAAACACAGCTAGAAGGAGTTAATGCAGCCCTGCTTAACCCAGGAATCTGCTAAAGCCCGAGGACAAATTTACATTTTTCAGAAAAAAAA
This sequence comes from Haemaphysalis longicornis, assembly GCF_048455015.1. Classification (NCBI taxonomy): domain Eukaryota; kingdom Metazoa; phylum Arthropoda; class Arachnida; order Ixodida; family Ixodidae; genus Haemaphysalis; species Haemaphysalis longicornis. The sequence continues at coordinate 34,643,278 of NW_027526460.1, forward strand.
AAAAAAAAAGTGAAAAAGTTTAAACACAAGGCAGGGGCTCAAGTACCAACAGCAGCAAGTCTCACTACATTTACACTGCCCAGACATGATTTCTCTAAGACAATTTTGCTTCACGTCTTATGACCATGCCCCCACCTTTCTGCTAGTAAACTATTTTTTTCAGTTCAAGGAACTTATGTATGGCGTTTAGGGGCCTGATTCGTCACAAAGCCTGAAATATTGTTTGCAGCATTGACCATGAGCTGGTGTAAGTGAAAAACCTTGTAGTGTCTTCTTGTGGCACCTACTGAAAGCCCTGGGATCGTAAGGCGCTGCCCTAACAGATGGCGTGCGACCAGAAGCAGAAACCCGAAATTCCTGCTTATTTGCTACATAGCTCATCTGGGGCTTATTCAACGTTTATCTCAGCCTATTTTATTTTTCCCCCTATGAAGGCGATACAATTCAAGAACAGTGTGCTCTACTTTCTATTTGCTTGTTGAGTTTATGGTCATTCCACCTATGGTAGTCACAGCGCCTAAAAAAAGGCACAAAAAAGGAAGAAAGCACAAGGCAAAAACAATGGCTAATGGTTACACGAACAGTGAGGGAACTATTTACGGAGTTGACTGCTACATTATGCAGATTATGCATTTTTAAGGAATTCTACAAAATAAATTATATAGAATTCAGCTAATTTTTATTTTTAAGGGGAGGGGGAGAGAGAGAAAGGGAGAAGGCCTGCTAACTTTTATTTGTGAAGACTGCTGTTTATAAGTGCACAGCACAAACATATTTATACAAATGTGTTCACAAATGTGCTTACGAACCTGTACATACAGATTTTAGATTATGGGCAGTAACGTGCAGGTCAACTTTGCCACCCAGAGGTGCCTGCTCACCTCATCGTCTTCATCTTCATCTCCTCCAGTCGACACCATGTGTGCCTCCCTGTTGTTAAACACCGATGTAACCAGCAGCACCATCTTTTCACCTGAAAAAGTGAACGACGAGGCCACATGCATCAACATTACGGTTCCGCAAGAGCTGGCCTTGCTCCCAACGTGCTCTCACCTCGGTGCTGCTGAAGCGGCTGCTCGGCCAAGGAGTACGAAGATGACTCCTCAGCTGTGCCATCTTCCCCCTCAGCGGCTGTGCCATCGTCCAGCAGGTACGTCACATGGCTCGGGTAACGAAACCTGACGCTGTCGTTCACTCCCGGCGCCTTTCCGTCGGGTGTGGTCTCGGAGATTGCTCTGCGATCTACGCCAAATGGTGGCAACCTTGTGCGCATAAAATCGAGGACCATGTCTTCGGCAACCGGCTCCACATCTTGCGTTTTCCTCACATGGTTCAGGACGGCTTCGAGGGCGGCCTCCACGGCAGCCTACCAGGGAAGCGGGAGGAAGGAGTCAATCGAGCAACGTTAGTGTATTGGCCAGAGGCATGCTGGCAAAATCATTACAACATTTTACAGGTACAAATATATAGCATATATAAATACCTTTGTAAGTCAGCAAGCATGAGATTTTAAAGAAATACTTGAGGAAAAGGGAAAAAGAATGTAGGGTTTGTGCTTCAGGGCACATATTTTTATTATGTTCTGCCCATTACACTGACTTTACACATCAGCAAACTGCAGTGTTCCTTCAGTTCTGTTAACCAGTGTCTCGCACATTGGGTGCGATGGTAAACGCACAGTGCCACAGATTGTTTGTCGACTGGTTTTTGCAGTCAGACTCCTTTTCTAGTACAGATACAATGCTGGTGTTTGGCACTGTCCAGACGGGCAATACAAAGTTAGAAATTAGCAGAGAGATTGCACTTCGCTTCGTCAGTACCTTGGACAGACGTGAATGTGGCAGGAACTGCATGGGAAGGCCTCTTCGTAGTTCTGCGCAGGAGTCCACGGCAGCGTCAATCAGGTCCGGTGCCACAGCCTTGAGACAGTCGCCCACTGTGCTGCAGCAAAGAGCAAAACTTGTCAGGGCTAGGAATGGCAAAAACCTCACAGCAGGCCTTAGAACTACGAGACACGCTTAATTAAAGAGCAGACAATTAAGCAGCGGATCGAGGAAAGAATATTCTGAGCTCTAGTTTTTGTGCATGCCACATGTGCACAGCACCTTCAAAAAACCTTGAAAATCACGATCTCTGATAACTGCAAAAAGGCTCTGCATGAATGTAGTTCATGTTTCCCCACTCTTTGTTTGCCTCCGTTGTGGGAATCGTGGAGAACCGCGACCTGCGATCCCGAGCCAGCGCGCGCTTCGGGAGACTCGGGGAGAGACGCTTGTGCGCTGGAACCGGTCCGGCGCTCCGCTGGTTCGTCGGCGTCCCCCGAGAGATGGCGCCACCGATGTGTGCGGGGATAGGCGCGCGGGCGCGGGCGGCGCGAGCGTGCGCGCACGGGAGAAGGGAGTATCGGCGGAGACCCGGCCGAGGCGAGATCGGCGGAACACGGCGGCGGTGACGGATACTTGTGTCTCAGGTGGGAGCTTTGTTTGTCGCGCGCCGTGAGTGCCTGCCTCCCAGTCGCGGTCACGACCCGGACGGCGTAATTCGTGAACGCCGTCGAGCCCTGTGCTCGCATGCTTTGGGATTCCCCAAATAAACGGCTTTGCTTCGGCACTACTGTCTACTGTGTTCTCGTATCGGCGAACCTCGCTGGGCTGCCGTAGCCATGGGAGCCCGCGTGGTTGACACGCCGGGAGCTAGCGTGGTGGCTTACGCCAGGACTGGCTAAGGGCCTCCGAGGAAACCCCTCATATATCCCACATGGCGCCCGAACGTGGGTCTCGTATTCGGACGAATTCGAGGTTGCTAGCTCCCCGAGAACTGCGTTGCTGCAGTCGTAGCCCGCTACCCTTTGTCCGGAAGACTTCGGACGAAACGCCTCGCGCCAGTCGGTTGCAGGCAGACAGTTATGATTCCCGATACAGCCGTGACGGCAAATGTGTAAACCTTCCTACCCGCACCAGGCGGTGAGTCAGTAGGATACCTCCGAGCACCGCAGTCGCGGCCCGCTTGCGAGACGGGAGGTGCGTAGGCCTTGTTCCAACATGGCGGCGGGTCGCCTTCCTCGTAGCGCCGTCCCCGCGCAGTCGCGCCGGCGGCGCCGGTTGAAGTTTCCCCCAGGCGCGGCGGACACTACCGAGCGAAGGTGCGGTGTTTGGGATTTCGCAAGCCGCACAATGAGCCCGCCGCTACTGCGCTTCGAGTCCGAGGCGGAGTGTTTGCCGATTTGATGCCTGACAAAGAGCGAGGGGGATCGCTGAAGAATCAGTCTCCTCTCGCTGCGGGGGGAAGCGGGAGCAATGGGACCGTTGTCTCCGCGCTTCCGGAGTGCGTGCGTCTCGATGCCGTGAAGTCTCCGCTTGAGATTGCGTTTAGGCAGTAAGAGCTTCGCGCGGCTCGGCAGCGGGCTCGTTGGTCGCGAGAGATCGCCAGTCTTAGTAAGAGACGGACTCTCAGGCGACCTATACCGGTGATTTGCGCCCGTAAGCCGCTGGTATTGCGGTTGGCGCTGGCTCTACGGCAGCTTGTATTGCTGCGAGTGAGTTGCAGGAGCCCGCCTGCTTGATGCTGACGCTGCTTTGCCGACCAACGCACCAGGCCGAAATAGCTCGGACGGGCGTTTCGATGCCGACAACCCGTAATAGTCAGGCGAGCTGCCTCCAGGCGGGGGTGGCGGCTGGAGCACAGTTGCCGGATTCGTGATTCCGCGAGCAAGCGAACGTGCAAGGGGGAGTCCCCTCGGGCATCTTTGTTACCCTATTTGGCGAGATCGTCGATAAGGTTTCCGGCCAGTCACAGGAGATTGCGGAGTCCCGCTGCTCCCCACTTCAAGTTCGGGAATCGTTTAAACTGGACGGTGAGAGCGAGACCTGCAGCATACGGATACCACCGGGAGCCACGCCAGTCACCACTGCCATGGACAGCGAGGATGGCCTGCTGAACCACCGGCGGGGCCGAGCGCGGTTCGTGGAGCTGCTACTCCAGTTGCTGCTCCGGCCTGCCGGGCGGCAGCCAACCGTTCGGGAGGACCTGCGGCCGAAGCGGCCACGGAACCCAGGAGGCGGCGGTATCTGGCGCCTACGCGAGCGGCGCGAGCCTTCGGGCAGCCGCAGTGGGCGCGGCCGTTCCTGTTGCCGCCTCGAGCTGGGAATGGGGGTCGCATCATGGCGCGACCCCGGCGTTCGTCGGCTGCGGCTGCAGCTACCCCCGGGCCTGCCAACCTGCTGTGCTGCCCAACCGCGAGAGACTTGGAACCATTGCAATGTGTTTGCGGGTTTGTGAGGCGAGCATCGCGACGGCGGCATCGTGTGGCGAACTTTGGTGTGGAGTGGCGTTCGGTGGCTGTTTTGCTGACTTGAGACGTGACGAGTGTGGTGCACCGTGGCGTCACTCGAGCTCAAGTGGCGTCCAGTTTTAGGGGGGAGGAGTGTGGGAATCGTGGAGAACCGCGACCTGCGATCCCGAGCCAGCGCGCGCTTCGGGAGACTCGGGGAGAGACGCTTGTGCGCTGGAACCGGTCCGGCGCTCCGCTGGTTCGTCGGCGTCCCCCGAGAGATGGCGCCACCGATGTGTGCGGGGATAGGCGCGCGGGCGCGGGCGGCGCGAGCGTGCGCGCACGGGAGAAGGGACTCTCGTCGGAGACCCGGTCGGGACGAGATCGGCGGAACGCGGCGGTGATGGATACTTGTGTCTCAGGTGGGAGCTTTGTTTGTCGCGCGCCGTGAGTGCCTGCCTCCCGTTCGCGGTCACGACCCGGACGGCGTGATTCGTGAACGCCGTCGAGCCCTGTGCTCGCATGCTTTGGGATTCCCCAAATAAACGGCTGTGCTTCGGCACTACTGTCTACTGTGTTCTCGTATCGGCGAACCTCGCTGGGCTGCCGTAGCCATGGGAGCCCGCGTGGTTGACACGCCGGGAGCTAGCGTGGTGGCTTACGCCAGGACTGGCTGGGCCTCCGAGGAACCCCCTCATATATCCCACACCGTACACATGAGGTGACCAGCTTGGAGGCACTTACTGGTTCTGGTAGGTGCTTATGGTGATGTGTGTGGAATGAGTTCCTGAAGATTCCGGTGTCCATGCCTGGTGAATGGTGCCACGCGGCATGTACAGCAAGTCTCCCGGCTGTTGGAAAAACGGTTTAATGAGCTACATTCGCAGCTATCATATTAGCTAAAGCTTTTTCACTTAATTTCACAATGACAGAACAAAACAAACTTCGGAGAAAAACATATAAACGAGCACCTGTGCTGCAATACGCTTGAACCAAAGAGCAAGGCTGAATTTTCAACTTTACAAAAACTGAACTTTATCATGACTGTTTACAAACAAATGGAAAGGTACGCACAGAAGAAAACGAGCAAAAATTTAAAAAGCTTGAGCTTGACAGCCAAATAAGCAGAGGTAAGCTACGAGACCTTTTGTGATATATACTCACCTTTAATGTGAATTCATGCGTTGGTGTGCCAATTTCAGCCTCATCAAAGTTTTTGCTATAGGAGCGAGGCAGTTCCACAGGTGGTTTGTAGAGCTTCCAACATTTTTCACCTTCCAGTTGGACAATAAACACCTGAAACAGGTTCACCATTTAAACGATATCAAATGCGTTGCTCTAGCAAAACATCTAGCAGGGTACTTAGAGTGTGCGCACAGCACATGCAAGTCGGAAGACATGGGCTGCATATTACTTTCGCTCACCTCTACAATAAAACCCAGCACATTTCTCTGCATCAAGACATTCACGTATTTCATAAGTTGTGCAAACATTTCATTGCTGTGGTATGTGATTGTACAGAAAAAGTATGTCTCCTGAAGGCATACATACCCTTCAGTACAAATTCACATCTAGCACTAGGTGCATGAAAAGTAGTTTTTATTTTTTAGAAACAGAGCAAGCTCAGCACAAACCTGACAGCTGTTTAACCATTTGCCTACCGTAGACTAGAGGAGGGTTGCAAGCTGGGCTAGTTGGAATTTAGACATTCTTGGTTAAAACCATCGCGAATGCAGACGAAGACGAAGGAAGTAACCACAAGGACAGCCGCTGGAAGTAACCACAAGGACACCCAGCGGCTGCCCTTGTGGTTACTTCCTTCGTCTTCGTCTGCATTCGCGCTGGTTTCATCCAAGAATACCGTAGACTAGCTGAGCTCGTCCCCAAAGGTTGTACCCCTCCCACTCAAGCTACACTGAAATATGCTAGTTTATTTATCATGTTGTTTATCATGCTAGTTTATTTTGACCTGGTTTTAACCATTATGCACTTGTTTTCTGACCATCGTTTGACTATTTGACGACAGGAGATGTCGCTATCTCCTGTCATCAAGCGACAGGAGACGCCGACAGCCCGAGCCCTTAAGGCGCTTCACCACTAAAAAACTCCATTTAAAACCCTTTCGCTCCCATTGACAGATATAATCGTCATTAGATTTTCTACAAAATGACCAATGACGAGTACCATCAGTCATTTTGGAGCCCTGACGACGCTTTTCTGCAAGACACTGCGGCCATGCGGTGAAGCCATCTTGGAGCAATCTTTTTTACACAATTAGAGAAATAAAGGAACGTTATTTCATCGGAATAATGGTGACGTTTTGCTCAGAAGAAAAAAGCTCTACAAATTGAGGGAAAAACATTTTTCAGTAAATTTGGAACATTTTTCTTTTTTTTTTTTTACGGTACAGAAAGGGTTACAGTGCAGTGAATGTGGCATGGCCATTCAAGGTGTCACAGCAAAGAGAAAGGAGGACTGCCTCCTCCTCTAGCTCTACGCTTTACTGACCCCCTCCCTGGCATTAACTACTGAGTCAAAATTCAATTCCCACACGCATGAAAAAAGAAAGATAAAAAAAGCAGCCCATTTCTAGATTTACAACGGTGATGAAAAAAAGAAAAAGAAGGAAGCGCCACTGAAACAAACAACAAAATATTAACAAGGTGGTAAGCTTCTGAAGTGTCAAAAAAAAAAAAAAAAAAAAGGGCATCCCACTTGTAGTACAGCCCTTTCTGGCAATGTGCCTGTTCTTTTGGTCACTTAGTAAGTTTTCCACTAAAATTTTCACTTATTTGCAGCGGCCCCTGAAGCATTGCTGAGCGAGGGACCCACTTGCCTCCACATCGTCATAGTGGGGAGCCAGGCCTTGGGCCACAGGAGGCGTGACGTAGGCATTGCATCCCACCAGGCAGCCAAAGAAGCACTCGAGCATCTCCAGGGCTTCCCAGAGGCCGTTCTGCCAGCGGACAGTGCACACACAACAAAAAATAAAAGGAAGGGGACGGTGGCGGGGATTTAACGGATGACGGCAATGATTATGCTGGTGGTGGGCAAGAAAAATGAGCACAACAACGATGGAGAAAAAGAGGAGCAAAATAAAGAGATTATGATGATGGTGACAACAGCACAGGAGGAAGAGCAGCTCAAAATTATGACAATCTGGTAATGAAGAGAAAGGAAGAAGGGCTGAAGGGAATAATGACGACGTGTGCGACGGTTGCAACTTGGGAGGATTATCACGATTTCGAAAAGGAAGAGCAAAGAAAAGCCAAATAAAAAGCTTACATTAATGATGAAGACAGGACAGGTTGGAAGAGCAGTATGATATTATGAGGCCAAAGGGGAGTATGGTGATGAAAGTGGTAACTATGATGGTGGTGAGTAAAAAGTAAAAGCAAATAAATGCTTCAAGATCAATCAAACAAAATAGGAGAAATAGAGTAAAGAGGTAAGTGGAAAAAAACGAGATGTTAGCTATGCCAGATGTGGGAAAAGGGGAGATTGAGAAAACAAAATATATGCAGAATAATTTTCCCGCACAATTGCACGCACCATGCGCGCATGCACGCACACAAAGATGAATAAACTTCTGCTGGAAGGTGAAACCATGGGGCGATTGCCAACCTCCCTCACGGTTTAGTTTTACGGTGAAAACTCAAACAGAAGCTGAAGTACAGGAGCTACTTGGCTCAGTAATTCTTTCAAAGGTCAACCTAAAATTGTGACATGGGAAGAACAGAAGAAAACACGTACCTAATCATTCTGGAAAAATAAAAAGTGATTGGTTACATGAGAAAAACCTTTCCTTATCTCCCTATACTTTCTGTAAAAAGGCATGAGACCTTCATCCGAACACGCATCTGCTATTTGGAACCCTTATCAGCATTGTGTCATCGACGCCATGAAACTATCCCAAAATCGCACAGCACAATTCGTGACTTCTGAATATGATTGGCATTATAGCATCACCAGCAAAAAAAGTAACCCTCCCTCTGTCCTCCCTGGCATTTAGACACTAAGTTAGTCACATGTGCTGTTTTCGTGAATTGTAATATCACTTCCATCTCCCCCACACTTACATTTTGCTCACAAGATCCAGTTATTCACGCCGTCAGGTCATTCCACGAACATCCAAAGACTGCATGGCTCTACTAACATGTATAACAAATGTTGACCCTTGAAACGTGTTTCCACTAGCACATATTTTCTTGATATATTTTGCACCTTCATTTTGCTTGAAAAGGCGATGAATACACATTATAACCAATTCTTAATTTATTTATTCAAGTTTCTCACAATAAATTTAGTTTACTTACATAAAAGCTTCAGCAACCATCAATTTGTGCCCTACATTTGTTTTACTAAGGGTAACCCTTAGTCATCATCATCATCATCAGCCTGTCTATGCTCACAACAGGGCAAAGGACTCTCCCATAGATCCCCAATTATCCCGGTCCTGTGCTAACTGCGACCAATCTGTCCCTGCAAACTTCTTAATCTCATCTGCCCACCATCCTTCTGCTGCCCCCTTGCCACGCTTGCCTTTTCTAGGGATCCACTCTGTTACCTTTAATGAACAACAGTTATCTTGCCTTTGCATTACATGCCCTACATACAGGCAGGGCATGTAATGCGAACCCTTAATAAAAAAAAAAAAAAAAAAAAACATTTTTTGATCTACACAACTCTAAAGGCAAAAAAGGCGTCATACCACCCATCGCTGTGGCTGATGAATTTGCATGGTAGCCTTGTCGTCTTGAAAAAGCTTCCTCATCTTGGCTTCCGTGACTCGCCCCTGCCTCTCAAAGTCTGTCCGCTTGCCGTCCGCATACTTGCAGACAGCCACGTCCCGGGCAAAGTGGATCGACTTCTCCTTGAGCAAGCCAAAAAACATCTCCTTCCCAAACAGTGGTGCCCAGAATTCTGCATGGCCATCGCGGCTGTGACACACCAGAGGCTCCCGCTCCCAGTGTTTCGTCATGAAAGTGTCAAGTGGTATTGGGCTGAGCAAGAACTCCACAAAGTCTCGTGGCGTGTCGAAACTTCTGTCCAGGACACTGGAGATGCTGAAAAGAAAGGGTGTGGTTTGTACGACTTGAGTTCCCAGCAGAGGTTGGCAATTAAATTCTGGGGCGAACTGGAAGTTTTACGCCCACCTCCACGAATTGCAAATACTGCTATAGAAAGTTTGAGGAATGATCACACAGCTGTTGGCTGCCACGAACATTTGCACCTGCCTGGGTTTCAAAACTTCAGTTTCTTCCCATTTCTTGATAGTATTTCTGGCCAGGGCCGGATTAACAGTGCTGAGGGCTGAGGCCCCCCCCCCCCCTTATCCTCTCGCCATTCTTGAGACTAGAGGCTTTTTACAATTTGCTACAAAGAACACATGCGGTATTTACTCAAAGAATCTCCGGAATGTTATGAACATCACCTGGGCATCTACTTTCTCACAGAGCATGTGGAGAGATTGTCATCGGAATACAACTATACCACGAGATGAACAGACATAAACAGCATTAAGATTTGTCGGGCTCGTTGATTCATACTGAAAGACGGGTAAGAAGGCCTGGCAGTATTCAATAAATAAATAAACAAACAAACAAATAAATAATAAATAGACAAGTAAATAAATAAATAAGCTGCACAGGAAATTAAGACAAAAAGGAAAAGTACACACCACACTCAGAAGTGCGGTCAAAGTGTTGTACGTGCTTCTTTTATTCGTCTTAGCCTTTAGCGCAGTTTACCCTCATTTCAATAGGCAACATCCTCCCTCAACAACCAGGAAGCGCATTCGTGAAAAATGGCTTCTTTTATAAGCATCACTGATTCGGCAGCGCATGCTCCGGTTGCGTGCATGTCAGCACCGCCGAAGTAGACAGGGGGGCCTTTTTCAGAAACTGTTTGCACATCTTTACAGTAAACATGATACCAATCGTCCGCCTATTTTGTGATTTCATCCAGCAACACAAATTTAAGCTTGCCTAAGGGAGCGTTTCCATACAAACAGTGATATTATGTATAGGGACCGGGCAGCTGGACGGGTGGCGCCACCACTCGGCGCTCCCCTCGTCAGTGGAATGAGCCGGTGCATTGGACTACACAGCCTCCCGTTGTTTTTGTCGTGTTTGCTTCGGTGCTTTGTATGTTTTGGTGGCGTTGTGAGCAGACATGTGAGATGAAACGAAGTCTAAACAGATGTGTTGGGTTCTTAGATGCAGTAATGACTACGTAAACTTGTCGGACACATCTAAAGTTGGGTATCGCTGCAATGGCATGAGCGCTTTTTGCAGCGATCTGCGCTTGGCTCCACCCGTTCTGAGTACGAACAAAACGACTATTATTAGCATTATTTTCTTCTTAAATGCACTAATGGCTACGCAAACTTATTGGATGCTTGTAAGGTTGGGGAAGGGCCACATTGACATGAGCGCTTTTTGCAGCGCTCTGCGCCTGGCTCCGCGCGATCTGACTGGGAATAAAACTATTAGCAATATTAGAATTCATTTCTAGCACTTTAAATTATCTTCACTGGTTTCAATGACTACAGTTTCCACGCCAGCCTTAGCGCTGGGATACCTCGATACGTGTGCTTTAAAATAGAAAGGCACCTACATACGAGATGGATTACCGTGTAGCCGTAGAAGTGTTGCGGTAGTTTACACTTTCTGTAACCGTGAGCTTTGTACCTTCGGTTTTGGTGAGCGACACTGTGACAGCATGGGAGCCTGAAAGCCGAAGTGGTAATCCCACGTTTATGGTGGTCATTTTATCAAGAGCCAAAGTTATTTACCAACTCAACAGCCCAAGCTACAAACCATCCCTCCTCCCCATCCCGTTTTACTACTTGCGTAGAATAAAGGCTGGCACCGATAGTTAAAAAATGTGGCAGAGTTAACGTCAGCCGGTGTTTTTTAATGCTTAAGTATTCTTTACAGAGTACCTAAAAAAATCGCGTAATGCCTGGTGAAGACACCAAAAACGCGTGATTAGTTGCCTCAAATATCGGTGCATGAGCCCGAGTCCTCCACCACAGACACATTACCGACACGCTGGAAAAAGTTTAGATTTGGAGAGGGGGGGGCATGGAAGTTGAAAATTAAAAAGCAAAATCATCTAGCCCTCCGTCCAATGATTATGATGGTTGAACGCAAAGATTTCTTCGCGCGAAATCGAATGGGAAATGGTCAAAGTCAAAAACGCTGCGATTAAAAGACCAAACTGCGTGCTGGTCAAATTCAACGCTTAACTAGTCAAAATTCAAATGCAGAAGGCAACCAACGAAACCCATACGATAGAGCTTTGCGATAAACCATCATCGTCGTTAGACGGAGGTGTGTATGATTTTTCAAGCGTAGGTGGCAGCTTGTAAACCAACCGCAGCATTCAGTTGTGAAGCTGAGTACAGGTTTCGGGCACCCTCCTGTCTTGCGTCCTTCAGCCACGCAGGAATTGGTTTTTGAAAAACCATTTACCAACTAGCCAGCAACCATTGCAATTCTTGTAAAGCAATGCTTCTCCACGACAAGCAATAACATTCTACTATCATGCGGTATTTATTCTATCAACGATTCCCGATGACTGTAGTAAGAGCATTTCTGTGAAATTAAACACATTTCAGCCGTAGGTAATGAAGTTACGGAAGCGTCGTCCATCACAATTTCTGTTTTGAGGTAAATCTTCGAAGACACCCTCCAACTTTGTCTTTCGCTTGTGCACGACGTCGACGCCGTTTCGTCATCAACTGCCAAAGGCCAGCGCCGCAGCATTCCTAGATCGGTTGCACACACCGACTTCGTGGGAGCATTTAGCGGCAATATCCTCCTCGATTCGCGAAACTGCATGCAGGCATGAAAAAATTGCATGAAGCACCGAACTTTCACTTCCAGCTTGACTTCCAGTTTGGCGCATTGAGCGTCGTCTGCTATTTGTAAATACTGAGTATGGGCGTAAATAACACACATGGCATGCCTCGTAAACGTCACATCCACACTCAAGATTTACCGATCTGAAAAATGCACGTGGGATTAAGTACGCTTTGCAAGCCGCACCACAGAAAAACGACAGAAAGCCACGCACAACTACGCTGCGCTGACCCTCACCGGCATTCCACTGACAAGCGGTTCGCCACGGGCAGTGCTGTTCGCTGAAACGACGGTGGTGCCATACAACGGCCGCCCGGTCCCTATACTGTATACGCCGAATGAGCGCAACAAATCATTTGAATGGTTTATCATTCGAATGCTTTTATCATGCGGGGAGTTCTATTCCTCAGAAAAGGTCGATACAGAAAACAAGATCGATACCGAACTTTCACAAAAATGTTTTTACTAACACTCTTGAATAAACAATCATGCATATTTTCATTTATGCACAGATTGCACATGTTTAAGCAGGTAATACATTTACGTTTTTCCAGGCAATATACACTTTTATAAGAACAGGAAATTCATTCATATTACACGCGCCTCTTTGGCTACTAAATTGCAGAATAACGTTACCTTATAACAAAAAGTTTGTACTTAAGCACAGTGTAGAAAATAGGTTATTCATTCTGCAAAAATTCAATCTTGAAATGGGGCGTGAACAAATATCACCATGTTTTCTTGTTTATTCATCTTTTAAGAAAAGAACGAAAGGTGTGTACATTTTTACAAGCGTTTCCTCGCCTTTTGCTAAGACAGTTTGCTGATGAGATCTTAAACACTGACCATTCAACAAGTCCCAGTCCGGCTGCTCTCTTTGTCCATCAGATAGGTCATCTCCATCACTTTGCACAATGAACGGGTTGGGTTGACCAGTGCTACCTTTTTACTTCAGACTGAACAACTGTGAACTGACTTCAGGATTATGCACATTATGCAACGCACAGCCTTTTCGGAGCATCCATTATCAAAACAGATAATATCTGTTTCAATTAGGGGAACTCAGCAGGAGACAAACTGAGACAACCTTTTTCGAACCAAACCACAAAGTTCACCCTTTTTTTCCACTCCTCGGGAGCAAGGGCGTAGCCAGGGTTGTAAGAACACCCCTTAAAATAATATAACGGCACAACTGCCCCCCTCTCTTCGGCCTTTTTTTTTTTTTTTTCCCATGCTTTTTGCACACTTCAACTATAAATTTAAATGTGAAAAAGGAGAATAAGACAAGAAAAACGCCAATAAGATAGTGTATGGGCACAGACTATACTTTTTAAATTTCTTTACTGGTGGTGCATAATACCCGCCGCAAAATATTTCTGGCTACACCACCGCTGTGGGGGGGTCGTGCTAAGCTCGGGGCCCCTGGTTCATTTCAACCCTTTGAACCATAGATAATCCGCCCGTTTCTGGCATCACTCAGTCTTGACCACATGCAAGCATTGATATTTCTAATAAGCAGGATTCATACAGCAACGTAGTTTATTTTAAAACACGCTTCAGAATTTTCATCTTTTCCATTCGATAATGCCGTTGTATTTAAATGTCTACGCCCACCTTATAGGCTTCAGTTATACACCATCACCATGCTTTTAAACACGTTTGGAGCCCGACCACTTAAATAATTGTAAAGGACTGATAGGTCAACTGCAGATATGTGTTTCAAGTAAAAGCAACACTTGTAAGTACTACAGCTTAATTAAATCAAACCAACAGAAGTGGCTGCCTGCATAGGATGTGCAAACAAGAAGCATATTCCAGAGCACTGGCAAAGGGCAGCCATATGTGCCTCCTCCTTTAGTAACCAATTGTTTTTTTTTATATCAGTGACTGACCACCTATTAAATGTATCTCTAATGCATCTGCACTACACAGGTTGGAGTGATATTCTCTAGGGATTCATTTCTTTGGCTCCACATTCATATTAGTTCGAGGACCATAAGCAGAGCAACGATTGGAGTTGTAGCTTCCACGATGAGCAAAGAATTTGCATTAGCAGAAGGCAATAACTGCCAATTAAACAGAATATCTTTGTTACCTTAGCATTACTGTAACCAGAGAATCCCAATATTGGCACAAAGACATAGCCTGTTATCACTGCAACTACAGATTTTACTGAATATGGGCAATTTTAAAATAAATTGAAGGAGCAACTTCCTTGCAAAGTAAACAAAGAGTGAATCAGTTAAGCTGTCACTTCAAATATCCTTTATTGACATGAAGCATTGCACTTTCATACAAAATCGCACCATCAACAATAAATTTCTCTTTACCTGCAAAACTAAAGGCAGAACTGATGCACGATAACGAAATGAATTAAGGAAATCAGAAAACACGAGACACCCACCAGCTACAGCTAGCTATGGCAATGTGTAATGTCTACTCCGCATCTTCGCTGATTTGCCTGTGCCATTGGAAGTCCTCGAATACAAGGTTGGTGCTCATCTCTCTCGTGAGCTGCTTCTTGAGCTTCGATCTGTCAATGATCCTCTTCTCCAGGAGCTTGGGATAGACTTCCTCAGGCTCTGGTTTGGCAAGCTTGAAGGGGACATCGGCAATCAGGTCACCAGACATGGGTCCCAGGTACAGCTGCACTCTCAGGATGTAGGAGACGATAATGCCGATGGCGTCTTCGTGGTTCAGCGTGGACGAGGCCAGACAGCTGTCGGTCTCCTTCAGCAGGCCGTCCAGGGCGATGCCCCGCCTGTCCCGGTTCTCCGAGGCCAGGGGGAGAAGGTGGAACACTTTGGAAAAGGCGGCGCCCGGGAGGATGGGGAAGCCCTCGACGCTCTCCACGGACGCGACCACCTTGGAGTAGTGGCCGTGGACGAGCGTCACTTCCGTGTTCTGCAGCACCAGGATCTTGATGTTCCGCACGTTCTTCTTCGAGTAGTTGGACACGGACACGTGCGCGTTGATCTTGTCGTCGTGGAAGTATATCTCCTTGTCGAGCACCACCTCCAGCTCGACCTTCCCGGGACTGAGGACGAAGCCCTTGCAGACGACCGTCGTCGGCTGGCGCTCCTTTTGAGTCAGCGGCGCGTATTGCAGCTTCCGGATCGCCATGCTGACTGTACTGCGACGGTGGGGCTTCTGCTGGTCGTCTTCGGCCACGTACACACGCAGCTCGTACTCCACACCCAGAGGCTTTCCCCGGTCGCTCGGCCCCGGCTGGAGAGTCACGGACATAGGGGCGTTCACTGGCAGGGTGAAGCAAAAGGCGTACGCGTTGGTGCCCAGTTTGCGCAGCAGGCGCTGCTGGAGGTCGGACACCTGGCTCACTTGGTTGCGCTCGGGCACGATTTGGTCGTGGGCGAGGTAGAGTTGCCGGAAGAAGTGCAGGCCCATCACCTCGTCTTCCTCTCGACCGTATCGGAACGTGGTAATCACCTGACCGTAGACTTTCCGGCTCTTGAGGTAATCGCTGTCCACCACAACAACACCTTCGACAGGGTCGCAGAGGTCTCCGCGCTGGGCAAAGTCCCGCTTGCCGATGTAAACAGTGACCTTACCATTGGGCGACACTTTCTTGTACACCTTTACGGCGACGATGAGGAACAGCAACGCAAAGAACGCCATGGTGGACGGGTGTACGCCGTGACAGACGTACGGGACGTCTGTCGTAATGCGTACTGCGCCAAACAGCGCGGCTTTCTGGCATTTATACCGTGCCCAAAATACCGCAGTCGCATGACGCGCAGCAAATAAGATTAACGGGAAGCCATACAACCGACCCGACAGGATGAGAGCTCCTCTCCAAAAGTGTGGCTTCTCCCTGATCCGAAAGCGTCATCGACAAAACAGATGATCGTGCGACTTACCACAAACGACAGCGCGATTTCATTTCAGTCACGTATGTTGACTCACCAGGTGTTGCCGTGAGTTTTCTTCCGTTTAGCCGATCTTCCGCCACTAGAAGTGCGCTTCGTTTTCATTGCTCCAGTAACGTGACGTTCTTACAGCAAACGGTCGGTCGCAGTCTGTTTGTAATTGCAACAATAAGATTAGAGGCAGAGAGATCGGCACATCGGCAGTCGCCGGCCCAAAGAAAACCCACGTGCGTGCGTCTTGAGTGCGCATGCGCGACTATTTTGTTGCCAGATGCGTTACGAAATCCCCCTGTTCTGCGGTACTACGGCGCTACCACAGAAACCGTAAAATGGAAAACAAAAACTTTTTTTTGCCTCCATGCAAGCACGTTACTGGAGAGTTCTGAATGAATGGATTGACGCAACTTTTACAAGTTTAGCGCGTTGTGTATGGGTTTATGCTTTGCTGTGCAGCTAGCACGCAGGCGAAACTCGGGACATGTACGAAGCAAAGGAGTAGTTTTTTTAGAACGAGAAGACAAACGTACCTTGCAAAGTACAAAGCCCCTTTTATTTGTCATTTAGGACTGCTCAAACTTCTCTAAAACAGCTTCATATATTTTATTTGGTGAGAGCTGCTGTGGACCGCTTTGGATACAGCCCAGAACTGCTTAGGACTGGCAAATAAAACAGACCAAGAGATTTAACTGTGCCGGACAGCATATCTTCAGCACTTAAAGAATGATAACTGTACTTGCTTCGCAGCTGCGGACTCAGAAAATTATCCGTAGTCGACCCTATAAGAGAGGATATCCAGCGAGGGTGTAGCCGTGCGCTTGGATTACTGGCGTCGTTGTGTTAATTGTTCGAGACAAAAGCCAGCCCTCCTTGTACGTGTTTTTCAACACCAACATTGAAAATCGCCGACAGTATTCACTGGTGTACTTATTCCTGTCTCACCCATCTCTTTTGGATTTGCCTGGGATGACGTAAGATGTGAACATAAGTTCATATCTTACGTCATTCTATCACTGGTGTGCACGTTAGCAATACACCACTGGATATGTCAACGAAATTTAAAAAGGGCCGGGAGGCCTGCGGGAGGACTGCGTTGGCTCTTAATCCTCTGTGGATATTAGCTGTGCAGAGGGAGAGACCGAGAGAGAAATGAGAACGATAGGGGAGTCTGTGTTGCCCTATATAGCTGCCTTTGCCTGGGTCATCAGAAGGGCCCAGTCCTCTAGTCCATAGGGTTGTATGAAACTTCGGTCCTGTCAACAAATGGTCAATAGAACCAAGCTCTCGCAGCTTGGGAAACGAATGGGTGGAAAGGGGTGTTAGAGCTTGGTTGCGATCGCACATTCCAGAATTATATGTTGGAGCATAGCTAGTTGTGGACAGAATTTGCATACAATTGCAAAAAATAAATGCATTCGGACTGCGTATTTGCAGGCTGGGTATGCATTTGGAGTGTTTGTACTCACAAAACTGAAAATCCCGGGGGTCACCGTACATGTTCATGTTTATGTGCACTACCCTTGTTTGGCGTAACTTCAGCTAGCCCCAACGTTTAACTAGCCAAACAAAGCGATTCACATTGTATGTCAAGCTGCAGGTGCCTGTTAACGCCGTTAGACCTCGAAATGCGACATTAGGCGCACTGTCAGGGAAATCTTGGGGAAATGGGACTATTGCCCTGGAGTCTGGGCGACTTCATAAACCAGCAAAACAGGAGGTTGTTTGATGCAGCACTTGTGGTGCTTAGGTATTGTTCACAGCTGTTTGCGTGTGTGACAAAACAGGCGTGCTAGTACTCAGGGGTAGTAGGGGTGGCTTCACTGTAAAAGATATGCCGCAAACACAGTCTCTCGCAACGAGTGTATGCATCTCAGGAGGTTCAAAACCATAGCCTCTCCCTCCATTAAACACTGCCTGTACAGCTCACCCTAGTCACACTTTCCGCGTGCATATGCTGCGCTTCGTGCAAATTTTAGCCACTGCATATTTTTAAAGTGCGAAACCCAACACCCAAGCACTCCTTACAAGTTGCTAATGCAAAAAAAAAAAAAGTTTTCATGTAAAATTGAATGCCACCAAATGCCACAAGTTTCGCACCGGGAGTAATGTTTAATAGAGTTTTGCGATAAATTCGTGCAACATTGCAGAGTGGCCTGGCTCACCAGGGACTGTTGGGCCACTTGGTGAGGGTACTGCATAGTGTGCTTTATAACGTGCTGCTGTTGCAAGATCCCAAACAGTAATTGCGCCTACCACAGCACTCTCAAATTTCCACGTCACTCTGCACATGCCCAGGAGCTGCCCAGCAGTGCGATCTATTTTATGTTTCTTGCAAAGTACGCACTACGGAACACTCCACAGTCACGCAAGTTAGCAGTTATGCTGCCGCCAGCGCTGGCTTGTTCACTCAATACGTCATTTAATGTTTTGCCATTAAAAGTACATCCACCTAGAGCACCTGCATAGGATGTCTCTAAAAGGAGCACGTCGTGGAGTGTACACATCTCAAATGACGAGCACTGCGCTGTGCAAGTTTGGCGAGGCCAAGACATGCCTTCCCCCTCCCATTTTGGATTGTGGAAGCATTCACAAGGTCAAAACTTGTCTCCCGAGTCCGTTTTTGTCACCGGACAGCAGATAGGCTTATGCGTGCTCATTGAAGCAGAGAGGAGAAAAGCGCCACTGTGCTTCAACACTGTGTGTGCACATCAGCTCTTCACAGGTTTACCGTAACAGCAGATAGCACTACTGCAAGGTGCATCGCGTGCCAAGTGACTCCACAAAAAATGCGTGCCCCACACCTAAAGACAGTATGGTAAAAAGACTTCCATAGCACCAGCGGACACACTTCATTGTCAGGCTGAAGTAAGAGATGGTGTCATGCCTTTTAACACCTCAACGTGCCACTATGTTCGCATTGCAATAACTTCTAAAACTGCACAGACAAACGTGAGGCTCTCCGCACTGTACATAGGGTTCAGCGTTTTCAGTTTAGCACGAGAAAAAGACAAACAGGGGAAAAGTCTGTTCCGTTTATTTTAAGTGCACCTCGAGGGGTCAGTCCTTCAAAAATTGAGTTCTGCCTTTTTGTTGCTTTCCCCTTTCGTCATACAAAACTGCCATGACAAAAGTGGGTTGGGATTGTCCAGGCTTAAAGTGAAACACATCAAATGAAGCACACAGTGTAGTACTTAATGCTGAGGGGGTGAAGATTGGTGGGTGTCCCTGGCAAGTTTACTTTTAAAGAGCGATGTACCTCACCGCGACCTCCCAGAAATGTTTTGAGAAAAGACTGAGGTGCAGAAGCACTCAAGTCCAGTGAGTGAAGTGTCCATTGCACACCGTGTTGAAAACCACAATACTATATCAGGCGAAACGCACATAGTATGCACCTTAAGCTTGGGAGTATCCATAACAGACCCTCACCACATGGAGCTTGGTTCCGGCTCAGAGTTTGTTGTACAAAAGCAACAGCAGCATTGCGCTCATCTCAATAAAGCTCCGATGTGCAGCTTTTGGACTTTAGTGCAATGAAAGAGAAAATGAGCAATTTCAGTAAAATTTCTATATACGTCAAACAAACCTGCCTTACTGAGGGGAACGATGCAAGATTGAATGTGAATGTGAAAAATTCACATGTGCAAGCTACTAATGTGAGAAACAAAATTCCAAATTACACTTTAGAGAGAATAGAAGTGTACAATGCACACACACAAAAAAAGAAAAGAACAAGTATGTAATTATATACATTGTAGATGAACTGTTTGCTCATTAGTAAAACCCACACCTGATGAAACGGGAAACCTAGATTGTGTCCAATAAGAAACAAAGTTCACTTCGCTGAATTGACACTCGATACTTTGTGGGGATTCCCAGGCAGTCCATTGAATGCTACTTCAGATATTTTATTTTCCCCTATTCTCAAACTTACTGCGGGTTGATTGATTGTAGGGTTTAACGCGCCAACGCAACGCAGGCGATGAGGCACGCCGTAATGGAGGGCTCCGGATTAATTTCGACCACCTCGGGATCTTTAATGTGAACATTACTGGAGGTCAAAAGTGTGGCTGGTGAAGGCACGAGATCAAACAAGACTAGGTCAGCTACACTATAATGGGTACCTCCAGCTGCAAATGCGCAGAACATGCACATGCAGTCTGGAAGGAGCCTATACTTCAGTTTCCTAATGAAGCATTTGTGTTGCACATATTGAGTGTACAGGACAGTAGAAAGAAGTGAAATGCAATCACGTTCGCAAAAGGTAGCCTCCACTTCGTCAGAGTGGCCAACCCAGCCAGGCAACAGAACAGCCCCATGAAGGAAGCACACAGATAGACCACCAATGCAGAAAACCTACTACGTACTCAAAATTCGTTAAAAAACAAAAGCTCTGCACAAACTCGACAGTGGCATTATTGAGGTGAGGACACAGCATGTACTGCATAAAACAGGGGAATTGAAGCAACTTCGGGTGCAAGAGAAATGTTGCTCAAAACAGATTTATTTGTCACACACCATCGCTAAAAATATCTATCCAGCCCCTACAATCAAGTCATGCTTTAAGTGGTACGAAGACACGCAAAGACATGCGTGCGTGATGCATTAAGAGTCGCCAGAAGTTTCATTGCAAGTGTCCAGCACGTTAAACCAAAGCAGACACAGTATGGCCGAACAAACATTGTGCCATTGTCACATAAGCACTCGTTGCACAACATGCCTTTACACAGGTCAACCGACAACTTAATAATACCACTTAATTCGCACCATAGCACATACGGACGTCATTTCTGAAGAGGGGGCATTTGTCAATACAATAAAAGTGCGAATACCACATACAATACAATATAAATAAAAATACGATACAAATAAATAAAATCTAAGCGCACTACAGCATGCGCAGTCTACGAGGCAGAAGCAGGGTCAAGTGTTCTTCGTCCTCAGCTGCTTCTTGGTTTGAGGCGGCACCTTCTTCGGCTTGCCAGCCCGGCGGTGGACATTTTCCTTGTCAAGCTACACGAGAGGGCAAAAAAATACCAGCTTTAAAAGCACGAACATCTACTGATAGGCCCCATTACAACCCAGATTTGTTCTTGTTGCGTGCATTGGTGAAAGTCCCATAGTAGTCTTAAATAGCAGGCATTTTCACTTGTGAAGTCAATTTTGCATGCAGGAATTCAAGCGCTAACGGTTGATACTGCGAACTAGGATAACGCTAAGAACACAGCACTTAGGTCCGCTGTCGACTGAGCATGTGCTTCAGCGGAGTGATGAGTAGAGAAAAGAGGTTTATAGTTTCCCAACACGCATCCTCATATATTTTGCAGGGTTCCTTTTACCTTGGAGACAAAAGCTTAGGTAGATAGAGACAAAGCCTAAGATGAGTACGACACTAACAGTGCACTCGGGCGCAGTATTCTGCAGAACACTTAGTGTGGCCCGAATACTCTGCTTTCTGCTGTGCACCCAGACAAAACAAAGGTGCAGTGCATCACGGTAGGAAATGCCTTTGGCAGACATACCGTAGCGTTCGCTGCCAGGGAGTCAGCCGATGATGAGGAACATGGTTGTTCTTTCAACTCCAATGGAGCTGCGTCAATCTATTTGAAGAGAAAAAAAAAAAAAAAAAGTAACTTTCTAAAATACAGTGTCATGCAATGACCCCAATTTAGCCAAGCCTTGGAGCCCCATTAGTATACTAAATTGTAGCACACGAAATTGAAAGGGTGTTTAAAATTATCACTCCAAAGCTCCAGAATAGTACGCAATACGTAGTATTCCAAAGGCAAATATCAAGCTTATCAGGATAGCATATACAGATACGTCTTTAGGAAGTTGCTTTCTGCTGCAAATATGCACGCTCTAGTTTCCCCTCTAGTAGCTCAATCGACATTGAGACCATTTAATGTCGGGTTGTCAAAGCAGATGCCTACAGATTCACTGACAAGTTCAGCCAAAACTGATAGAGCTAGCCTCTGCCAAGGTATTTTTTTTTAACTTAGTTGGAGGCTTGGTGGTTTGTGTAAAAAAAAAGTTAAGTGTACTTCGCTCTTATTGCATTAACGCAACAGTTTGCGAGTAAAAGATGACCTTCCCCTCCTGAAGTCACCGAGTGCATGGGAATAGGAAAACGATTTATGACCAAGCAAGCCAGCCAGCTCTCAAACTTCATTACAGCAAATCTGCTTGGCGAGAGAAATTCTTGTCCGCTTATTCTTGCTCGCAGGAAAAACTATGTTGTTGTAGCAGAAATTCCACTGCAGCAACAATTGTCGCGCTCAGGTTTAACTGCGGTGGTGGCATAATTTTCCCCCACTCACCTCATTTGAGCCTGGCTGGGGAACGGCTGCCGATCCATCAATGGTCAGGCGAACCCTGCTCAGGATTCGCTCATACGGAGATGTCCGTGGCAGGCTCCTGGGAAACCTGTACTCCCGCCTCTGTGGGGTGCATCCTAGGGAAAGCAAGGGATGCTCAGGCTGAGAGGACTCGCGGGGGGCCACCCACAAGAAGGCGGCGATGAGAGTTACGACATTTGCGATTGCGCTAAGTTTGGCATCGTGGAAGTTTAGTGAAGCTGCTGTTGCCTTGCATCGAGCATCAAATTATGAGCTTACACCATGAACTACGACTACTGTACGCACTTCTCTTGTGTTTCTTGAACAGGTAGCACAAGTTGGCTGAAGGATGCATAATGATTACACTTTCGTTCAGGCCTCTTTCTTGTGCAAGTTGCATGAAAACGAACCATTATTGAGAGGAATTCTTGACATGCTTTTCATTCACTAGACAAGACTAGTCACACAATATCTCCTGCTTTAAAAATATGCAGAAAGTGTGCCTAAGGACAAAGTGGCGCAACGCTCGGAAGATAATTTTTTCTTCTACATTCCGACAAATTTAGTTGCAGTTTCCCTGCATATGGCCAAGACTGGAAGTACCAAGCCTGAAAGCATTGAAAATTAGTAGGAAGTATCGCTTATAAGAGAAACCTGCACTACTGTTAATTTTTTTAAATAGTGTGGCAAAATTCTAATAAAGTAAAAGAGAGCGACTAATTCTCAGTGCAGATACAATGCAGATTTCATGGGAAAAAAAAATGGTCGTCATCCTGCCCCGAGAAAGCGGATGTCCAGCAAAGCTGTTGTAAACCACTACGAATGGTGATGGAGGAGGGTATGAAATGTTTCTAGTCATCTCAGCGGGCTAGTCACTTGTGCTCGGCTAGTGTAACTAGATAAGGGTACAGAGTACCGGCACTTTTCTCCTATCGTTCCGTGTCGCTGCCATGATCATTGGCCAGTTCGCATCACGCGACATTTGTTTACACTGCAACAGTCCATGGGCACTGCCATTTTGTTGTTTATGTTTTAGTCTCAACGCTGGTAGGCTTAGCTTGTCCCCCCTGCTCTGCGGCTGCGCGCAACTGACGTCGGCCCGAATGTGAATCTAAGAACGCGTGTTAACAGCATTTCAGCAGCAGAAGTGCGTGTGAAGATGCTGTTTTGCTGCATCTTCAGTAGTGTTGCTAAACGACCAGGTTGAAGTAAACGGCGAGGCCGTAGATGCGGCAGTCTCGCAGCACTGACAAACACTAAAATTGTCACTGTTGCTGACTTGCGTGCCTCAGTGGCGGTGCTCTAATACCTGAAAATACGCTCGGCTTCTCTGGCGGCAAATGCTGGGTCCTGCCTAGCCTGGCATGCGCTCGGCGTCTTAGGCAAGAACTGCTCTATTTAGTGTCAGTAGATTTTGCCTAACCTTCAAAGATAATCGGCAAACAATCTTTACTAGGAACACAGGGTTGGGGGGGGGGGGGTCCCATTTTCACAGGTGCCTCATCCATAATGCAGTTAAACGAATGCCGAGCTCAATGCTGTATGCCTGACTAGCCTGACGCATGCGCTCGGCGTCCCAGGCCTTGGCACTTTTGCCCATGAAGATGAAACCGTTGGGGGGTACAGGTATAGAGTTTTGCTGCCAAACTGCAAACAAAGAAGGCCTTTAGTAGTCCTGCTTCCTTCGAAATGCTGCTTGTTGCTAAAAAAGCCACCGAGTAGGGCCAAACTCTCAACACTGCAGTAGCCATAACTAGGAACACTGTAAACAAACACAGAAATAATACGGTTGTTACCCCAACTGTCACAATCGCATGGTAGCATTGCCTAGGTAGTGCAGTGCCAAGGTCATGCATACAATAGAGATTGCCATCATTCTGCCACCCCGAAACCATCACCACATCAACCATCACGCCTGTTGAAAACGGGTGCCCTTCAAAGGCTTCAGTCCACTGTTCCCCCAAGTTGATTGTTAGACTACTATCAAAGCTTGAACACGTGCACAAAGTTCTGGTAAGTGAAGTGTGCTTTGCACAGGTATTTTTTGAGCAGTGATTTATCTTAAGCAACGATTCAACTGCATTCCTGCGAGGTGGTCACACAGCAACAGCCCTCAGCAAGGAGAGGTTGCAGTGCACCTGTCGTGGCGTTCTCTCTCTCTCTCTCTCTCACCGGTAGGGGTGTACTCCTGGAGCTCATTCCCGAAGAAGCCCGACACTGTGGTGGAGCACCTGGCCATGTCGTCCACAATGCCCACGTGAAGAGAGTCTGCGGAGTCCTTTGTGGCAGCAGTCAGCTCCGAGCCACGCCGGCAAGTCAACACGAGGTGGTCACAGGCCTCTGCCACCTCACTGTCCAAGTTGTCGGCCGAGGCCTTGGCCTCCTGGGCCCGGCAGAGCAGGGCCTCTGCGCCAGCAGAGACCGCCTGGGACACGTTGCTGATGCAGTCTGCAAGCCGGCTCTCGGTGCTGGCTTTCTGGTTGGCCAGGGTCTGGAAAAATGCACAGGTGGAACGCTAAAGGCTGCACGGCCCAACGCTTCAATTAAAATAAAGTTTCCGATTTATTCTAAATCTAATCTAATCCAATCCATTCTAATCTAAAATTCTAAATAAAAATAAAATAAACTAATTTTTCTAAAATAAAGTAAGGGGTATGTCCATTATTAGAAGGTAAATGGTCCAAATTTTGATGGCCAGTGTGAGCTGATACTTTGTGGTGGTAAAATGGGGAACTTGTGGTGGCATGTGCCAAGTGTTGCCTTCCACAAGTGCACCACACACAGCCAGGTAGGGGCATGCAAAAATTGCGTTGCATGCCCATTAAAATGGCATGCAAGCGAGACATGTTTACCGCTTGTTTACTTCCCATTTGCACACCACAGCTGAAAAGCAATTGGCTGTTACACAACTGAAAACAGCAGGGGTGGGGCAGGTGAGTGCGCCAAAGCTGAGCTTCACAAAAGTTAGCAAGCGCACGAAGGCCCAATGTACAATCGCGATAAATTGAAATACGAACAACGGAGCGCGTGGCTTTCAGTACATGCCACGCATCCTGGCGACGGGCCACACATGCGCGGTACGAACTAGTTATGAGAGTTCGTGTCCAACCTCGATATTCAAAGGCCATCGTATTTCCATCGTCTGTTGGGCGCTCAGTACGAAATAAAAAATAAAGGAATATAGCTGCGTGTGCTGTTTTCACTCATCGCACCACCAAAGATAACGCTTGCATGAGCGGGCATCGAACGCGGTGGGAAGACAAACCAAAACACTCGCACGCCGAACGACGGTGTTTCCATATCAATGTTGGACACAAACTCTTATAACTTGTTAGCAGTGCGCATACGCGGCCCGTCGGCATGATGTGCGGCATGTACTGAAAGCCACGCGCTCCGTTGTTAGTTTTTCAATTTATAACAATAGTACAATAAAGGAGTAACAGAAAGGAGTGCAAGGTTAAGAGAGTCGTGACTGGTGCAAGGTGGGAAAAAAAAAAAAAAAAGTGGCTAGAGCCAATGCAAGTTCTTGTGTCACCTGCCAAGCAGACTCTTCCCAATTCTCCACCAGAAAGGTAAGGTAAATGCGACGTTACACTAAGGAATTTTCACTGCACCGATCACTTGCACAAAAAAAAAACCTGTCATACCTTCAAATGAATGTATGAGAACATATAGTATATAGCAGCGCACTCTGGCTACAACAGCAGGGAGGGGATGGGGAATGTGGCAGGAACTAAGCAAAACCCACCTGCGAGAAGCGAGCCACTTCAGCAGTCGCACTGTCTTCGGCCATTGTGTGGATGCTGGAGAGGTCGTGGAGAGACTCCTCTGCCTGCAAAACAAAGATGGCAAGCATGCCATAGTTTGCACCACCACCAAACCCAGCTGTGTTCCTTGCGACCAAGAGGCCGGGCAGTTTGCTCCCTAGCTGGTTGCTTCCCAATAAAACTAGCAGCAGCAGTGTATGCTTTGGTACTTGATAAGGTCACCTGAGCTGGGTACCACTTTGTTGTATAGAAACAGCAGAAAGCCCGCAATTACACTGCAAACTTATTGTGCTTCTGCATAATAAAGCAAAAATCCCTGCTACTGGACAGGCTTCACCTGCACCTCTGCTAATGCGAAAGGGTCATTTGCATCCCATATGCACACACTCTCAGCTGGATGCATAATTACAGACAAAACTGCGTTGCTTGTCATTGTTTGCACTCATTTTTAGGGTAACTCATCACATGATTTGTATTTTTATTAACATTTGATTTATTTAAGTTTACTTATTTATTATTTATTTTCATTTATTTTTTTTGTTTATTTATTGCATACTGTAGAGGACCATTCAAGCTCCAGGCAGGGTGGGTGTTGACACAGTAATCAAAGCAAAGAATACAATGCAACCGATACATAGGCTCTGCAAGGGAATTCCATTTGGCTATTGTAGGAGGGAAGAAAGAATTTAAATGCGTCAGTTCTGGCGGAATACAATGCAAGGGAATGAGGGTGGTGATGGCGCGTTTGTCGAGTCATTAATTAAAGGGGATAGATACAGTGCGAGGTCAATGCCCAATCGGTTGCTAACAAGTTGCTTTGTCACACAACGTGCACGAAGTTGGCGAGAGAATTTCCGCCACTGGTTGCAGACGTGCATGTCATGTCCAAACACAAATGCGCTAGAGGGCAACAACTACCACTAACAGCCACCTTCGTGTTATCTAAATACATTTCAGAGGTTGAGAGCCATCGCTCCACTGATTGATGCATTCATTACTGCAGCTACACAGACTGCACTCCCAAAATGGGAGCACAGAAACGCGACCAAAGTGGCAAGCACAATTGATAGAGTGCACCTCAAGCCAAAAAGCGAGAGCACCAAAGGTAGGTGGCCTGAAGCCAAGAGGAACATTCAATTTTCCTTTGTGTGTCCTGTACAACACACTCAACCAGGTGAACGAGAAGAGGAGGTGCTCACCTTGGCCGCAAACTCGCTGGTTGACCTGGTGGTGCTCTCTTGTATGGCAGCCACATCGGTGACAAGGGCCTGCGATGACTTCACCAGCTCCTCAGCATTGCTGGAATGGACAGGGACAGGACAGGGAGAAGACGTGGTGGTTGACGTAGATGCTACCAAGGTGTCAAACAGAATGAGGAAGAAGCTTGGCCCCAAAAGGCAGGCAGGCAAATTATCTAGGTGGGTTCATTGCACTCGCATGTAATCTCAATTGATTGATTGATTGTTGGGTTTAACGTGCCGACGCTACTCGGGCAATAAGGGGCGCCATAGTGGACAGCTCCGGATTAAATTTTTACCACCTGGGATCTTTGACGTGCCCCGAAATCTCGTACACATGGGCGTTTTTGCTTTTCGCCTCCACCAGAAAAGCGGCCGCCGCAGACGGGAATATAAATCTCAACATGTGCACCCGAGACCTGTGTTGTTGCATTTGCGAAAAGACGTCGCGTGAAAGCTGTATACAAAATTTGTTATTTGTAAACTTAACAGCAGGTAACCATAGGATTGTTAGGCAGAGATGCAACGCTAGATGCAAACAGCCTGCCAATAAAAATGGCCTAGGCCACTGCAAAGACGAGCCTGAACAGATCCCCCAGGCATCTCTGTTCGATGTGAACATGACCAATGCTACGATTGTTGAAATTGCCGTGTGATAAAATCCCGTCTGGTCGGGATGGATCAAGACAAGAGAATAAATACGCTGATTAACATTTTTGCTACATTGTAATATGTTATGGTGCCCACATCAAAGCTTTGTTTGCAATAAAGGCTGCTGTGCGGAAGCCGAAATGTATTTTAACGGTGAAAAACATTTTGGTCGGCATTTTTATTCTCTGCACTAAGACCAACCCCTCAAAGTTACACTACTTTCATTCAGTGTCCACAAATGTTACAAGTCTTGGCTCGTGACTGACTTTACCATAAGTCAACTGGTGACCATTAGTGCACTCTACAAAGCATCATGAAGAGAATACTTAAAGAAAACCATTTTTGGCATTTGCAATCAATCAAACAGACTGGAGATATTTCACTGTTAATGCATTGAGCGTATTTTTTTCTCAAGGACCAACATGGGGGTGTGGGGAAGCATGCCAAAATAGCGGGGCTTAGAAAACAGAATCGCAAATTGAATGTTGCCAGTCCAGCATGCATGTACAAAAAAAATCTAGAAGACTGTACCTCTTCAATGCAGAAGCTTGGGTATTGCATGCTTCTGTGCTTGCTGCTCTGATGTCACTTATCTGGGGAAAGAACACAACAGGCCCTTGAGCAATGCGACAGAAAAAAATACCTGTTAAGATAAGGCATTAGAAGTCCGCACCGCTAAGGCACTTGGCAGGCTGTTTATGGACTAGTGCAATGGTATGGCAAGCTGAGAGACCAGACGCAGTAAACGACGATATCACCAACTGCAGCCGTTACGGTAAAAAATTCGGCACCCAATGCAAAACACAGCTGCGCATCAAGCACTCCAGTGAGATCACTGCCAAAGGGGCACAACAGTTCAAATCTCGGGTATCCTCCCATCTCAAGGAGCAGGTTTTAAGAGAGACAATCTGCAGTATGGAGTATTTGCCACATCTTTTATCAGTGTCACAGACGTGGGCACAAGAAATATACGTGCCAAAAGTGACTAACGGCTTCGGAGGAAGGTTTGCCACCATTTACAGGGGACAACATGGCTAGATTATTCGATGTATATGGATTATACAGAAAACAAAAAACAGAACACAGGTATCCTTAGAACACAGCTGCAATCGTACCTGTTCTCGTGCCTCCTTCTGTGCAGCCTGTGTTGATGTGAAGAACTCTGCAAACCCTGCCATGTGCTGCTGGAGGGCAGAAAGCTTCTGCAATGCAAAAGAAAAGGGGGTCAAGGTACCTCTGGCTAAATGAGCGCCAGCACCACCTTGTTGAGGGCACAACTATGACAAGAGTTATGTCTCAAGAGCGCGACAGTTGACCCTTGCACTGGGCAGGTGATAGCTAGTGACATTGGCATAGTCTTGCCATGTGGTAGTGGAATTTGCGGCAGTGTAGACAAACTTTAAAACAACACGCAACTGCAACGGCCCAGGCTACCATGCAACCAGTGTGATTTTCGGCTTTCCAAACTTCTCCCTCCCCTAATGACAGCTTCATTTGGGGAATTTGGGGAGGGGGGAGGGTGACCGCAAACCACCACAGACAAGGATGCAAACAAAGTGGGAACCAAGTACTAGTCTCATTTTTCCTGTTGTATCAGAGATTTGAAATTGAGATTGAGATTTGATGTACCTGATTTTGATATTATTCATTGATTGTGGGGTTTAACATGCCCACGCTACACACGTGATGAGGTGCGCCATAGTGGAGGGCTCTGCATTAATTTTGACCACCTGGAGATCTTTAATGTGCAAGAAATCTTGAACACGTGGGCGTTTTCGCTTTTCGCCTCCATCA
Source organism: Haemaphysalis longicornis (assembly GCF_048455015.1). Lineage (NCBI taxonomy): Eukaryota > Metazoa > Arthropoda > Arachnida > Ixodida > Ixodidae > Haemaphysalis > Haemaphysalis longicornis. The sequence continues at coordinate 34,673,085 of NW_027526460.1, forward strand.
GAAAAGTGGATTTCTTGATACAAGAATGCAGCAGAACATGAGAAGATAAGCACAATGGCGTAAACAGGTGGGAGCGACTTGTTTTTAGGGCCTGGAACACTGTTAGCACATTCCGCACGCAACCTCATGCTCAAAGTTGTCCCACTACTACTCTTTTTTGAGATACAAAACAACTGCGTAATGCGATACCAGCCTCGCTGGACAAATTTGGGATGCTCTACGGAACAGGAACACTAGCAGAAGTACGCGAGAGGACGCTGCTGCAAGGGTTACGTCAAAGCGGCCCACCTCGGCTTGCTGCCTGCTGCGAGACTCCTGTGCAGCCAGCAGCCTCTCCACCTCCTTGTCGTTGGCCTGCAGACGTTGGTGCAGCCGCACGTTCTCCTCCAGCAGGGAGGCCGTCAGGCGCGCCTGCTGGTCCCTGTGCTTGGCCACCTCCGTAGAGACCAGGCGGCACTGCATTGGGGTGCACCGCACAATGCAGTTGCCCACAAGTTAAAGCTCTGCCCACCCCTCATAACTTTGAACCGTCATTCCTATAAGCTATGAGAGAACTGGCCTTGCACAGCCACCAATTCCCACTGAAGCGAATGTGGGGGAGTTCAGAGTTGAGAGGGAGTTTACTTGAGTGCATATGAGCAATACGAATTTTATCAACGACCCTCAAGTTTGACGAAGCCTTGTTTTCTTGTGCCTTGACAGCCAACAGGGAAAAAAAAACAGCCACGTTAACTAGCTTAATTAGCTAAAATTTCATTACTGGTGTGAGGGAACTGTTTATATTAGGGAATTTGCGGCAAGTATTAAACAAGGCTAGCCCAATTGATGAAAAATCAAAGATGTTACTTGCGCGTAGACATACTATGCGTCCTCTATACTCTGGGACAACTTTATGTGCAATGCAGTCAAGGCTATGGAGCCGAACCCCGCCTTTTCACTGCACACCTGGACATAGCTCAACAAATATTTGGCTGGCGGTAGCCTCAGCAATTCAATATATAGTTATGTTTTAGACTTGGACTGATAATGCCAATAAATTGCTAGCCAGAATATATGAAACAGCCTTTTTTTTTACATTTTTGGATAGTTTTGGTTGCGGCTGTTGCCACTGGCGTTGCAACAACAAGGCAAATGCAGACAGCAGGCCCAAGCGCTATTGTGGCTCCATCTAGAGGATGGACAATGAAGCAACGAAAGACATTTCATCATCTGCTGCAGCATTATTTAACGTACTTAACATTCGTCTCAAATACCTGCCCTGGATAAGTCATCACTGACGTCACGAAACACGATTTAGTGGGGGAATTGAAATTTTGGCTTAAATTGTGTGTTTTATCGGTGAATAAAGAATCGTTTGATGCTGTACAAGTGCTAAGGGCACTATAGAATGCCTAATCGTTTGAATAAAAAAAACTTGAATCGTGTCTTTATGGATGGTCCTTTAAAAGAGCAGTGCAGCGGGTGGTGCAAGGGGTGGGATCACGATGCAGCCACCGCTCATCAGGAAGAAGTCACCCCCACTCCTTGCAATGCGAGGAGCCCAGCAAGGACAGGATTGTGCACTCACTACTCACCGAGGATTGTGGGGAAGCACACACGCAGACCGCACATTCCTTGACAAACGCCCTGGTAATGACGAAGCCACGTAGCTAAACCTAGTCAGGAACTCGTGAGGAAGGACACAACGCTCCTGTTCTATTATTGTGCCTGCTGTGAACTCTCCTTCCCACCCACAAGCACACCCAGCCCGGAAGAGGGTGCCGGAACTGACCGTGTCGGTGGCCAGTTCCACCAGCGCCTGCAGCTGGGCCTCGTGCTTGGACAACCAGGAGCGCGTCACCTGCGTGTGCTCAGCCACCAGGGAATGGCACAGCTGCTGCAGGCACGCCCGGTTGCTGGCCTGGGAGGAGGAGGACATACGGAGCCGAGTCAAGCATCAAGCCGCTTCCCAAACGCATGGGCTGTGGACCCCTATGCCAACCAGAGGGAAAGGAAGGTACGCACCAGATCAACACCAAACTGGGCGGCCTGCTCTGCCTGCGATGCCCGTACGATTGACAGCAGCGATGACAGGACGTCCGCACTGGCTGCGGCACTTGTGCTCGCAAGCCGCCTGGCCTTCGACGTGAACGCGCACACGATGTCCTGGTGCCGCCTGACAATGTCGCTCAGCTGGTCTGTTGGGGAACAAAAAAAAAAAAAAAAAAAAAAAAAAAAAAAAAGAAGGGGGGGGGGGGGGGGGGAGAAATTAGTTGCTTGGCAATGTGACAAACGGAACATCACAGGTCTACCAAGGTCCCAAATTTCTGCTCAAGTTGCATTAAGATACCAATATGAAAAAACAAAGTAAGAGTTGAAGTAAAATGGTATTTTGTACAAAATGTGTCTCCCTTAACTACTGAACTGCTAGGCTAGTGAGAATTGAAAGTGAGGCTATTCAGCCACCAACACTGCGAAACTGCAACCAAATTGCTCATACCAGAATTGAAAACTTTCTGTGATGAGGCATAGAAAAATAGACAAACTGAAACTACCAGTGGTGGAAGTAATCATCTCGTGCTCATAATAAACTGCTGACCACAATACCTTGGGATGCAAGTGTCATATTTGCATAATTTGTTGTGCAACAAAACCACAGTTGCAAGATTCATTTTTCCTAGTACATATCCTTTGGGCAATTAATTTTATAAAAACATTCTTATTTACAAACCTGGTTTTTGATAGGATTATAGCTGTTGCAGTACCGAAGCCAAAGGTACTGCTTGCCCACCCTCATCCTAGAGCGCAAGATATGAAGTACTACAGTGTTTAATGGGCGAACTATATATATAAAAAAAAAGGTGGCCACTAAGGAACAGCATCACAGGTTGCAAACTTGACATTAACTTTGCACGTAGAGAATGAAGACAATAATAAAAAAAAGGGCACAAAGACCAGCGCAAACTGTGCTTGTCTTCATTTTTCATTGTGGCCCCATTTTGTGTGCAAAAAGTATATGTCATAAATGTACACCAACTAGCTGGCATTTCAGCGTTATTTGAAACTTGAGCCACACATGTGAAAACAAACAGCGCATTTCTGGTCGAAATGGTAAATGTAAACCCAACTGCTTTGCTCAAAAGAAAAAAAAAGCCCTAAAATGTCATAAAGACACAACCGTTCCTTTTAAAAGATACTGCCACGAATAAATTTGGCATTATACCCATCTTAGAGCAGAGGTCACATTTTTCGAACATAAACACGAAACTTGAAACAAAAATGTGCGCCAATCCACCCTGTGAAGGTGGTTGGAAAGCGAAGCTGTAAATGACGCCCACAACGATTACGCGTGCGACGTCACTTCAATTCACACATGTGGCTCTGCAAAGAGTGAAACCAGAGACAAGTGAAATGCACTTAACTACACCCTTTATTACTTCAAAGAGATATTCTCACCTAAGGTTAAATCGATGCATGATCCATGAATGGTGGTTGGTTGAGTTGTATGTGAAGCACGCGAGTGGAAACTTTTTTTATAAAATGAAAGAAAGCTCAAACCCGGTGTTAGACGAGCTCTCTTCTCCGTTTCTGCCGCCACTGATGGAGGCGACCAGATCGGTGGCCGAGACTGGGGAGAAGTGACGTGCCATGCATTGGTGTGGGCTTCCTTTTATTTTTCGCAGTGTCTAGAGTTACGTCCGACGGAACCCAAAACCGAAAACTAGGGTTACGTCCGACGAAATTTTAAGCTGGTTTCTAGAGTTACGTCTGACGGAACCCCAAATTGAAAACTAAAGTTACGTCCGACGGAACTTTAGGCCAATGTTTTGAGTTACGTCCGGCATAACGTAAAGCACAAAAAATTTACAGCTCTTGAAGACTCTTGAACCAATTTACATGGTTCAAGAGTAATTAATAGGGTTGGGTGTCAGTTAATATTTCAACCCGATTAATTGGCATCGATTAATTCGATTAAGCATGGATTATTCGGTTGTGTGGTTTTTTTAGAAAAAAAAATGACCAAAAATAATTATGTAGTAGTACATATCAGATCAATATGCTCATACACTTGTTCAGACACATTCCGGATGAGGTAAATACATCATCATCACGGCGCATGATGCGGACGCGACGCTTATCAGCTCGTTCGTCACTCATATTTTTTTACATTGTTACCGGGTTGATCGGGACCCGTCTGCGCCGCGCGCGCGGAAGGGCGAGGAGGCGCGTACGTGGCGAAGGCAGGCCCGCGGAACTAATCCTCCTACCGTGACGAATACACAAGTGCCCAGACGGGTCCCGGTCAACCCGGTAACCCATACACGACGGAACAAACGGACTGTAGCAGTCCGTGTGTTCCGTTGTGTACGTAGTTACCGTGTTGACCGGGACCCGACTGCGCCTGCGCGCGCGGAAGGGCGAGGAGGCGCACCCCGCCGTGACGAATGCGCGGACATGGCGAAGGCCGGCCCCCGGAACTATTCCCCCTACCGCGACAAATGCACAAGTGCCCAGACGGGTCCCGGTCAACGCGGTAAGTACGTACACGGCGGAACAGACGGACTGCTAAAACTCTTTAATATTTCATCGACAACTCTTAGACTGTACCTCTCAACTCGTGTGTTTTCATGCCACAAGCCAAAATTTCAAATAAGAACTGCAAATATACACGGTACAAAAAACCCATTGTATAAACTATTTCTGTATTAAGAAAAGCACGATTAATCGGTGCCATCGGCACTCACGGCGGGTGCTTAACATTCCTGATTCTAGAAAAGTGTGAGTGACGAACGAGCTGACAAGCGTGTCGCCCGCATCATGAGTCGTGATGATGACGTACTTACCTCATCTGGAATGTGTCTGAACAAGCATGTGAGCATATTGATCAATAACTATTTTTGGTCTTTTTTCTGCCAAACCAACAACATCTATGCATAATCGCATTAATCGATGCCGATTAATTGGGGTAAAATATTAACCGACGCCCAGCCTAATTAATTACATGTGTTAAAAGACTGTTGACCCATGCAAATTCGTTCTCGGCACAAACTGCAGACCCTACAAACTGGCACTGCGCCCAGGGCAAGACATTCTATTTTTGTATATTCCTGCCTTTTCTTCCTTGCATGTGTTGGATATGGAAAGAAGTCTACAAGGTCTAGTACAGAAAATTTTTGAATTATTTAATTGAAAAATCCATCAACCCAGCTGGGATTCGAACCCACAGCGCTGCATCCTACATCGTACGTCGTGTATCGTACAAGTGACAGATTACACCTATGGAGCGTCATGGTATTTGGTGCCGTTAGCTGTAATTTTTTTTAATGCTTTACGTTCGCCGGACGTAACTCAAACCATTGGCCTAAAGTTCTGTCGGACGTAACTCTAGTTTTCAATTTTGGGTTCCGTCGGACGTAACTCTAGACACTGCGTTTATTTTTACTAACTTCTAACGTATGCGCAAAGCGCGCACATGGCCGCTACACATGCCGTGGGCCGAGCGCACAGCGGCACGAAAGGTTGCAACGACTATCACGTGGCATTCAGCGAGAATGCAGGAGGTAAACCCGCAGATGTGCTCGGTGAGTGCACAGTCCGTCTCCCCCGTCTCCGCGTAGGCTCGTAGCTCAATTGGCAAGACAACAGGCTCTCGCTCTGTTTCTCCATTTGTTTCAGGTTCGATTCCTGGCGGTGCCAGTAACTTCTTTAATTTGTTCGCGGGAGTTTTCTGTTGACACCAACGGTTGCGACAGAACCCTTGGGGGGGGTAGAGGTAAAAAGCTTCGCTTTAAAACTCCACTCACCAAATGAGCTTTCGATCCCTCCAAGGGTCTCCTGCTGGGTGGCGAGCTTTTCAGTGCAGGACCTTTCCACCTGGCCAAAGAGAGTGTTGATGCGGGACACAAACTGCGACTGCCGCTCCCTGTTGGTCTGGTTGATGGCAGACGTGCGCTGGAGCTTCTGCTGCAGTAGGGCAATGTCGCTTGTCGTGGTTTCAGTGACAGTCACCAGCTGCGATGGCAATAAACGAGTACAGTTGTGGCGATCGCTGTTCGTAAGCTGCATGCAAGTCGCGTCTACTGCAGAACCAAGGCTTCTCTCAGCGACTTCTAACTGCTCACTCACATCGTACATCAGGAAAAAAAAAAAAAAAAAAAAAAAAAAAACACACAACCCCAAAGCAAGCTTGAGGTTCATGCGTCAGAAACAGTTTCGATCGCGATTTTCAAACACTGAAGTGTAATGAGCTGTAAAATTAGTCTCAAGCGACCCATCGAAAAAAATCCCATCCTATATTACATTCACCAATGGTCACAGTGTTAAAAAAATATGACTAGTTTTACAACTACCACTCGTCCATTGTTCCTCCAAAAAAAATGGCTAAATGTCTATCTTGGGAACTAATTGACCAACAAAAAAATAATGGCATATTTGAAATAGGCAGGGAAAAAAAGCAGCAAGACTGGCCAGTTTCCCGAAGTTTAACTAAAGATGAAAGGAAATGTTTGCAAGACCCAATAAGGTAGCTGCGCTTTTGCCAGGCACTACGTGGCCGCATTACCTCCTGAGCAGTGGCTGCAAGTGCTGCTTCGGTCTCGCTGTGGGCCTGCACGAGAGCGGCCTGCTCTTGCTTTTCAGCGGCAGTCTTGGACAGAACCTGCAACCAAGCAGCGAGGTGAACTCGGGGGCTGTGACAAAGCGGCCGACAACTGGCCTAGCAGGCTGTTAAGGTTGCAAGGGAAGGGGACAAAGTGGCGATTCATAGAGCAACTGTTCTGCTGAATGCCGCCCCCACCCAACGAACTAATCAGACATGAGGGCAGCAACAAAAAACAAGTAGAGGAGCCCAACATTTTCCTGTACAATAATTCGCATCTACCCTGACCAACCAACTAAGCGCGTGTGCTTATTTGACCTGGGCTGCAGTGGGCAGCAACAACTCGTGTGACAAATGCCTGGCCATTGAATCAATAGCCCAAGCCTCAAAAATGGTTACACAAAAGTAAGACATGAAAGACCATCAAGGACCAACCTGCTCTGCTGTGGACAAGTTGTTCTTTGTGCTTTGGAGCTCTGATGTCGCGGTCTGCAGCAGCTCGGACTTCTCAGCCACCTCCTGCTTAGTCTTCTTGAAAAGTTCCTGGAGCTACAAGCAACGACAAGCATGTGCTAAGGGCCACGACTCAAAGATTTGATGCACCCATTTGTTTAGATACAATCCATGGTACAAGGGGCTTCCAAAGAATTTCCCGCATTCAGAAATCTGCCCAGCAGTGCAACAGCATCCACACTTTTTTTTTTAGATGCCCAAAAAGCCATTTGCTTCACAGTGGGGCACCCGTCCTGCAGTGGATGCTGTGGCTCTGGAACATCGCGATGTGGCCCCACAATGTCTCTCACCGAGCTTGCGTTTATGCAGAGACCCCTCAAAGACTGCCAAATCAGCCTTTTTAGCAAGTTAAAAGGCTGGTGGAGAACAACTCGCTTGTTTTCTCATAAACACATTGGTTCCACTTTCAGCTGTGGCAGGGCACTACCTCAACTTGCTGGCCATGTCCCCTCAGCAGTGATCGAACTCAGTGTTTATGTGGCCAGGTTGAACCCAACAAAACAGCTGCTTGCCAGTATTCCACTGTTGGCATGAGGCAACTGTTATGCTCTTTTGGCTGCATAGTACACAAGAACTACCGTATTTTCACGCATATAACGTGCCCCTGCATATAACCCGCGCCTACACTTTCGGTCCACGAATAAAATATTTCCACATATTGCCCGCACATTTTATACTGGAAAGGCTGGACCAAAGCTATTAAAGCAACAAGGCACATTTCTCGAGGGAAGAAAAAAAAAAAAAAACTTGCCTATATTTACCTATATTACCTTTTCTGCACAGTATAAGCCACAGTCACTGTCACTGCTCTTGATAGAGCTATCGCTTGGGCTGCAGTCATCATTGTCATATACGATATTATTTCCGTCCATGCTTTTTTCAATGCCGCATTTATCAAAGCTCTTGCTTTGAGAAATGCTTGTTTTGAGAAAAACCAATTTCACCTGGAATCACCGTCCATGCATCGACGATCCACTTACAAAACAGCGCAACATCAGGCATATGGACGCGGCCTGTTGGCATTATGTCATACAGACCTTCAGCCATCCATTCAGCATAAAGATGCTTGACGTGTACTTTGATTGGTCTATTCGGTGAAACATTAAGAGGAGTCGCTATTATAACTAAGTTAGAAACAGTTTACATTAAATTAAGCATCTAAAAACAGACCAGTATGGCGACGAAGGCCATCGTCTCATTTCAAACAAAATTCAACTCGTACCTATCATGGTGTTTTTCAGTATTGGTACTCACTGTTTACTCTTGGACGGCGCTTTCCTTTGAGGGAAACTCTAGCCGAGTTTCCCCAATATTTCTCAGGTTGTTATATTGTCGACCTGAGTGCGAAAAATGTGCACTACCAGTGGGATAAAAGCAGCTTAATCGCTATTGCTGCAGTAGGGGGCCTCACGGCACAACGTGTATTGCCACGAAGCTGCACCGAAGGAAAGACCTCGCGTATAATGTGCACCTCTACTTTACCCCTAAACTTTTCGCATTTTTGGTGCGAGTTATACACGCAAAAATACGGTAACTGCCAGCAGGCAAGATTTGGACATGCAAGACGTGATAGTTCGTGCTTCTGAGGAGAACAAACTGAAGTGAAACAGAACTAAGATATCTTGAGAAGCTACAAACCATCAGTGTCATGGCCAGATACATTCAGTGCACCAAGATAGGCCATGTACAAAGGCTTGAGGGTAGCAAGCTGCCAGAGCAGTGCCCGCTCGATTCAGCAAAAGCAACTGGCATGCAAAGATGAGAATTCAGTGCATATCTGCCAGCAAAAAAACTGTCTCCACTGTAGGCACAATATGGCACTGCTGCCCCTACACAACGAAGGTTGTGTAGCTGTGAGCGAAGGCTGGCAGCGTAGGGAGAGAAGGGCTTGTAACTACTAAAATGCATCTTTTCAGCATAAAAGGTGCCGACAACAGAAAAAGAGATAAGGGTTTAGCACATATGTGCTCTACACTGCCCTTATGCCAACAGACACAGGAAGGAGTTAGGAGTTACTGTTTAAAAAAAAAAAGCTAAACACAGTTGAAATTACAGAACCAAAGTTATAACAGTGGCAATAAAGCTTATTTTAATTTCTCTAACTGCATGAAAATGCTGCAAGAAGAGCGAGATGGTCAGTGAAGTATCCAGAGGGGTTGAGACATCTGGCACGCAAGTTATGTCCAAACACCAAGTCTGTGAGGTGCAATGGCGAGTTGATGGGAGGTAACCAGCGTGTCCCCGAGCCTTTGCATCATGTTCAGGAGTCGCGACGCCTTTTCTGAACCTTAAAAATCGCACTACACTGAGGAATTTTTTCATGTGGGCCTTTATAAGGAGTGGCTAGCCGCATTCCCTACCATTAGCTTTGGATGGCTGCGACAACACATTCACCTTCCCTAAAGCAGCAAATACAAAAATAATGGCCTCCACGGCTAGGTTGCATCTGTTAGAATAACCTTTGCCATGAAAAAAAATGAAAAAGTAGCAGCAAGTAACATCTGCCCACAAGTTAAACACAAGCTCAGCCCATTGCAATTGCCACAGTTCATGACTTGAGCTGGGAATGCAAACATCCTCCACTACACCTCAAGAGATCACCAGTGCACTGGGAACTAAATGGCTGACAGGAATTGGGTATGGTTTAGCACTTTTCTTGACAGGCAGCAGTGTTCACACTGTTGGCTGTTATGCCGTGTTGGAAAAATTTTGGCAAACATGCATGTGGCCAGCAACAACTGATTGCTTACACCAGCTCAAAATTGGAGAGGACATATCTTGAAGTAACGACATGAAATACCCCGCCTTTGAGGTTCCTCCAGTGCTCTATGGCAAGCTCATCACCGTATTACCTCAACCACCGTACTTAAGAACAACCTGCTGAGAAGAACAGGACAAGAACAGCAGGGTTTGGACTTTTTCAAAGTAATGAGCTTCCTTGACATTGCCTTTGCCAATTAACATGAAAGCTTGCAGTTGAAAATTAGAATTCATTACCAAACAAGGCAGTCTGTACCACAGAAAGACAAATGCTAGAAATAGAGATTCGTACATTCAGATGCCTTGCAGCGAGGTCCTGTATGTGGGCTTGCTTCTCCAGGATTTCTTGAGACTGGCTGCTCAGGCGAGTTTCCATCAGCCTTGCAAAGAAACACCAAACGAATAAATATGTAACGCCACGGTGAAAGTTAAAAAAAAAAAAATAATAACAAGCTGCAGTTTATATTAATACATAAGCAGGAGAATGAGAAAGGAGGCCGAAAAGAGTTGATACAATCAACCATACTGGGCTACTTGACAACTGAGGTCCTAAGTTATTGTATCAAGAAGACTAAAACCATCGTGCCTGTTCTAGTTAGTGTACTTTTTCTTTTAGCAACCTTGTAGTATGAAAGTAATCTAAATTCTACTGATAATTATATCGAAACCAACATCTTTTCCCAGTGCCATGAATCTTGAGGTACAACAATACTCTGGCAACAAGGCCAATGAAAACAAAGAGTATAAAATTCACAACAAAACACTGCTCGGAATTTTACTTGAATGAAATATGTAGACAGCCTCCTAGCGACGCCCAAGCTTGTCTGACGTCTCCACCAAGTACCAAGTCGAGTACCTGTAGTTTTCCTGGTCCACGAAGATGCCGTTCTTTTCTCTGGTGGCAGCCAAGTCCCTGCGGAGCCGCTCGATCTCTTCCGTGTACTCCTGCAGCAAAGTTCAAACAACACACTGCAGCAGGCCATGCAGAAACTGACAAAATAGAAAAAAGGTGAAGTTCCACCAAACTGAACAGAGTTAGTGGGAAATGTTTCACTGCAAGAGAACCTGCAAAGGGGAGAAGTAGCTGGGATGGCATAGCAAGATTAGACAGAAGAGCAGACGAGTTTGGAGATGGGGCTGCCGTTGGGTTCACAAATGAACCTTGCAGGCACCGTAGGTTCAAAAATGTGGTCCATGCCTCTTTCACAGGAATTGGTAAAACATGAAAGTGAAATGTTCCTTCACACGAGCATTTAAATGTTTATTGTGCATCCATATGAACTTGCATATCGCTATTTATATTGCGTCGGTATTACACCGTTAGACGCATAAACGTTAGACACTGGATTGTGCGCGCCAGATCATTGCGCGAATCCGACTGAAATCACAGCCCCTTGAAAACTGTGCGAACAAAACCGAAACCAAAAGCAGTAGGTGGCAGAGGGTGCCTCAATTCACCCGCGTCCCACGTACACGAAGACGCTGGCATCGAGGCACCAACTGTCAGCGCTCACTAAAGTCATGATGAACTACTTCACTTTGCCTCTCCTAGACGAAAGCACCCTCTGAATGAATAAGGTAGTGGGAAAGATACAAAGTGCATTCGTAGGCCTACTTGCACTTGATTTCATAGCGCAGTGGGCATAGCAAGCACCTCCCGTTGCGGCCTTAATCCTGAGGGAGCCGCGTCAATGAAACTTTTTCTAGCGATGTCATTTCCGTGACGGATATGACGCCGGTGAGATCTTTGTGTACCTGGGCGTAAAACACTTGTGTAAAAAGCATTCGTAAACTACGAGAGGGCGTCCTGAAAAGAGAAGTCAAACGCCTTGCCTTGATTAGCGCCTTCTTGGTCATCTTCTGGTTCACTTCAGGCCGGTTGGTAATGTTCTTGGCCCGGTGGGCATAGTCCAGGGTGCTTAGGGTCTCGTCCAGGCCAGACGTGCCGGGCGAGATGGTTGCAATGATGGACGTCTTGGTGCGGCCACCAAGGGAGTCTTGCAGCAGCCGGGTCAGCTTGCTCTCCCTGGAAGCAAAACAAGCGAGAAACATTGATGCTATCACCTAAAATAAGAGGGAGGAAAGGCACAAAGATTGTACACTCCCAAATATAATTTGGGCACTTTCCCAAACGAGGTTAAATGCAGCACAAATACCAAGCCCCTCTCAAAGACCAGGTTTATGCACACTCCAAAACACTTGGTCAGCACTTTGGAATCGCGGGGTAGACGAAGCTTGTATAGATTAGTGCAGTGGAGGAACCAGTCACTCCAGCACATTTCGGGCGCATCACTTTAGTTGTTCTCCAAAGGTTCGCTCAAATGATGGCTCCTCAACTTGCATGACTGACCCATGTTTGGTAGCGAAACAGTTGGCGATGCAACTGGCACTCTTTCACATTTTCTAGACCGACAAACCTGCCATGTTCACTGGTAGCATGCTTGCCGCCTATGGTAGTAGGGTAGCCACTTTGTAAATATTTACAAGCTGAAATTACACAGCATGTTTAACTCTTGTTACCGTAGGAAATTGACCGATTTTTATGAGCCTAAGAAAACTCCTTGCTAAACACGTCAATTAGGCACATATTGCAGCAACATAAAATGCAGATGATGTAGCACCCTCTCCAAGAACCCCAGTTTTTAAAATGTTTTCATACATAACGGTTGCAGAAAAAAAAAAAATATCGGAATCAAGATTTCTGTCCAGCTGTCATAAAAAATGATAAAAAGGAAGTTGTGTATAACAAACCACCCATAGTAGAAAAAATTTCGAATATACATTTCGTAGGGAAACATTTTAAAAACATGCCCTAGATGAAATGTCATGCATGCATGGTGCTCACGCCATTCAGTGAAACCAAACTTCCATTTCAAAATGAGCAATTTTGGGTGGTTCTTTGGAAAAAAATTTGGCGGTTCAACATTGTCAGAGGCACCAATTTGTTCCCATGCGACGTAAAAACACCCCGTCAATGACCGACTTTGCATTTAGGCCAGCACAATACTCGGGACAAGCACACAATGCGGAGAAATCGGCATGGAGTTGAAAACGATACTCAACGGTTGATGCGTGTTGACTTTCACTGTCCGTTACCTGTCAGAACATAAACTTGCAGTTTATTACCATTTTCAGACTCGCTATCGCAGCCCTGCGTGCAGGAATGAGGTGCAATGCCCCATAATCATGCCCAGCAAGCTTTCACCGAGGAGCTGTCGTGCGACGAAAAGAATTCAGACCTTGAAGCATCTTGCGTTGCAGCTCCACCTAACATTTTCGAAAAGAAACACCAAACCTGTTGGAGACTGCATCCGAATAGACAGTTCTAAGGAGCAGCGCTAGACCTCCGGAGATTTTCTCATACGCAAACGAAACTGGCTGGTGAACGGCTGGCGGTGTTCAAGGCCGGTTTGTAGTGCTCTCCTTGTCTTGAACCGATATCGAACGACTGGGTGTTATCTGCCAACTTGCATCTGAAGTTCTTATTGCAGAAATCGGGTCAGGGTGGGGTAAAATTACGAGCGGCATGCTTTTTTCGAAGATCAGTAGCGGGCAATGAAGGGGCGAATCTGCTCGAAGTTGGGCAACTGCGCAGTAGCGCCAAAATTTCGCGACGCAGAAACGAAACTGTTGTAAACTGTTTGCGGATGGTCCTGTGGTAAGTAGAACTACAACAAGACCTAGAACAATGTGCACAAAGGCAATAAAACTGCTTAAAATCACAAAATAACTTTGCAAACGTCGATTTTAGTTGTTATTACTGCCACAGTGCAAACCCGACAATTGAAAGTCATCCAATTCACCTATGGTGTCATAACAAAAACCCAACACTGATGTAGAGCAATTACAAGCAGCATGCCTTCTTTGGTAGCAGTGGCGTGTGACGACCACACCCCATTTCCACATGCAGGCGATGCAAATGCGTGTCAAAAATCACATTTCCATTGCAAAAATGAAAACAAAACTAATTTTGAAAGCGCATTTTCTGAGCTAACCCCAAATAGCTTTGTTTTAGAAACACCTGGAACGCTATGAAAAGGGGCTCCTAAGTTATTGGTACTGTTCTAACTGAACGATTCAGGATAGGCATGGTAACGAAACAAATTTGCCAAATGTGAAAAATGTGCCAGATCTGACACGTCCTGTACACTTAGCCGCCCCTACAACTGCTGAAAAGGCCATTCTGTCTGGAGGGGAGGTGCAGCCTGGTTCACGGTGCACGGTAACACTGTTAGAGCCATCCATAAGAAAGAGAAGAAAAGTTTAGTAAAGAGACTTGCTTGTGTAAAAAAATCCTCTTCATGATCAATTCTATTTTCGTAAACAAGGAAATTGACACCTTTTCTTGGTTTACGTAGCGTGCATTGAGCATAGTATGCCAGGTCGGTGTCATTTGGGAAAGGGAATGTTGCTTTTTAGATACACTATATCGGTCCCTACGTCACTGGTTTGCATAGACAAGCTTTGCCTACCCATTTTACCAATTGCAATATGCAATGCCAAAAACCATACTATGGAAAAGTGGTTGATGCAATGACACCCACTTTTAAACCCATGGAATTTAAACAACCGTTAATGCCACAAGTGGCACATTTGTATTGGTGGCGCTAATCTACGGACACGGGTCATTTTTTTCGCACTTTGGTGTCCCTTGAAGCTGTGAAGGGGACACTAGATTTATTGCTCTAATACGAATGTGTGCTTATGCACACACATGCTGATAGAACGCATTTAAACAAGGTTTTAGGTCCGAACATGCAGTTTTAAGTACTCTCTGTTTAAGTACAAAATAAAATACCTGTATGGCACGTGAGGGGCCTTGTCCACCAATGCCGTGATGACACGCCCAAGAGTCAGGAGGGACTGGTTGATGTTACCTGCATGAATTGCAATTGAGGAGAGAGGCAGTTTCTATTCAACAAACTTTGAAATCAAAGGCTCCTTTGCAAACCTAAGGTGCACTAAAAAGAAAAAAAGAAGTGCCCGACTAATCAGGCAGTTGGAACAAAGCTGTCTGTTACTGGGCACCATTCACCATTAACACATGAAACAAAGCTTGCACATCTTAAAAGGCTGCTCCACAATTCGAGGCAATGCTTGCATTAACTTTCCAGCACTTGGAGCCACCACTGGGCCAAGTGCATGCCACCTACTGTGGTTGCAGGAAGACGCAAATATAGAAATCAGCAACGCAGTGCAGTGCACACCTCAGAGGAATCTCGAAATATAAAAGCGTGCAACTTGCCCGCCTCCCGGGCCCTCCTGTCCATGGCCCCCGAACGACCAATGTTCTCGCTGCCCGCCAGGTCGACCTACGAAGAAAACAAAAACAGATGTAAAAAAAAAAAGCATTGTACTACATAGTTGTAAAATCTGAGTGCAGGGGAGACTCAGTTCATTGAGAGTTGCATGTGGAAATTTGGCTGCTAGGAACTCCACCAAACAGTATTCATGTAAAGGACAAGCTGATGGTCTTCTATGCAATGCTGTCATGGGCAGATCAATTTTTAGCTTTTCCTTTAATAGAAGACAACAGCCGAGCTTAACGCCACACGATGTAAAAAGTAGTTGCATACTATTTGCAAAGACAAACTCGGTTGGGGCTCACCAGATTGAGCTTGCCCGTCTTCAGTAGCTCTTCGCCATCGGCGGTGGTCTCTCGGATGTGAACCGTGACAGAGAAGACCGTGTGACTCCGCGACGATGCAGCATTGAGCAGTGTGGCTGCGGTCTGGCGCTTGGCGGCACCTTTCTCGAGGATGAAGAACACTTCCTCGCGATTGTGCACGGTGATCTCTTCCAGGCCATGGATGATCACCGAGCCCTGACAACAAAGGAACACACGCAGCCGCTCAGTTAAGGGGACTCTTTAAGCAGTGCAAATAAACCGGCGTCACGTTTAGATTAAACTGCCAGGAATACCCGAGCCAAATATTACACATGCACGGAAGCGGCGATCGCACAAATTGCTATGAAAGACGCAGAAAAAAGCAACCGCACTCTTAGTTTTCCTCATTATGCACCCCTGGAATGGCCTAAACGACATCATAGAGACCATGGCTGTCCTACTGACTACCGCTGGTGAACTTATGTGAACTTCACGGCATATTTTCATAATTCTTGCGGGAGGAGATTGCTGGGACAATTGCCTTTACCCTAAAATACATTCAGAGGAGTCTGTGGTAAGTGCTGCAGGGCCTCTTTAACACTAGGACTAACAGGACCGCAATGAGCGTTAGTACTAGCAGAAATTCTAGGGCACGAGTTCAACAAGCGCACGAAACAAAGGTCTTGGAAATGTTTATGAAGCAATGCTGCTTGCAACAAAATACCTGCAAAGAGACTGCTTGATCATGGCTAAAGTGGCACTGGGGATACTTTATTAAACTGTACTTGATGCACCAACAATGTGTCACAGTCGGAACTGCCGATAAGCAGATAGGCACAACTAGAAAGCCACGTTTTATGCCAGTGGCGTACGCAGATAATGGAATAATGGGCAGAGGCAGAGGAAAAAAAAAATAAGTGGAGAGGGGGGCAGTATAACGATCCGTTTATGTAATGCCATTTATGTAGCTCTTCCTGGCCCTGAAGGAAGAAACTGAAAATGAAATTAAAACTATGGGATACAGTAGTTGGGCATACCAGATTGTTTTGTTTTTTTTCTGTAGTGGGATTAGCGTGGAATCGCACTTAATAAGCTTGGTGCATCGCTTGCAACAAAAAATTCAGTAGTGCCAACGTGAAGACTGCTTGCGACCTTCAGCTTCCCTCCCCTCGGTGGTCATGGCAGCTCGGCTCTGAACGCTATTACTTCGGACACAGAAACAAGGGCCATGCTTTCCCTATGCTTCTGGCTTCAATTGTGACAAGCCAGTATGCACTGAACCTGTGTGTTTAGACACGCGCAGCGTCAGCGTTAGCACCACAGCTGTGCCTCCCAGCACAAGAAAAGAACAAAGAGAGCGGCGCCACGACACTCGCCTTTCTGGTCGAGTCCTCGTAAATCTTGAGCCTCGAGGTGTCGTCGTGCGCGCTGAGCAGGTCGAACAGCTCTTCGTTGTAAAGCTCCAGAAAGGAGACCCGGATCGCAAACTCGACGTCCTGCGACTGCAGCTCTTCGAACAGTTGCTGCAGCGTGCGCGGAATTATCCCCGCCGACGGGTCCTCCGCCCAGCAGAGGTTGGCTTTGGACCGCTCCCCTTCCATGGTGAACGTCTTGCCCGTGCCCGTCTGACCATAGCTGGAAAAAAAAAAAAAAAAGGAGGACAAAGGAAAAAATTGCTTTGGTCTCCTGGAAAAACTACGACGCATGCCCAAGGGGGCGTACCCCGTCGTGTTACCAACTCTATGCCACAACCAATGCACTCACGCGAACACGGTGCAGTTGTAGCCCATCATGACCTCGGCTATTGTTGGTCCCATGACCGCCTGGTACACGTCAATCTGGGGAAGTCGTATAGACGACAAGGACAGCGTTAATGACGGGACAGTAACACGGTAAGGGCCAGTAGCGGGCTTACCTGCTTCGATTCGGGTCCAAACACCTTGTCAAAAGTAAACGACTTGCGCACGGCCCGCTCTTGCGCAAGCCCGTCGTTGACAAGGATTTCCTTCTTGTCTGGAAGGACATCGACCGCCCTTGTAAAGCCCATTTTCATCTCCTGCGAGTTCGGAGGTCTGCAGAAATTGAGGAACAATTAAGCTGCCGCACCTTCTCCCCTGTGAAGCCCCAACGGAGTGCATAAAGACGTGAGTCGTGAAATGCGACGCCGACAGGCCTGCGTACGCTCGATAACGCTTCAAGCATTATGACAAGTGTACAAACTCACCGGCATCGCACGAACACTTGGATGTGTTGGTTTGCCAAATTTTTCGAAGCCATGGCGCCCGGGAAAAGAGAAAGCAATCCACTCTTCAAAATTACCCGAAGGAATGCAGGGCAGGTCCGCACTTGATTCTGCCAGTGCCGCCACAGGTGCGCATGTGCCTCAAAGCTGTTTCGAATTCTGCGCCTCTGCCGCTTCTGCGTTCCGGTCCGGTGCTTTTATGTGTTTTTGTTGCTTTGCTTGCGTTGTCCGTCAGCGGCGCCAGCGGTGCTGACGGTCTCCTGTCGTGACGAAATGAAATACATGCAGCCACTCATGAGACGTTTGTTTTCCATAAACGTTCAACGCTTTTATTACAAATAAAAACGCCATCTGGCATAAATGAAAGTACTTCCAGGAATTCAGAGCTGGATGAAATTAGCACTGTAGCACCACTTAGCGGTTTGTTTCTCGATGGTGTAAGGTTCTTGCCACGTTCTTGCGGCTTGTAGTGACAAGTAGGTCTCCAGGAGGTAATCCGTCGGCGGCTGCTTTGGTGGAGTTGCGCAGTTCCACTAGCATTAAGCTTTTAATTTTGTGTCAATTACACGCAAACTAGTGTTAATAGGTATTATATGTAAATATGGGCTCGCAGGTCTTGTCCCGTCGATAGCTCCATTAAAGAAAAAAAGTCCCGTCGATAGCTCAGTTGGTAGAGCGGTGGACTGTAGAGGCTTGAACTATAGAAATCCATAGGTCGCTGGTTCGAATCCGGCTCGACGGACTTTTTTTTTTTCTCTCAAGATGTAACGACAAAATCTGTAAATGAGGTGATACCGAGGAAGGTTATGAGTTCCTCAGAAGTCCAGAGGAAGCTTAACGCACGTGCGTGGGTTGGTTGCCCGCATTTTACTCAACGCTTCAGACAGTTTATATCAAACGCAGTTTCATCTAACCATTTATGTTCCAATTTTTCGTTCTACCAAACTCGCCGCTACATCAGCGGCTCCACGCTTAATATCCCTTACGTGCAGTGTCACACTTCTGTTCATCATACGTGATCCACAGTCTTACCCTCCCAATTTTTTCTAGTCACGTGGTTTGTACGCAATTCCTCCTATGACAATGTGAAAATCGCATTGTTTGCATTCTGGATAGGGTTGCCACCTTTCCCCGAAAAAAAAAAAAAACCGGCCCTTCGTTGGGAAGGCGTCGTATAAAGGAGGTAGAATTTGTGTTAAAAAAAGGAGGCGCATTTTTTTGCCCTGCAATGCCATTTATAGTACTGTTTTCGGACAGAGAAATCAACATGACGTTTGTACTGAAAGTAGTTGATCTTTTGGTTATTGCTCTGAATGCGCTGCACAGAAAAGTAAGCACGCTGGCGGCATTTCGTTGCGTTGTTCCTCCCCTTGGTCCACTTCCATGTCAGGAATCGCGCTCGGCCACGTATATTCTCTACTTGCGTGTCTTTGCACAGCTTGTCGACACATATTTATCATCGTAGTTGCTGTATTGACTCTTACAAAAGGCCAAAAAAAGAAATAACCGCGGCATGACAGCCAAAAAACCGGCCAATGCCGGCCGGTTTTAGATACAGACCGGCAACCGGCCTGCTGCCTAAAAAACTGGTCGGGCCGGTCCAAAACCAGTCAGGTGGCAACCGTAATTCTGGAGAAACATTGCACTGTCTTTTGAAAAGGTTGGCGTACACGAATTGATGTGGGGGGCACCCAATGACAGTAAGGTCATGAATATATCAGCATTTCGGCAGAGCTCTTTATTCAGCCGGCGCAATTGTGTAGTACATCTAGAACTATATCTTTGTTCGCTGCTCCAGCTTCAATGATTGTGTTCAAGGTGGTAGGATAAGGCTTATTCCTCCAAACAGAATGGCGAGTTGAAGAAACAAGGAGGATGAGAGAACAGGAAGAGAAGATTGTTATCTTGAACCTGATATTCTGCCTTTTAACACGTCTCTGGAAGCACAATTTTGATTCAGGAGAACGGTGGCGACAGCACAATGAATAATAAAATTGAAAAGAAAAAAATAGGAGGTCTGAGCCAGAAACAACAAATGGAAGTGTGTGGGCCGAAATCCCGCGACATAGTGTGCTAAAGTGAGGCAGCGAGATCGAGAAGGACCAACCTGCTTATGGCGACTAACTCTGTACTCAAGATTAAGTTATAAAAATAAACTCAGCATATGACGGAATGCTGTGATATGCTGCGGTTCAGAAGGATGACTAGAGCGAAAGGGATATTCATTAAAACAGTTCCACGAGTGCCGTGAACACAATAAATTTGTGGTTTAATGCGCCGACGCAATGCAGGTGATGAGGCGTGCGGTAGTGGACGGCTCCAGATTAATTTTGACCACCTGGGGATCTTATGCGTCAAAATCTCGTACGCACGGGCGTTTTCGATTGTCTCCTTCATCCAAAAAGCAGCTGCCGCGGCTGGGAATCAAACCCGCGTCTTCGTGATCAGCAGCACAACACCTTGGCCACTGAGCCAACGCAGCGGGTCAGTTTATTTGTGGATACTAACATAGTACGTCAGAGAAACATAAAGAGCACACAATTTTTACCATAAAAACAATTGCTGTGGGGCCAAACTTTTCTCATTACAGACACATACACAGCATCGAGACATAACAAAAAGATAACTTGGTGAATTTTCATACGTAAAAAGCATCGGAAAAGTGCTAAGACGGCTTTGATAAAAAAGTCCGTTGATAACACAACATTTGATAAAGTGACTTGCATGAAATGGCTTGCATGACATGGCGCTTGACAAATTGTCTGGACCCTAGGAATGTGTGAGTAGTCCTTTTAATTAATGAAATATTGAATCATCGTCCAAATGGTAGAGTGACTCGTAGAATATGTCTTTCGATCTGCTATGACAAAGCAGTAGGATCTGCATGCCAATAAAGGCTCTCTGCAATCATTCTGATTAGTCATTACTAGAGACCGGAACTTTAGGCACGAAAAATCCAGCTTTTAGGCTCCTATAATAGGCACTGAAAATAGCCATTTAGGCATATATAGGCACTAAATACTCTCGTTTAGGCATATATGTATAGGCTCAGTTTGCATTTACTTCAGAAGCATATTTTAGCACATTTTTTGTAAACTTGCAGTGATACCGCGGACAAATGGTGTGCTGGGGCAAAGCAATTTGCTTTTATTGCCGTTTTCAAATTTACGTGACGTTCAGTGGGACTCACCACCAAAAGTAAGGACTGAAGGCAACAAAAAACGACACCAATGCCAATGATTTGTTGCTTGAAGTTGTGCCCCCTTTCAGTCGATAATTAAGTGCGAAAAAAACAACGCTCAACGTCGACGGAAGTTGGGGGAGCGCTCTTGTACTTCTGGACGCTCCATTACCTCATTAAATCTGGAATATGGCAACGTTTGCTGGTGACACCATTCGGCAGATATTTTATCGCACGTATTCAAGAAATTTTATGCCAGACAGATTTAATAAAGCGGTCCTTCGGAGATGGTGGCGGATCTGTCCTGGACCTCCCAAATGACCTCAGCAGCCAGAGTGGCGCCAAAGCTGTCAGCTGCTGAAATTCCTTCTGCTAAGAATGTGAAATAAGCACACGAATGTGCCCTGTCACGTTGAAGCGTAGCGTGGTACAAATACTTTGGGCGGCGACTCTTTTGGCGATTGCAAAGCTGTTGATAGAACCGGAGTGTTTTGCGTTAGTTATGAGCACTCATCCGAGTTCCTGAAAGTGGAACAACGGGCGGTGGTAGAAGAGGCAAAATCGGTAACTGCCGCTTAAACACATAACTGCGCTTCGAAGAAAGATCTTGACTGCAACTGATTAGTCATTGATGGAGCAGAACGACCTTCACCTCGAGCGGTGTGTACACCGCTGTGTCGCATACGTTTTTTTTTTCTGGCTGCTGTTTTTTTCATTGCGTTAGCAATTGATAGGGCAACTGGCAGAAGTTTTTGCTGTTGGTCTGCGGGCACAGTGTGTCAGAACCACATAGAACAAAAGAGTTCGTGCGGAAAGTAGTGACGCCGATGAGCTTGGCTGCGTTGTACCTGTGCACGGGTTTATCTAGCAGCTCGGCCGAAGTGGCAAGTTCGATTCGAGGTGGTTGCGGTTTGGGCACAGTTTGCGCTTCTCCGCGTGTTTGGCACGGCGCGCGGATTTTCCGTGCAAACGGCGTCAAACAAACACCCCGTTGCGGGCATTTGAACTGAGAACAGTCCCTACAGGACACCGACTCAAACTACCCAAAAAAGGCATTTATAGGCGCCAAAAAGTCATTATAGTAAAAATAGGCACTAAAAAGCCAATATAGTCTATTGTTTAAAATACTCCCCTTCCCTTAGTTATATGTTAAATAGGCTTGATACGGACTGAAGGGAAAAATAGGCATTTTGCTTAAAGTTCCAGTCTCTAGTCATTACATTTTGCACAGAGTTACAGGTGTCATTACGCTAGTGTTACTAATTGCAATCCTTCGAGAAATCGTTTTCTTCTCTGCCCTTCTTCCAGTCACAAGGTCGGGGGAGGCACTGTGGAAGACTTTGTTTGAATTCAACCTACCTTATTGCTGTACCTTATGAACTCCCTGGGTTTTGGACGAAAAACAGCACGTTTCTGCTTGTCTCACAAACTATATTTCAATTTCGCTGACTTACATGGCTCCCTGCTTCTTCCACCAACTGAACTTCGTGCTGTCTTTTCAATTCCATGAGTGTTAAAAATTTAAAAGGTTCGACAAATGCTTTTAAATTATTTTTTCCAGCAACAATCAAAGATTGCAATTGGCTTCCAAATACAGTAGTCAATAACGCAATCCCCTTAAGTTTAAAGCATTATTCGAAACATGTTTCGAAACCCCAAACGCCCGTGTGTACGAGATTTTAGCACACATTAAAGATCCCCAGGTGGTCAAAATTAATCCGGAGCCCTCCACTACGGCGCGCCTCATCGCCAGCGTTGCGTCGGCGCGTTAAACCCCACAATCAAATCAAATCAATGTTTCGAAACCACACAGTCGTAATGTATATTATTGTGTTGTATTGGTTGTTGCGCCACCAGTCGTATTTTTATTTATTTGCACAAAGCCTCTTCAGAGTGTGTAGAATGTTGGTATCTATATGCATTTTCAGTATCTATTATACATTCTTTGCAAAAATTTAAAATGTTGACTCGTTCCACCCAAAATATATGCTATTGCTGTTCCAAAATCTTTTTTACAAACATAGGAAGTATCTGAATAAATTTTTAATAGTTTTTGACATACTACCTTACCTAAGGAGAAAAATGAGCTATTGCAGGCTGCTCTAAACAAACATTTAATATGAAAAAAGATGTGCACAAGAAGACCTACATTGTGCTCCTGAGGGCTGTCTCACACAAAAACTAATAAAGCTACATAAAAACTATAGACGTATTTGGAATCAGCATTAAAAACCCAATCTGTGATCAAGGTTTCATAACTATAGGCATAATACTAACGAAAAAGGGTTTTCGAGGAGCATCTCCCCTTAAACGACCATGTGTCATTTGCTACGTTCGTCATTAAAACCTAATCAAGTGTGGTGTCCACCATGGATGGATGCTCCTGAAGGGATTGCAATAAAGCCTTGCGAGATCCCCAGAGAAATGCAAACTATTGTCTTGGTTTATTATGCAGTAAATTTAAGTGTTAGCAAAAGTACAAGCACGTAATACACACAAAAATATTATTTTATTTTTGATTTACAGTACATTTCAAGTTCACGTATGATCCTTCAGCACTCAGGAAATTGAAGGCAGAGCTGATACCACCATGTGTATCTATAAATATATTTATATATACGTTATAGCCACAAAGTACATATTTTGGGGGACTAAAGAAATGTGATTGTACTACACTCAACAAATATATTAAATTTTACATCTACATATGTACACCACACTTTAGACTACAATGATTTAGACCTTAGACTGTCATAACGGCCTAGTGGTATTTGCTAGCGACAAACCGCTGGTATGTGACCAACGAATGCTGGTTTGGCGTCAATGCTCCTGTTTTTCCTTTCTGTACGTAGACCTGGTAGATGTCCTTCGACGAGCGTGGAACCATCGGCGGGCTGACTTCGTAGACCGAGTCAATGGCAAAGGCACTTTGCCTTATCCTAGGAGGGGTAGAAACAATAGCATTGTTTGTCAAGTAAGGCAGCAGACAGACATCAAGCGGCCAAGAATATTTCCGTGCCGTCGAAGTATTTCACAGCGAGGAAGTGCATTCCTTCAACATTTGGATTGCAAGCATTCAGACAGCTGCTCTACGTTTAAGTATGCTCGTATTCCTGTAGCAGTAATGAACCACCAATGCTGGAAGGAACCGCTACTTCCATTATTTTGTCCCTCCGTGTAGTATGAGCTCGAGGGGTTGCAGGGCTATGCGATACAAGGTGGGCCAATAAGACAGCACTGATAATGCCACCTGGTGCGATGTTGGGAATGTGAACTAGCTGCTGATGCCTTGTGCACAGCTTTTCACAGAAGTTAGTGAACCATCAAACTGAAGCAAAATGAAGGTGTCAGCTTACAACTGCAGGCATCTCTTCGGGGATGAAATGTTGCTCGCATCATTCCTGCAAGTCATTCCAGACATTCTTCCAAGGGTTACAAACCTGCGTGCCAAGCGTGTAACATGAAACGAGAAGAGAGTCGAGAAGAAGACAGTATTACACTCTCACACTTAAGGTTTGAAATATACTTTACAATTGGTTTGATAAGCTAGTATTTCAAACACCACATGAGGAATTAAACAACCGCAGCTCCGGGTTAAATTTTACGACAATCATAAGATGGTTACTGAATGAGCAATTTTAAGTCGAGTAATTGTAAAACGGCATGATACGTATATACAAAAAAAGTTATTGCAGGCGGCAAGGCTACTCTGCCCAATAGGTTCTGAACTAAAGCTATAAATGCCCACGCCCACTTATAACTTCGTAAATCCCAAATTTAGTTAGCATCTAGGTTACTTATTACAACTTACACATCAGCATTACCTAGGTGAATTGTCTTTCACTATGCTTTCCTTTCTGTGAAGCAAGCATCATAAAGTGCCAATCAGACACACTGCAACACAGAGTGGAGAAATGAGATTCACCTCTTGTATATGGTGAGGTCCTTGGGAGAAGGTTCGTGTATTTCTCTGCCATAGGTTTGCAGCATAGTCTGGAAGACAGACTGCAAAAAAGGAACAATGAAAAATATGAATATTTCCAAAAAGCACGGTTCATTGAAAACTTGGGAACTTTCCAAACCTGCTTATCTGCTTATTAACCACGTGGCAAAAACCAAATCCCTGAACAGGTTCGTTTCACTTCACCAAGGGCCATAACCAGCTAGCATTAACGCGTTCTATTTTACTTCAAGTATGCCACAATTGCACCAAGGCCAGTCTTAGTTACTGCTTATTTATTTATTAATTAATTTATTATTTTTCTTATATAATTTTTGATGGCTTCACCAATACAAACTGCACAAAGTTTCTTGTCTGCCTTCTTTTATTTTATAGCGACCAATTTCTCATATTAATGGGCCTTATAATAACTTCACTCACTGCAACAGTTACAAAAAGTATTCCCAAATGACAAAACAATGGTGTGTACTGTTCTATGCACACAGCAATACAAAATGAAATGCACCAGCATCACTAGGCCATTTCTTCTTTCTTTTTAACAGAAGAGCTGTTTAGGCCGAACTTTGTTCATCCGTCGCACCAAAAAACCTCAAAGCCTCAAGAAAAAAATGTAATTAGGCAGGTCCCAGGAATCGAACCTTCACGCCACGAAGCTCGCAGTCATACCACTGGGCCACAATAACATG
Organism: Haemaphysalis longicornis; assembly: GCF_048455015.1. Taxonomy (NCBI): domain Eukaryota; kingdom Metazoa; phylum Arthropoda; class Arachnida; order Ixodida; family Ixodidae; genus Haemaphysalis; species Haemaphysalis longicornis. The sequence continues at coordinate 34,698,613 of NW_027526460.1, forward strand.
CGCAGCTAATTGGGAAAGAAGAAGACAAAAAAGCTTTGAACGAGCGTCCCTCACGTTATGAAACCGGCATCTACCTGATTAAGCTATCATCGCATTCCGGGTGTACAGCATTTCCTTTGGGTTCATAGCAGGAGTGTTGGCTTTGAACATGGCTGCGGGTTCTAGCACGTGCTAACGCGGTCCACTTTGGGAGAGATGTGAAAGCCTGCGGACGAAATGATCTGGGCCTGCCAGTCATGGAGAACTTCCAGCAGCAAGTTCGGAAATAACTGTGAGGTGTAACAGCTGGGTCTCCAATGAAGGGGCTGCCAGCTCTGCCGTTTTTCCAGCTTTGCACAACTAGAGCAAGCTGCACCAATTTTTTTTTTTTTCTCTTGTTACCCAGGGGTAAAGAATACTCTTGTGCTTGTTTGTGTCCTTGAATGCACGGCACTCGACACAACATGCGTACACCCTTTACAGGATTGTACCGACACATTTAACTACATCCACTATTCGTTTTAGCTTACTATCCCATGTTTTCTCTTAAGTGCACTGTTAAGCATTTATTTGAACTAAAATTGTTACAGCTCACTTCATATCACATGTAATCCCAACCTGGCCTTGTACAGCAGCCATCTTATATGTCTTCGAACCTTTCATTTTAACCCCCCGATTTTAGTAGTGTCACCATTCACAACACCTTTATCTATTCATTTACTTATTCTTAGCACTCTTTTCCCTTGGTTGGCCTTGCGCCATAGAGCACATAATCGTCGTCAGCAAGTTGGCTCTAAATCTGCCGTGGTGGCTCAGTGGCTAAGGCGCTAAGCTGCTGAGCCCAAGGACGCGGGTTCGATTCCCGGCCACCGCAGCTGCTTCTGCGATGGAGGCGAAAAGTGAAGACGCCTGCGTGTCGAGATGCCCCAGGTGGTCAAAATTAATCTGGAGCCCCCACTATGGTGCACCTCACACCCTGGTTGAGCTTTGGTGCGTTAAGCCCCCGAATTGGGAGTCACCTCGAACGTGATGGGCTTCTGCGACATGTCGTTGGAGGAGGACTCGTCGCTCTCCACCATGAACTCTGGGTCGGCGTCGCTCGAGATGGAGCTGTCCGAATCGCTGGCTCCGCTCGAGGTGGACATGGTGGACGAGATGCCCGTCACCGAGGGGTTCAAGGGCTTGTTGCCCCCCGTGCTCTCCCGGTGCTTCCCAGGCCGAATGCGCACCGAGAACGGGCTGCAGTCGGTCGCTGAATTCGGCATGATGTCCCTGAGGGGTGGGGGAGAGAGAGAGGCGCTGTGCTAAGCCAGGCTACGCAGTGCCGAAAGCAATACATGGGAAGAAAGTTGTGGAACTTAAGCCTGTCATCTCCACCACATGGGCAAAGATGCTAGCTCAGCCATACCTTGCTAACTCAGCCATAACACAAAAATGTAACCTAAGTAGTTTGACCCCCTTTGTGCCATTGCCGCATAAAAAAAATGGCTAAGATTTGAATCAAGCCTACTTGTTTACCCACATTTATAATAGGTACATAGCATCGTGTGCAGTGTTGCTCCCGTAATGAACTTCAGTTTTACCACTCAGTAATGGATACCCTGCGACAAGCCGATTGACTGAAACAACTGTCAACTTGCACATACTAGTTGACAGTGCCAATGGTCATGATGACAATGACAGGCGGTTGACTTTAATCGCCGCTACAGCACCACAGCACACTAACTATAGTGCTACAAGGGGGGCATACCTGACCGAGTGGCTGAGGCTGTACATGAACAGGTCGTTGAGGCTGGACATCTCGTAGGGCCGGTACAGCTCCACAAAGCCGTCCACCTTCTCGTTGCTCACTTCCAGCTTCATCACCTCAGCGAGCGACTTGCCGTGGTACTTGAGCACTGGGAGCGCAACAGAGGACAACTGAGCTGAGCACTGGCTGAGCACTTTCTCCTACCCCATGGACGCTCTTCAGAGACACCACGTAAGCATCTGATCGCACAGACTGCCCCACTGGGGGTATCTGATTTCTAGCCCATGTTTTCAGGATTGAAGTAATGGGAATGCAGCGTATATTATTTACTGGACTGTAAATTACTGGCTGCTGCTATACTAAGCACCATGATTTTATGTTCTTCACACTTGAAGTCAGAGCTGCCAACATGTTTCATGCTTGTGGTAATATCCCACCACATTAGATGTGACACAAGGTGGAGGAACACATGGTGGATACAGCACGGCACACTCAATCACGTGCAAACTATCAGCTACCTATTTTGCTGTGGTTGTGCGCATATTGGGTGCAATGTGTGTTCCCACTCAAAATAACATTAGGTCCTAAGTGACCAAAATGGAGCGTTAATGTGCCAAAGCAACACGTGGGTTACCAGGAACACCACAGCGAGAACTCGCTCACTGTATACACACTGTTTTTGTACTTCACCTCTACCACAAATGCAGCCTCTGTTACCAAAAATTAAAACCACAAACGTGTGCCCAACGGTACAGCACAACAAAAACTGCAGTACCACGCCAGTAATAATGCAGCCGCAACTCTTCCTATGGCGATATATCCAGAGAAAAAAGCAAGCCTAGGAAAAGTCTATGAACAGACTTGTAGCTCTGCTCTATTCACAAACATTATCACCCCCAGCATTCCAGTTTCGGTTTTGTTATTTCGCACAGCCTTCTCTGAAAAGCACTGTTTCTGCTGCACAGTCTCGGTGCATTGAATGCATCAGCCCGTTCAGTCATGGTGCAGGCATTGCCAACAACTATCAGGTCTTTTGCACGCAGCACCATTTAGAACAGCCTCAGTCTAACGTAGAACAAGCCAACCAGTTTATCAAAGCTATGTGGTGCCCAGGAGTGCTTGTTGAAGTTGCCTCAATAGGAGCAGATGGTATTGCTTACGCAGGATACGATGCCAAAGGAAGGCACAGATAAAGCATGATTTACTGACCTTCTTCAACAGCAAAAGGTAGCGACATGGGGACCTCCTCATCAAACCAGCAGGTGTACCTGAAACGGCAGACAGTTTTTAAGTCAGTTACAAACTGATTTTTCTAATACACAAATGTTAAGTTCCATATAAAGGAAACAGAGCAGATACCTTCCCATAATCAGTAAAAAAAAATCACACAACAGAAATTTGGGGCATCAGTCAGGTCAGGTCTGATTTGACTCTTTGACTTAGTCAAACTCTCAAGGCAGCTTACATACCCATTAAGCAAATCTGTTGGGCAAGTTGGTGCATTACGATTCAAAAATTTTTGAATTGCATACCCATACATACAAGAAAAAAGCCGGTGAAAAGAACAACAGACTGGAAATTCCCTAATGCATTATTACAAAGAGGGAACAAAAAAAAAATACATGTCTTTCAATCACGTGTTTATTTATTTTACACTCATCTTCTTCAGGAGCAATAGGTATCATTTACAGCCTTGCTAAAACCTCACACGGCATCACAATAACTGTGCAACACAGTGACTAAAGTCCTATAGAACACACAGAACACTTTTAAGACACTCTAACTGACATTCTAACAGGCAACTTGACTTCAACATGCATGCAATATAAATTGAACAGCATGGCAAGTTATAATGCTACAGTACACTGAGCCTCCATTTGCAAGCCTAGACAAAAATTGGTCTTCTCAAGTAGAGCCAACACTCACGGGTTTCGGTGGCAGAGCAGCTTTCCCGCCGGAATGGAATTGTGCAGGTAGTAGTCCGTAGTGAGATCCCAAAGCGCAAAATTGTGCTCAAAGGGCCGATACACTCCGAGGAACAGGTTGATGGCATTCTGCTTGTCAGCGTCTGAAATTTCGAAGAGCAATGACAAAGAAAAGCATTTGGCAAGGAGAGACCAAGCAGAAAAGAGCAAACTACAGCTGCAACTTTCATAGCATTACAGGTGTGTAAGAATGGCACCAATATTCCTGGCCTGTACAAAGCCCCAGTTTCACGGACACATGTGAGAATGCGCTTTTGAGGGAAGGGTGCCAAGTGTACAGGAGTGGATACAGACTTTAAGCTTGTCACATTTCAGGCTTGGTAGGGTTATTTCGAAGGTGCTTAAAAGGGTGGGAATCAACCTTTCACACCATTCAAACTCCTCTAAGTAGGCCACCCCAGTGGATCTTCCCCTGCAGGTGCAGACCTTGCCCAAAATAAAAAGCAACATTAAAGAAAGCTTTCCTTTTTTTGTTGAGTGTCACTTGTACCTAATTCAGTCGTTCACTCTCTGCAAAAACTACGGTACTATTTGTTAATGTTGAGCTTATTATCTGTACACCTACACACAGACCTTGTAGCTTGTGATATCGCCTCTCGGTATGTACACACATGTACACACACGTACACACACAGGCCAATGCTCCTTTCCACAAGCTCTGTTCAGTGTTGTCAAAGCCATGAGGTGTGTGTGGATGCATCCACAATGTGCAGACGAAAACGCAGCCCCAAGGTGTGTTTCCCACCGCCTGCTCCTGAAGGCAGATGACGAATGCAGAGCCATGCAGTGCACAAAGGTGTGCTGCTCTCCTAATTGGCTGAAGGAGGTTACTCGTCTTCTCATCGTTGAAACCAGCTGTGGGCTTATTGGTGCTACACGATGTTACAGTGCACTAGAACAGAGAGGTGTAATGTTCAGGGCTGATTAGGGGGGGGGGGGTCCCTTTTGCGATGAAAATTTCTGCTGAGGAATTCCTGTTGTATGAAGCGGCTGCTGCTTACCAGTTGGTTTCAGAAGTTTTCTCTGTTAAATTAATCTAAATAGTCTTATTTTTTTCATTTTATAGTACTAAGTTTTATAAAACTCGTCAAATAATTGTAGTGCTTGATTTAGAAAACTGTTAGGGGGCACTAGTTGCCACAGGAGTTCCCTAGGGAATGCCTGCACTGCATACAATTTTTTCATCGCAAAAGGGACCCGCACTCTTCATCGGTTTTTTCCCCCCCGCATGACACACCTCAACCTTATAGTACACTGTAACAATGTTGCTGAAACTGAGTGTGTATAACTTGGGCAGGGCGGCCACCTCCGTACCAGAGAAGGTGTTGCTCAGGTACCGGGACAGGGTCTGCATGATGTCCCTGGAGTGTGAGGAGAGGGGTGCAATCTTGCGGTACGTCTTCACCCGGTGCACTAGCTGGGAGCCGCCGTACTGCAGCGCCAGCGTGTCCCCGTGGTCTTCATACAGCACCTCCAGCATGCTGCACAGGGATACGTGTACTCTCTAGATGCGAACAATGAAGGAAAGGCATAGCTGAGGAAGAAGAACAGGGATGAACTGCAAGCAGGGCATGATGCTTGGACACTACCACTACCCAATGTTCTAAAAATAGGCGCCCAGGTAAACATATACAACTAATACTCCTAAAAGAGCATTTGGAGCAAGTACACAGTCCCAAGGTTTTTTTATACAGGGTGTCCCAGCTAGCATGCACCAAGATTTTAAAAAAGAGCAATAACATTACTCGAACACAACCTAGTGCATAGTATTCCCAGTACAGTGGAGTAGTGGCCAGTAATTTTTTTGTTAATGAGATTTAATTAATTAAATTTAATAATTCTTTAACTCGAGAAGTTCTGCCCAATTATTGAAGTGTCAATGAGACACTTGTGGGTACCCACGAGAGGAATCTAACTGTGGTATTTTCAGCAACAAACTATTTGTGTACTCATTTATTCTGACTGATAAAGAAACCCCGCAAAATATGAAAAATACCGCGTGACTATGCTTCCACGCGCATCGTAAAGCAATGCTTTCGAACAGGCTGAGTCTGAGTTAGCCAGAATGAAATAAAAAAAAGAAAGGAAGAAGAAATCGCAACCGAGTTTGTGCCTTTAACTCCCACACGTGCCCCACAAAACTTGCTGCTGCTGCTCCTTCCGTGCATACCTTTTGAAGGTGATGCACTGTCTTTTCGGACGTGTGACGGGCAAACCAGTTGCTTTCAATCAGCTTGTTTGAGGGCGCTAGTTTATGATGCGTACGGGAGCGCCGTAACGCAGTATTTTTCATATTTCACGAGGCTGATTTATCAGTCAGGATAAATGAGTATACGAATAGTTCGTCGCTGAGAATACCGCAGTTAGATTCCTCTTGTGGGCACCTACAAGTGTCTCACTGACACTTCAATCAATGATTAGGGCAGTACTTCCCGAGTTAGATAATTAAGTATAATTAATTAATTAAATCTCACTAACAAAACAATTACTGGCCCTTACTTCACAGTACTGGAAACATTATGCGCTAGGTTTTGTTCGAGTAATGCCATTGATCTTTTTTGAAGAATTGGTGCATGATAGCTGGGACATCCTGTAATAATGCAGGATATAGCAAACCCTTAATCACAAGTTTTGCAAGAGCAATGTTTGGTTTCATAAAATTCTTTGCAATGTCCCGCGAGAAGGTGAGAGGACACTGCACAGCAGCGAAAACACACGCAGCAGCAAATTTATTTGAGGGAGGTAAAGGTTTCATGGTGAAATACTCAACGGACGAGACTGCAATTTATGACACATATGAAAACAGCAACGTCCACATGCTTGTATGGTACTGCTATTACAAGGGGGAGTTCGAGCTTGGCATGGCGCGGTCCTCACCGAACGCTGTCAGAGTCGAAGAATAGGTCCGGCCACGGCAGGACACCGAGGGCATTCAGCTGTGCAGGAAACAGCAAAATTATTAGAGAGTTACAGCAGGTTTCGGTGTGATGCACGGCCGTGGTTACCTGGAAGGCAAGGGCGCACTTGCCCAGGGCGAACTGGGCCGTGTTGGTGCGGTCGAGGCAGTCGACGCAGTTCACTCGGGCCACGCCGGTCTGGAGGCGGGCCCCGTAGTCGGTGAGGGCCCCGCCCAGCTTGTACTGGGCGGGCAGGCGCCCCATCTGGCTGCCGTGGGTGTGGAAGATGCCCGTCTTGCGCAGGATGTGGTACGAGATGTCTGACAGCCGGCCCAGCACGTTCGCCTCCTTCCTGCATGGGGATCGCTAATGGCATCACACGCTTCGTACTGTCAGGGGACACCAAACAGCACTGGGAGTCTTGAACTCACGACTTGTTGCTGCGCGCCATGTCGAAGGCGAGGTACTCGATGTGCCGGGAGCGGGGCAGGAACTGGTTGAGGTAGTCGATGATGTCCATGAAGGCGTCGCTGAGCAGGCTCTCGTGGCGCCGCTTCTCCCGGTTCTTCACCAGGTTCAGCACCACCACGGGGGCCCCGTACTGACGCAGCAGCAGGTTGAAGTGCCGGCCCGCCGCAAAGCAGTACGGGTCCACCAGGTCCACTGCGGGAACGCGCACACGCAACACTCTCTTATACATAGTACTCTAGAAATATTACGCAACCGAAACTCTAGCGACAATGTACTACCGCACGAAAAGAAGCAGTGCCTTCCGCTGTAGAGTATCATGCTAGGTCAGAGTTTAGCTTGTATGCACCTATATCACGGCATCCCTAGTGTCACTATAGTAAAGAGGTGGATTTCCACCATACCCAAGTTATGTCACATAATTGCAAGTTCAAAAGCTATAAGGAGTTATCGGGTTTAGTGGAGAGGCAGGGTGGAAAAGATGCCTAAATGAGTGGGAAAGGGGCTGAAAGGGCACACGGAAAAAAAATAGTAATTATTGCACAAAAAACACGCTTTCAGATGACTTGTGTTCGATATTCATGTAGTAATAAAAAATATGTTGGCAAATTTCCATTCTTGGATGTGCCAAGGCAAAAGAAACAATTGAAGATTTTTGTTCATCAGCATCGTATGTATGCCAGTTCACGTCTGAAGGAACATCTGCAAAAGCCAATTAGAAAGCTTGCCCCCCGGTGCACCGAAAATGCAAAGAGAGATGTGCTTACTTTCATTTGAAAGACCATTCTTAGTGCCTTCAAATGCGTGCAATAATCTTAGTTGAGAGTATAATAGGCCAAGTACAGAGCCACAAAAATACCAGGAATACAAAAATTCCTGCTGTTGTTGGGGTCATCACAATGGTCACATTTGTTGCTGCAACTGCAGCCTTTGCTACTGTTGACGTTTACGTCAGTCCTGAAAAATAACTGCTTTGGAATCAGTCCATGCTGGGCCAGTTCCATGTACAATGTCCAGGTCCATGTCCATATCATTAGCATTAGTTCCACAAGGGCCAATTAAATGTGTCGTGCTATAGAAGAATGTCCTACATAACCCCCAGGGCTTTTTTTTTTAGGTTAGAGGCTCCCAAAATAGAACTGTACTCTGTGAATCTTTGTGTTCATTTTTCTGACTTCGTGTTTTGCTACTAAATGGCTATCTCAAGATAGTTATCGCCTTAGCAAAAATTACAAAAATGTATTTTTAAAATCTTTTGGGGCAAAATTGTATGGGGAAAGGCATTATAAGCTGTTTTTCTTACTCTTGACTACCTTCATAGATAAAGAAATTACATTTTTGGGACACTGTAGCAACTCAGAATTTGAGGTCACAGTTTAAAAGCAGGTTTAATTATAAAAAATGGTGAAAGGCAGCATACTCATTCTGTAGAACCCTACACCAAACATTTTAAAAGGCACCTGAATCATAAAAATTAAGACATATGGTACATATATTTTTCAAACAGGTCGACTCAATTTCATGTTCAGAGACTAGTGACTTGACTTCTGCTTGAATGAGCCACATTAAACTTGACACAGATAATGAGATAACCACTCCACATAAATTTCAGCAAATTCAGTTTAGTATTCATGGCAAGTGTAGCCTCTTACAAGCCATATACGCACTTATGCATGCACATGTATGTACTAGTATGAATACACCAACCACCTGGCGTCATGACATTCTACGCGCTTACCAAATTCATTCAAAAGAGAACGCAGGTTTTTTTTTTTAAATTCAAATTGAAATGTTTCTTAATTTCCAGCACAGGAGTACAGGCAGGGCTCAAACACGCCAACTGAATTTGTTTTGCAGTTTACAAAGCAAGCGACATCTAGTTGAATAAAATGGAACAAGAGGGTCAAATTAATTACTTGCTGCTGGTGACATACCATTGATGGCCGGCTTAGGGACCATCTTGGAGACGTCTTGGGACCAGCTGAAGGGAATGGAGCCCCTGACTTGAACAAACGAGGTGAACTTCCCGCTCGTAAAAGACGACACGGACGAGTCGTGGACAATCTGCTCCGTCTCAACCTCATTTGCCACATCACCCTGCAGAGGCAAAAGGGATTACACATGCACCGCCTTCTAAAAATGTTACAGGTATTGCATAAAACCTTGATCGTTTCACATGCAAAAGAACATCAAAGGATTATTGAATCTGCATGCTTTAAAACCTGCTTGTCCTTTTTTTTTTTTATGAATACTGAGAGGTCCCGTTCGAAAGCTCGACGTACGGCTGATATCAAGTTGAAAGATCAGCATTTATTATGGTTTAAACAAAGCTAACGTGCTGTGGACATGTCACTTAAAAAACAACCAAGAAAAGAAGTTTTCCTTACAAATGGCTTACGTGTGAGCTAAAGCAGATAAGATATTCACTGTAAAATACAGAAGGATTAACTCACCTCACAATTGGCACCCCTCTTGAGAAATCTAGTCCCCGAAAATTTCTGGGAACGACGGGCGATGAGTGTGAGGTATATCGGACGGCCGTATACACTGATATCTGAATTATTGATGTAAAGGGCAGCCAAACGCACAACTCATGAGAGCACTACTTTGAAGGGGCACAAAAAACAAATGTATACCATCAACTTTTGTCAAACATCTTTTTACAAAGAAACAGATGATTTTGTAAATGCTAAAGACAGGCAGCCTTTCTCTTACCACTGTTTCAGATTCAGTTTTGGTCATGTTCATTACCTTGGCGTGCAAGTTCTGGCCTAAATTTCTGAAAATGAATGCGACAGCTACTATTGCTCCTTACCAAGACCAAAAGAAAGGTGGCAATAGATTGACACTACTACATTGCAAATCGACTAAGGCTCCAGATTTTTGCTAACTAATGAAATGAAAAATAACGCAAGTAAAAATACACAATGCAGCCACCAATAAATGCCTGACTAATTCAGTTCCCTGCTCCCTTAAGGCACTCAAATGCCCTCCTCCACACAAATTTTAGTCTGGTGAAAGGATACTGGTCTGACCAACAAAGCCGTGTGTCACATACAGCAGCCAGTCCGTATGAAGCTCCACAGGTTCGAGGAGGTAAGAGTTCCACACATACCTCCAGTTCGGTTTCGTACGCCCCGCAAAGCAGGTCCCTGCATAGTTGCACACAGATGAAAAAAACTGGTCGCCCTCCCGCCCTGCAAAAGTGGATGTCCAGCAAAGCTGCTGTAAGCCACCACAAATGGTGGTACAGGAGGAGGTCGTGAAATGTTTCTCGTCATCTCGAAGGGCTTGTCGCTTGTGCTCGGCTAGTGTCACCAGATAAGGGTACAGAGTATGGGCACCCTTTTCTCCTACTGTCCCGTGCCGCCGCCATGATCATTGGTCAGTTCGCATTACAGCACATTTGTTTACACTGCGACGGTTCATGGGCACTGCCATTTTGTTGTTTATGTGTTTTAGTCGGTCACCTCTGGTAGGCTTACCTTGTCCTCCCTGCTCTGCGGCTGCACGCGACTGACATAGTTCCAAATGTGAATCAAAGATAAAGATAATCTGCAAACAATCTTTACCAGGTAATGAGGGGGTCCCACTGTTCCCAGGCACCTTATCATCCATAATGCGGTTTTGACATTGCTTGTTTTGTGGTTTCCTTGAACGAATTCTGCGCTCTATGCTGTACGCCTGATTAGCCTGACACATCCACTCAGCGTCTTAGGCCTTGGCGTTTCTGCCCATGGAGATGAAACTATTGGGGGTGGAGGTATAGAGCTTTGCTCTAAAACGAACACCGCAATAAACAGCTGTTATTGCAGTGGACTCTTTCACGTATGTCTGTGAGCAATGCAAGCGTCCAACTATTTTATCCTTCCGAGGTCTAAGTATCCATTCATTGTTGCAATGTCAAGCCACTTCGGGGTACATACATTAGCAGGGATAAGAGCATTGTAGTATCTTGGTCCACACTCACTATGCGATTTTGGCTTGACTGACAATGTATGAGACCTGAGGGTACATTTCTTGGGAGGACTGTGCTCTGACATAAAGACAGTCCAGCCCAAATGATGCTGCATTTGATCAGCCATCAACTGAGAACGTCTAATTGTTAGGCTACCACCCTGCCCCGTCTTCTGGTCAGTTTATTTTGAAGCACAAGTTTCTCTTTTTAACCTTATTGAGTTCTGAAACCCTTGCCTCATGTTTATTTTTACGACAATAATCAGCAAGAAAACCCGTGATGTCACTAGATCTGTCTTTGCTTCAGAAGTGTAATTACAGCCCCATGGGACTCCAAAAAACGAGAAAGCCATACAGGTGGCAAAAACATAAGTGCAACAGCCTAATGCATGTGGCTTTGTCACTAGGATTGAGCCGTTCTATTTTTACGTACCTTCGGACAAGTTGCCAAAGACAATGTTCGGTGGGTTGTCTATGCTGGCTTCATTGCCGTCCCCTTGGAACCTTCTTCCGGGAAGCTTGTATGGGGGCTTGTAGTCGCTCTGAAATGAAACAGAGCTCACAAGTGAGCAAAGCAGATAAAGTTGGCAAGTTTTCACTAATGCGACTGATGAGCACTCATAATGGTGCTGCTCAGATCACTGTGTTTTTGTATGTATGATTAATTGCATAATTAGCTTGTAAGATGAACCAATTTACTTTTGAACATGTGAATATGTGCCAACCGTTTTATTTGTACAAAAGAGTACACAGGTAAAAATATGCAAAATACTGAAGCCTCCGCAAAGCCTCTCCACAGGAAAAATTTCAACCCATTTGAAAGAAAAGAGTACCTACACATAACCTGCACTATTGAAATAAAACAGGACATTACCTTGTTCTCTAAGTGTTCATGGGGTTACGCTTTTTTGTCTGGCATTTATTTTGCTTGTGACTTACTCATACATTTTTTTCAAGAACTTACAGGGACACTGAAGTCAAAATACAAGCTGCTCTAGATCGATAGATTAGCTCACCGAGAACACAAATATTCCACTCTCATGCGTAGCTTTTCTTAAAATAATGTAGAAAAAAGGTGAAAACGTGAAGACAGGTGCCGCCGCCACTGGTTATATTGCACAAGTTGCACCGGAAGTGGTTGAAACATCTGGCAAGTGTGTCTTCCCCGGATGCCGTTAGATGGCGCTACTCGTCCATACTTTGGGTGGCGGTACCGCTTTTTGAAGAAGCGTGCAAGCTATGCATGAGCGGTCGGTTCGACACAAACATTCGCAGCACCTCAAAAGGACATTATGATTTTGTTTAACAGAGTTTAAATACAGATCCCATGAACAGCGGCTACAGCAGCCACTGTTTGTGTCACGTTTGATTAGCATTTTATTAGTGATGTCTCAGCAATTGAGGCATCTTCTGGCACCAAACCAATGCTAAAATGGCCATGGTAAGGTCAGACTTTCCCTTGAAATCAACTTTCTTGTTGCATTCAGTGTCCCTTTAAGTAGCCGGGTAACAGAAGATGTGTGTCTAGACTTGCTTGCCAGTTAATGGATTAAAAACTTCCTTAATTAAGCAAAGAGAGCAATATGGTCTAACTTCGAAGCCCATTAAAAAACACCCAATTGGCTAAAATAACTCGACAAACCATTATAGTATTGGAACGCCAAAAAGAGAACTGTTGCCAAACAAACAAATAAAAAGCCTCACGTCGATAGGGAGCAAGTCCCAGGTGTCTGCGACCTCCACATCGGAAACCTTAGGTGACGAAAGAGAGTCTTCCGACTCACTCCTGAAGGTGGTTGGTTTCTTGGGAATGATGCAGGCCAGTGGAGTAAGGTTATATTGCAAAGTGTGGGTCAGGTCGTAGCTATAGCTGCAAAAGAAAGGGCAATGTGAGCATAAAAAATGTGGATGGGTGTCGTTGATTCAGCAAATCAAGGCATTGTCAGAGCTGCTTGGATGGAAACTGCATGACCACAAAACGTTTAAATTTATCCCTAAAAATTCATTTAAAGTGCTACGTGGAGAGCCACAAAGGCAAATAAAGGGGGCCAGGATTACAGCACTAGTTCCAATAAAAAGTGTAGCCTGAAGTTTCTGAGTTAAAGGGACACTGAAGTGAATTTGTCAAGCTCCCGTTTTTGCTTGCACTGCGTAGACTGGCTCAAACTAGCACACTTTTCATCGTTTATCCGGTTGACAAATCGGTAATTATTTTACAAAGCGCGAAAGAATAAAAACTACCATGCGCGGTTTGCGGCGGCCGCACCAACTAAGGCTGCGACGTTGGGAGGAGGGGCGCCGTGATTGGACGATGCCCAAGGTTAGCAATCACACAAGTTTCGGTTTCGGTTCTGTAAAACATAACCAATGGCGTTGTTGGATGGGCATTCTCAATATCTCAGTAATCATCGTACCGCGCTTCTGCCATGTTGTCGGCTGTAAAATGCACAAGATAAGCCTCCCAGGACGGCTTGTAGTCGTAGCATTCACTAGCCGAGACCTACGCAGTGCATGAACGCCCTCCGCGTACCCGCAGACGCCCAAATGTCATGCGCTTTTCCCCCATATTTGGAGCTTGCCTCCCTCATGCCTGTATCGTAAAAAGCTTGTTCGCACCAGGCCAAGGGTCTGTTCATTCTGGCCTGTGCCCACTGCCTGCAAGCAGTCGGTGCTTATGGCAACAGCACGCCAACGAGAACTTGCTAGCGCGCCAGTGCTAGCCTGCGCGCGTTTTGTGAACTAGTTCGTGTAGCCATGAACGTTGCGGCCCAAAACAAGGTGAACTCAATATAGAAAACATCGGCGGAAAACAAAAAAGTTAACTTACAAAAAAAAAAAAAAATAGCACGTACCCACGGGGATTCGAACTCGTGACTGGCAAAACAGTTGCAGTGACGGACCTAGCGCCCCAGACAACTGAGCCACGGAGCGGAACGCGAAGGCTTAGTTAATTTAGGGTATATATTGTACAACCGGTTTACACTTTTATTTAGTTTTGGCATTTCAAACAGCTTAGGTGACTATTTGTTGTACTGCGATCGTGCAGTAAGCGTCGCCCGAGTTTCCACAGTAGCTCACGTCTAGCAATTGCATTTCGTAGACGGAAAAGCGTTCGCAGATGCGTAGTCGTGCTGCTGACCGCTGTGCTTGTTCGCCCAGCGCAAAAAAGTGCTTCCCGCGCCCTAGTTTTACGCTGTACGGTAAAAATATCAGTTGATTTTATTTCCTTAGTACCTATATTGACTTCGCTGACTCTTCTCCCGCGTTCAAGAGGCCTTATATTTTCCTACTGGCGTACCAGTCAGCGAAGCGTCGCATGTGCGCTTGTGCAGCGCTTGTGTGAAGCGACCTTGACTTGGAGCTAGATACAGTGCACAAACAAACCAAGTAAAGAAAGGCACATTCTTCCATTCACAAACGTGTCCTGGCTCCGTTTCAACTAAGCGAACGAATTGCGACCAAGCAATTTTTTTTTAACCTCCTTGATTGCGACGACCCGCCGGCGGCCGGCGGACGAAACGCTGGGCCGACTGACTCTGTCGGCCGGGGAGCCGTGCAGTAGCGCAGCCGTGGCGCAGCCAATTGCCAGCTCATCCCCTCCTGACGTCACACGAAAACGCCACAGAAAATGGGCGAGCGTAAAGAGAGGAGGACAGCATTTTCGAATTAGTTTTTCTACTAAATAAAATCGCGTAAACGCGCCTAGACTGGTCGAAACATGGCCTGGGGACTCCGGACTACAATTTGCGCTAGTAATCCCGCAATGTTTACATATCACTTCAGTGTCCCTTTAAACTGCTTTCATCTATCTGTTGGGGAAAGTCCACTTACAGCTAAAGTCATCACTGAATGTTCTCCCTTATAGCAAGATTTGCAGTTACCTGAGCTTTGTGACAGGATGTCAAAGGTACTACGGAGATAAAACACTACCTTGTTCAAACTGAAAGGACTAGCCTTTGGTAGCCCATTAGGCTCAATTACAGTCCCAAAAGGCATTTTCTTAACTGAAAAAAAAAAAAGGAATAAATATTGGAAAACTTTAAACTTTCATGCTTCACACATCAGCAATGATGCAATAGAAGCCAACATTAAAAGCAGTTATCAGTGTATTAACTGCCCGTTAGCATTCAAACGATATGGTTAAACACAACTTCGGCCCGTACTACAATTACGCAGCCATGTTTCTTGGCGCTGGCTCTGGTCAGCAACCTTCAATCGCACAAACAAGATTCTGTGGCATCATAGAGAACTCTCCAGAAAATGGCTGGGGAGTCACCACCACTTCACCCGTTTTCTTAAATACTTAGGTAACTTTTTCGAAGTTTCCAATAACATTGGTCTCATCATAGCTCTACGCAAATGACTGGCTATGCCTGCTTCGTTAAAGGCCAGCTGCACTCAAATTTCACCTCAACCAAATTTATTTTTAATGTGTCACTAAGTACCACCAAATCAGCTGGGACACAAGTGGTAGCCCCGTGAAACGCCTTGTTAACCCGTCAGAAGTGTTTAAAAAAGCTCCGCCGCAGACCACGCTGCACCTGCCGGCAGATCACGTAAACAGCCATGACGTGCCTGTGACGCTCCGGCTAACGGGGGCTTCTTCCTCTGGCCAGCTGCGCTGCTGGAGAACCAGTCGAGCTCTGCTGCAAACGCTTCACCCATTTGCTGCCCCGTGTGTGCATAGAGTTTGCACACACGCTTGCTTCCGAGCTGCTGACCGTCCAGCCGCTCGCTAGACGGCTGCAACGTCATTTTAATGGCCGCGCTCTCCTCAATTTTGGTTTCAAAATCGCCGATTTTTGCTGACCGCTTGTGGCATCCATGCGTGTATTTCAGCTATTTTATTTTGCATCTTGCTTTCTTTTTCAGCAGACTACACGGAAATGGTGTTTTCAAGAGGTCGAAATTTTGAGTGCAGTTGGCCTTTAATGCCACAAAACACTGATAATTTTATAATCAGAAGCAGCTGCCAATTATAGGGGCCTGCAGGTGTTGTCTTGAAAACTGCTTGCACTTACCTGAAGTAAAAGTTGCTGGACAAGTCAACATTCTGGAATATTTTGACATATCTGCAAAAGGAGCAAAAGACAGTGTTAAAGGATGCAAACGAAAAAAGTCATCTAAGACCACTGACTGTGCTGAAGGTATGGACAGTCCAGACTAACCTGTTTTCATCAGGATGAATGCTGTGGTCAGTGTTGTTTGGCAGGTAGACCATGCGTGTGTCCTCAACTTTGTAGATGGTATGGTGGCCGACAATGGCTATTCGTCGCCTTTTTGTGATCAGGATAATGTAGTATCCTTCCAAGAACTTTACAAAGCCTGCAAGAGAGAAAGGGTCTCACATTAGTCTATTTATTCGCAATATACTCTTTCTTTACACACTCAAATGCATGATACAGGCAGAGAATGTGCAGGCGAAGTCTTACCGACTATGCCAAAGGCCGACACCGTTCTGTTCAGCCCAGTGCCACCCTTCTGTCCAGTTTTTGGCAGCTTTTTTCCCTGACTAATTTCGTTAAGGAAGTCTCTGATTTCTCGGTTGTTGTATTCGACCTGTAGAGCAAAGAAAATATGTTTGGGAAAGAAACTTGCTTCTTTCTACCACGGACTGCATCTACGCAGTTCCCCCAAGATCTACAAACCTTGTCATCAAACACAAGCAGCTTGCTAGTTTCTGTTCGGTCGATCTCCAACACCCGGAACTTCGTTTGCGTATTGTTTGAGCCCACAAGGTAGTACTTCTGTAAAGCAGAACAAAATGAAAGCGGACATCAGGGCCCTCTGCACTAGACCACAAGCTCGTAAAAGAAAACATCTTGAGGAAAAATCTCAGGAAAAAAAAATTCCAGATTAATTCCTTTTTCAAAGGAATCGAACAAAAACACACAGCGTGATAATAGGTGTATTCCAAAGATGTGAAGATGATGGGATTTTTACCAAGCGTCGAAACACAACGAGCACATTCAAAGTTTGTTTTTCACTGGCAGATTGTGCATAAAAGTGCTTTTAGGGAGTGCATCCACTAAACGCACAAACTGAAAGCACGCCACCCTCTCTTCAGAGTGCTCTCCACCTACTGAGCGACACGCGCTCCCGTGCTTACTGTCATAAAGCTTTTGACTGTACGACACTCACACTCAAACAGCTACACTATGGACACAGCAATTGGGAAAATTAAAACTCAAGTCAAGCGTGAAATGGATGCTGGAACTGGCCTCTGGGGAATCGAAACGAGAAAATGGACAATGAGATAGAACACAACACGTTTGCTCAGGTGGTAGTTGGAGAAAGCCCGACTCTTTTTACCTACAATCAAGAACCAACAGCAAGGTAAGGAGCCTTTCAGGCTTTTCAGTGCAGCAGGACGGCAGTTACATTCAGCCTGCCTGACACGTACACGTTTTGTCAAAATTTTCTAGGCCAATCCTGTCTTCTGGTCCACAAATAATTCCAAAAATAAGCTTTACCTTTAAATGTGACAAAATTATTTGATGACAAAAGAAAGGTGTTTTCTCTAGCTTTCCGGCATGAAACGTTTCAGCTACGCTGGAGACGTAAGCCTGTACATTGAATTTTTTGCGGGATGCGCGCTGTTGGCTCTAAAAAAAAATTGACAAAGACTGTACGGCATACGCAGAAGTATACACACACACACACACTAAAGTGAAGAACCGGGTCCCACCAGTTTCGTCTCGTAAAGGGCCATTCGCTGTACCGAACTGATGATCGGTTGCAGGGCCATTGTGGTCGGATTTGGCCCCTTGTGCCGCTCTGAGGATGTCATCGCCCAAAAAGCCCCAAATTATTTCTCGTGGCGATGCCGAGTTGCTATGCGCTTCAGTAGAACGATCAGAACGATTGAGGCAACGCGGAAGTCACGCTGGTCACACGACGTCCATGACAATGCATGACAGATGATGATTTATATTAGATTCTTTCTTTTTCCTCCTCTACTAGACATGCACGGGAAGCATGCTCCCAAATTTTTTCATGATGTTATTGACGCTGTGTGGCCAAGCGTAAGAATTTGAAACGATTTACTGTCACAGCAGCATGCTTTCTATCACGTAGCAGAAGAAACACCACAAGCTCCGAAGGAACCGGAAGTTGAAAAAAAACAAAACATTCGAAACGTCACGTGATCAGCCAAAACAAACCCTCTCGCTATGCTCTCGCTGCCACAGTCACTACACGCTTGCTGCAAAGTTCTCAACAGTTGTGAAAAGTATGTACAACCTCATAAAAGACACTGATATTTGTTTAATTACATATATAAAAAACACTGAAAAAAATGACAGTTCAATCACAAACATCGCTATCAACAACACCTTGTCACGTGCAAGCTTCTGGCCAATCACAGCGGAAACAAAAAGTTTTCTGCTCTTACCCGCGGCCAATCGTCTTGCGACGAAAATTCAAAGCGGCGGGGAAAGTGGACGAGCAGTAACAAACGGTGGTGCCGCTTGCGAGAGCCGGTGAACGTTTGATGGTTCTTTCGTTTTAGTTTCCTGAAAGCATTTTAAAGAGTCGGTGGCGTTTTGTTTTCCCGGAGTTATGGCTTCAAAAAAGTCCGGGAACCAACATATTCAAGTGTTCGTGCGATGCCGGTGAGTGGCAACCGTAATGTGTACGAACGAACGTTATCCCATGAAAACAACGCCCGCAACAGTCAACGACGCTCTTCTTTTCCAGCAGCGTGCCGTACTCACGGAACTTACACACGCCTTATTGCTCATGTTTCTTGACCGCATTTCGCACGCCTAATAGGTTTTGGCCGCCTGTCCCTCTTTTTACATTGCAATATAATGTATTTCTGCAGGCCGCCAAACGCGATGGAGAAGAAAACGGGCTTCGCGAAAGCGGTCGAAGTCGTCCCGGATAGGAAGGAGATCCTTGTCAACGACCGACTGATGCCAGAGCGGTCGATACGCAAGTCATTTACGTTTGACAGGGTGTTTGGCCCTGACACGAAGCAGGTAAGCTTGCTTTGTCTTCGTTTTTAGCCCTGTTCTTATCGTCTTCTCGACTGCGTGTCTGCAGATTGACGTGTACCAGGCGGTCATGGGACCCACAATAGCTGAGGTCATGATGGGCTACAACTGCACCGTGTTCGCGTGAGTTCAACAAGACGAACCGTCTGTTTGAACTCGCCGCCTGTAATGTTATTGTAGCGGGAAAGGCTGTTGTCGACGTTTCATCTTTTCTCCAGGTATGGTCAGACAGGCACGGGCAAGACGTTCACCATGGAAGGGGAGCGCTCCAACGCCAACCTCGGCTGGGCGGAGGACCCTTCGGCAGGGATAATTCCGCGCACGCTGCAGCAGCTGTTCGAAGAGCTCCACTCGCAGGACCTCGAGTTTACGATCCGGGTCTCCTTTCTGGAGCTGTACAACGAAGAGCTCTTCGACCTGCTCAGCGCGCATGAGGACACCTCAAGGCTCAAGATTTATGAGGACTCTACCAGGAAGGCAAGTGTCACGCCGCCGTTCTAGTATTTGTTCTTTTCTTACACTGGGAGGCACAACTTGGGTCAAGGGTGGAAGTGCTGCGCCAATCCGCTTTTTCTGTGCCATCCTCCTCCAAACAGCAGTATTTGCCTCGAGCGCGAACCCAGTCGGCCCCTGGCGGCGGCGGGACGAACCGCTCCTAGTGTGGCACGGCCGGGCTGGAGGAGCGGCGGGCGCGCAGTTTCATACGGCCTGCGCTTCGGGTATAGTTCCCACCTTTCACCGACGCTAGTTCGTGGCGCTTCGGACCAACCCTCGCCAGTTGACCCACAGCACGGGCGGGGTAGAGGAGCGGTGCGCGCGGATTTGCCGCTGCCCTAGCCCTGCCGTGGCTACAGGTGATACCTGCCAGTGTTAATTTACATGGGCGTTCTTAAAATAGTTGATTCCTTACCCCCTTCTGAATTTTCGGTCTATTAGGGTCAAACAGCCTAACATTATCATTCGGAAGCGCCGAATCAAACATTTGAAAGAAACATTTCAACGCGGGGCGCATGACGACAAATATGCGAGGTCTTCATATCTTATCAGCGACTGTATTATATGAAAATGGTGAGACAGGCAAATAAACACGGCACTTTCCGTGACTATAATATCATTTCTTATTTTTTTATTTTTCCTTTCGAATGATGTCTTGGTTTGCACACGCACAGGGCACGACCAGTGACGCGAATGATTTCCCGTCGAGGGAGATAGGGTTATCGCTTAGCTAAACGCGATTCTGCTATTCACGCTCCGGTCGGGCTGAGCGGCCCGCCGGCAGCGAAGCGCACTGTCAAAAACACACAGCTGCGCTCGGCCAGAAGCGATGCGTCGACTAACAGAAAGGCGGGTTGGAAGGGCAGAGGGTTGGTTCGGAGCGCCCCCACGGTAAAGAATCTGCTGTATTGGTTCCTTCTTGGGTGCTCAGGCCGTATGAAAGTGCGCGCTCGCCGCTGCTCCAGTCCGGCCGTGAGTGTGGATGGCGCTCTCGGGTCGTCTGCTTGTTCACGTTGCGCGCGGTGCAAGACGCGTGCTGCACACGACAAAATAACCAATATGTGTACTTGTTTGACAGTAAGCAATGACAGTTACCTCTGCTTGCGCATTTCCTCTAGAAACGCAATAATCAGCGGCCGTTGCGGGTTAATGCACTGGTTTAATTCCCCGAAAAACCTTCGCCGTGGTCACCGCTTGAGTGTGAAACGTGTTATAAACATTGCTTCCACACATTGCACTTTTGTTATTGTTGAGTGCAGCCGTCTGCTGTTTCGGGAACGTCAAAGGGTGCTTTTTGAAGGTGGCGTGGTGATTATTTAAAGGATAAAAGTTTAGTACTCGAAACGGGTAAGAAGCGGCAAGACCTGTGCATACCTGTGCATTTTGCACACCCTTCTAAAATTGCGCTGTTTCCTTATAGCAAGAAGAAACAAAAACAATTACACTGCCCACGACCCGTGCGCTATCGCCCATACATTACCGGGGACGTATTTAACATCCGCAAGCGCCTGTGTGATCGTGTTCTTCCCGTACCTTCTCTAAAATAAATACCATTTTTGGACAGTCGTTGTTTATATTGAGTTGCTAATTTTACGGATTATTTTAAATACGTTTCTATGGATGTGCAAGAGTATTTAGGGGGGATTTCTCGGTAAAATTAAGCAGTTGTGAGTTTGCGTCTGTCATGTGGCATTTCGTGTGTCATTTTCATATATAACATTTTCAAATCCTGACATGAATCACCTTGCCCAGAAATGTGTATCACTCAGCATAACCATTGGTCACGTCTTAACCTCTTAAGGTGAACCAAAGTTTAAAGAACGAGGAAAAATCTCGTAATATAATGCACATTGTTGCCCACATGCGTGAGGGGTGTGTGCCATGGCTCGCTGGTTTTTTAACATATTTTTTCCCGCAATGGTTGCTTTTAATAAAAGTTTGAAAAAGGCGAGCCACAATTCCTGCACAATCTCGGACCAAGGGGGGGTTAATCAGTTTTGAAAATACATGAAGTAATGCTTTTTCACCGCTACAGAACACGACGCCTAGCGTACTTTCAATTGTGAGTAATACTGATAACCAATGTTTGGCTTTTCGCGTTACATGCGGTCTCTTCTCGCTGCTCTTGCAACGTTGGCTGACCCCCCCCCCCCTCTTCCCAGAAAGAAAAACGAAATGCACAGAAAACTTATATCCTTGCATTTTTTTAACTAACTCTCAAGAATTGAATGCCAAGGCAAAGGCAATGTCCAGTTTACAAAACAAATTAGTTACCGGGAACCCGTTGCGCTGATTCGCAACGAGAAATAAAAAGGAAATGTTTTACTACATCTGCAACAGCGCAACTTCATTTGTTATCTTTAGGGTTCGTAAGCGACCTTATACGCAAGAACGCAAACACATCTCGCTGTTGCAGGTGCCTGTTAAATTTTAAAAGGAACGCAAATACTCAACAGAGCAGCCGTAACAGAAAATTTGTGCCCACTGTGAGGTCCCAGCAGCTTGGTTTGCACACTGTAAACCTGTTTGTACTGCGTGCGTTGACAATTCAATTTGCAAGTTCACTTGCGATGAAAGCCGTAAATAAGTGATCTGACACCGTTATTCATCAAACCTTCCTTCAGAGTCGCTAAAATTTCATATAAACGACCTGTTAAAGCGGTTACATTTATACCTCTGCGCTGATCAAAATTTAATATTTTATGTTGCCTTTCGAACACACAAAAACTATCGTAAGAGTTTTAGAAAAAATGTCGGGGCAGGTAGGTGGTGTTACCATTTCAGGGCATCCCACAAATGCAAAAATGCGTCATGCTACCAGTGAAAGCGATTGAGATTACCGTTGTAAACTGAATTTCAGAGATCGAGGCTTCATGATTTGTTTCTGCTTATGCTTTTATTGAAGGCTCAAAGGCATGGTCTGGAAAGATCGAGCTTGCTACGAGCCACGGCGTACAAGTTTATTGTCACTATTGCGGCCATTCTGAGATTCCCGATGGGTCGTCGCTTTTTTGGCGTAGTAATGAAAACTTACTGCCGCTTCCATGCTACAGATTGAATGTTGAGGAACCGAACTACAGCATACCACTCTTGTTTGCGCCCTTCGTGCGCACATACGGCGGGAAAAAGGCGCGAAGCGCGCCCACAGTGTGCATTCTTACGGGCCGACGCTGTCGCCACCTACATGTCGATCTCGTGGCGAATTGCGTCAAAACTGCTCCCAAGCGGTACCACTAAATGTGGGGCATGCGAGATGATTTTCAGTGCCACTTGCTTTGCGCACGGAGCAGTGAACTCGTTCGTTGAGCGGTCATTCACAATGTGGTGCACTCCGACAGGCTCTCGCTGAGTCACTCGTCACAATTTCCTGGTCTCTGGGAGGCTGTGCGGTTTGCTGGGCTTGGGGGCCCACTTGGGGTGCGGGCAAACGCACAAACTTTTGCCCCTAAATGCAGCTGCGTGGCACAGCGCACTACACCGTGAAGCCTGCGCCGTCACCAGTAGCGTCAACAAGTAAAGGCGTTTAGAGTATCGGCACTCTTTAAGGCACATTCCCAATGGCGATTCGCCTCGTCGCGCGTCGCGCGATGAGGCCATGAGGCGGTGTTCGCACTTGCGATCAGCGATGATGCGACTACGTTCAGCGCAGCTGCTTCCCGACTTCTACATACGACCTCCTTGGTGTGTCAACCATTCGCAGTCAAAGAAAATTATGTTACATGAGTGCGACAAAAGCAGGCAGAAAGCAAACTAAAACACATGCTACTTACCTGGAACAATGCCGAAAGCATTGCGGGTTGCGGGAGGAGCAGAAAATAACAAACTCAAGAAGGCTCTTTTCAACATATTATTGCACGAAGAAATGCACACGCTTGCTTTCACGCCACAACACCCGCATCACGGCCCACAAATTTCACTTCTTTTCACGGGCGCAAAGTTCTGACGCCTCCGAACTCTACGCGTGTTTACCAGTCGCCGATAGAAGTACGAAGAGGCTGCAAGTCAACCTACCGTCTCGCTATCCACCTGTATACGATGATTACTTGCTTTTTCAATCCATACACGTTTCTCCACACTGATGAGTTCCACGCTATTCGTTGATTAGTGCATGCGTACGCTGAAGCCACTGACGAAAGAACCGAATCGCACGGGAAGTTTCTTGCCGGCCCGACCCGGTGGGTACAGCCGGCGATAGCAGGCCAAGCGCTGGCCACAGAACAGGGAGGAAAACAGGGAGTCCAGCGGCGGCGGCTCGCCCGCCCGCCGCCGTTTCCATAGCCGGATGTAAAGAAACGTTTCGTTTCCGGCTACGTCAGCCTACTCCGCGGCCATGATTGGCTTATTGGTTTTGCGGGGCCGTCGCGCGACGAGGGAATTCGGATCGAAAGCGGTCTGCTCTGCCGTCGCAAAGCGACAAAAAGTGACGGCCGGCTCGTCGCTTTGCGACTTTGCTTTTCGTCGCGCGACGAGGCGAATCGCCAGTGGGAATGTGCCTTTACTCTCAGTGTTATGTGCCGCCGGGATTTTCATTGGTCGGTCGGCACCAGGTGATATTTGTTTACATATGGGCGCAGCCATTTTGTTTCTGGGCGCCTCTCCTCTCTCTCTCTCTCTCTCTCTGCTGCGTGGACGCTAGGGCGGCCGGTCACACTCTGCCCGTCAGAACCGGCGGCGGTTTCATTTGCATAGGTGGCAACACTGCAAGCCAGAAACAAAATGGCCCCCACACGCTGCTGGGTGCCCGAAGTGGCGGTACTCTTAAGCGTAGCTTATTTAGTGACTCACCAGCAGTCATTGCAATCTTCCATCTTATTGTGAAAGAAAAAGTTTTAATGTTGAGTCAGACCCCCGCCATTTTATTTTGTCGCGAGTGCGCTTGCCAGTCCGAAGGTTAGATGCCGCTGTGCGGTGTCGAACAGGATGAGATTACAAGCGCAGCCCTGGCATAAGCGAGAGGGGAGATTCTGTTAAGCTAGCAGCTATCTGCAAAGTGATCAGCTCAGTAGGTGTACGTTGCCGTACGGTGCGTGTCAGGCTTGTCTACGGCAAAGCGAGTGCGCGGCTTTGGAGCATGCTGGGGACGTCTGCTGATAGTGGCTGGGTTGGAGATAGCTTGCTATTGCATGTGCGTGGATCTTGAAGACTCGGGCTGGTTGCCGTTTTGCATGGGCCACGCAGACTTGGCCACGCATGGGCCACGCCACTTGCCCCTCAAGGAACGCTTCTGTTCTGCAGTGCCAGCCGTAGGCGGTGACACGGGGGTAAACACGCAACTTGATGCAGTGCATTATCAGCACTGCAGTGCATTCTTGTTGTGTGCAGTTTGTTTCCTAACCGTGAGATTCAGAAGATTTGCGCAGGTCGTTCTGTGTGATTTCGTAACGGCCTGCGGGGATAGTGCACCGTGTCGAACGGCGCGTCTATCTGGCCTGTCAACGCTCTTGGCTGGCACTGTAAAAGACAAGTGCCCCTCAAGGGTGGTGGCACCTGCAAAATAGAGTGGCACATTCGAAACGACAACTGGCCTGACCCTGTCCGAGATACGTGCAGTGGCAAGCTATCTCAAACCCAGCCGCTATCAGCAGGTGTTGCTAGCACACTCCGAAGCCCGCCTGCCCTAGGCAAGCCTGACGCACTCTGTACAGCAGTGCTTCTTTTGTTTATTTTTGGAGAGGGAGGGGACACGTCCCTTCACCCTCCCTCTGGTAAACCCGCTGTTTACGCTCGCAAAAAAAGTTAATTACTAGTGCATTCGTTATTTAAATGAACACAACAAAGTTGCACGGTATTTTTTTCGTAGGTAAATGCGTTACTTCGTCAATGCATTGCTTCATCGCTGGGATATTTTTTCTCTTGCATTTTGTGAGCATCAACATTTATTAATTTCTCTAGAGTCTAGGTTTGGTTATGCAATGTATCAAATTATCCCTTGTTTCTTCTTAGTTTCATCTTGTATTAATTTCTTTTTCCCTTAGTTTCACCTGTTTTTTTTTTTTTAATTTGCCTAGTCTCGTTAGGCCGGGTAGAATGAAGTTAAACTTTTAACTGATCAGGTGCAAAATGGGCCATTCCGCGTACGTCTGGTCGTCTGTGGGTTTTTTCTCATGTTTGGGATGGTATTGTGAAATCGTGAACATTTATTTTTCATTTTGTCTGAAGTCTAATTAATAAGCTATCCGAAGAACCGCTTGCCTCTGGTTTTCTTTTAGTTGTTGCTCTGTCAGCAGTTATAGCAGCTAACAGAGCAAAAAATAATTCCCGAACATATGTTTTCTGACCAATTGGAAAAGTACTCGGCTTAGTGTTGATTGAATGGTAACGAAGAACAGTTGGAATCTTCGTTTTTTGTGCTTATGCAAAATTTTAGAAAATGCGAATTAATGATGTTTGATTTTAGAAGCTTCCTCTCAAACTGATCTGCACTGCTCCAAAACTCATATTTTGGTGCTCCAAAGCTGCTCCGGTAGGCTCAAGCCGGCCTCTACCGCTGTTGGGTGCTTAAGCTGGCACTACTGTGCTTACTCGCACAAATTACTCCACAGTCGCTTTTTGAAGTGGAGGGTTGAAGCATACAGAGAAGTTTTGCTCTATGCCTGAAGCACTAGCGTTTAGAACTCAGCTTCAGGCCACCCCCCCCCCTTCCAATCATAAACTTGTATGTGTATGTGGGCAAGGCCACAGACTATTGTGACGTAGGTATGGATAATTGTCCTTGCTTCAAGTAATGCACAAAGCTAACGTAGTATCAACGCCATGCTAACACCATGACAAAGAGCTATTTGCGGGATCCTTGCTGTGAACAGTGTTGCTTCACACAAGTTTGAAGGCCTCTGTTTCTTGCACTTTAAATAATCGGTGCCTTGAAATTTTCGTCCAGCAGTGCAGCTACCCCTTGTTAATTAACCTTAACTGAGAGGCTCAGTTTCTGAAATTTGAGATTGTGTCAAGTGTGGTTTGTGTGCGTTTTCTTCGTGCTGTCAGGGTTCGGTGATTATCCACGGCCTGGAAGAGATCACCGTGCACAACCGAGAGGAGGTGTTCTTCATCCTCGAGAAGGGAGCTGCTAAGCGCCAGACAGCAGCGACGCTGCTCAATGCGACATCCTCGCGTAGCCACACGGTCTTCTCCGTCACGGTTCACATCCGGGAGACCACCGACGACGGCGAAGAGCTTGTGAAGACTGGGAAGCTCAATCTGGTGAGCTGCCTTGACTGCGAGCTTGTTTTTGGAAATAAGACTAAAATTTTAAATTCAGTAAACTCTCGTTGAAATGAACTCAAGGGGACTGTGAAAATTTGCTCGTATTATCAGAAATTTGTTCCTAGCAGACTTCTTTTTTGTTGTTCAAGAGAGCCGAAGTGTTGTTCATCTTAAACCATGACATTCATTTTAACCGAGTTTGTCTTAACGAGAGTATACTGTATGTCTGACACCATTGTATAGGAGACCATGAGCTTGTCATTTATGTAACTACAGTGGAACCTCGATAATACGATCTTCACAGGACCGCGTAAAAGCGTCATATGAATGGGGTGTCGTATTATCGGGGTACAAGTAAATGCCGGCCTAGTAGACAAGTCTCAAGCAACAGGTGTGCTAAGAACTTATTTAAACTACGATATTTAGCGCGTTCTCGCGTAATTTGCGAACCCTTCACTGAAATGTGAAGTTCCTAAAATTAAAACGCCTGTTTTGCGCCCTCCTCCTGTCAATGGCATCTGTGCTAGCCCGCCAGCCATACACCGCGCGCTACACGACCTCCGTGCCGTCCAGCACTATTTATAGCCCATCAGCCCTGCGCCTCGCGCCCGTGAGATAAGGCCGACGCGGTCAAGCTGATTGTAAGTGGAAAAGGCCAAGCTAAACGAACGATAGTACAAGGCAGCGATGGAAAAAAATGGCGGCAAAATAAGGAGTGGAGCTACTACGCGGCTTTGGAAGACACTGATAAGCAGAAAGACAGGGAGAGAAAGAGCGTCGTGAAAGGAAGAAACTTGGATCGAGTGGGCGAGAAAAGTGGGTGTTCCGCCACCACCATAAGGTTGCGTCATGTGTTTTCGCGTCCGTCAGCTCGAGGGGAGCTTCAAATTTGCGGTCCCCTGGCAACCTGGACTTCGACTTCTCACTGTTGGCATGTTGGCGTTCTGCTGCCACATGGGCCGTCAAAGGCTAACTCCCGCCTGCCAGTATCCGCCTGATTGCTTGCATCTGTTCAGCAAGAGGTCAGGCCCGCCTTCGGACCTTTGTACATCAAGCAGCGTCAGATGGGGGCTAAGAATAAAGAAAGGTCGAGACAAGTGGGCGAAGTGGTGTAAAAGGTGAAAAAAACGCCGGTTTATCCCCATCAGGGTTCATCGTATGAAGTGGACCGCGTGCACCCGGGCATGGTCCATTCGGGGTCTTTACTGCATTGTTGCTATGGAGAGTTTGTCGGGACCGCGGTGATCCATTTAGAAGCAGGTTGTCGCAAGTCCAGGGATTCCACTATACCATGTGTGGTGTAAATTCCCGCATTCACGTAGTAGCTAAGTGAATCTCCTGTGCACTGTGTTTTCAAATTTGGCAGACTTCCTTCTTCCCTTTTTTTTTCTCCCCCCACCACAAATACAGTTAAACCTCGATGTAACGAAGTCCGTAAAATTCGTAATTTACTTCGTTACATTGAAATTTCGCTACATAGAAATTCGCGGTTATAATGAAGTGTTCATCCCGTGAAGCGTTTCCTGAAAAAGAAAATGTGGTGCGCATACACGGCCGGCGCACTGTTTCTGTTTCTATCGGTGCTTAATCGTCTACGCGGGCATCAGCGTGATCCGCATGGAGCGTTTTCTTCCCGCAAAAACGCGCCCCGCAAGCCACAGGCGCGCTGACGCAGCCGCGGAGACCACCCGCGCGATGCGGGTAGCTCCAGCGACCGATTCTAACCGCTCGCTGAAACGCAACTCGAGGGGCAAACGAGAGGGGTATGCGAGAAAAAAAGCGGATAACGTGGGCGAAATTTTCACTGTAAAACGTCATACACGCCGCTTACGAGAGCGCCCATCAAATATCCTTCGCGGCGGCCTTATCGTCTAGCCAGCCAGCATCCCCGAGCGCTTCGAAGCTCCCGCCGTAGGGTGCGCGCCTCCCCATTGGCGAAACCATGGCGAAACTGGTCACGCTCCTCCCACCGCTGCGCGCAGCGCGAGTCACTTCCCGCCGCCGGCACGCAATCGCGGACGCCGGTGTGAAAAAAAACGCGCGTGCAAGGCTCATAAAGATTCACAAATGCTTGCTGGGACGACGAAACCCAACAAGCATGAGCGAACTCGAACGAAGTGCAAAGCGGCGGCTTGCGGCGGCGGCGGCAACGCCAGTGGCGATTAGGCTTACCACAGCGGAGGATATTTGATGGGCGCTTTCGTAAGCGGCGCGTGTCACGTTTTACAATGAAAATTTCGCCCACGTTATCCGCTTTTTTTCTCGCACGCCCCTCTCATATGCCCCTCGAGTTGCGTTTCAGCGAGAGGTTAGAAGCGGTCGCTGGAGCTGCCCGCATCGCGCAGGTGGTCTCCGCGGCTGCGTCAGCGCGCCTGTGGCTTGCGGGGCGCGTTTTGCGTTTATGCAGGGAGAAAACGCTGCGTGCGGTTCACGCTGATGCCGATTAAGCCGTAGACGATTAGGCTCCGACAGAAACAGTGCGCCAGCCGTGTATGCACGCCACGCAGTTTGTAGGCAAGGGACTTAATGAAAGACTCCGTGGCTGGCTGCATCCGCGGCATTGGGCGACCCGTGTCGCCGTTCGCGTTTTATTGGGACCCCATTTCGGCTTGCGTCTCCCAAAATCTACTTCTACAACTTAAATATCGTGCCTCGTTCTCCATGAAACTTCGTTACATTGAAATTCCGGCAAACGGGACTTCGTTACACAGAGGGTGAAAATACATGGTGTGCATACACTTGAAGTTACAAAAAATTCAGTGGTTCGTTACATCGAGGGTTTCGTTACATTGAAGTTCGTTACATCGAGGTTTAACTGTATTGATTCTTGTTGTACTTCGTAGGTTGACCTGGCCGGCAGTGAGAACATTGGTCGTTCTGGAGCCATAGACAGAAGGGCCCGGGAGGCTGGCAAGTTGCACGTTTTTTCACTCTATCATTTGTTTGAGTGACCATTGTATATAAAAGTATTTTTGAACTGTTTTTGGCATGGAGGGGTGTGTACTGCAAACACAGAAGCAGGCGGGCAGAACTATGTCCAGTACCGACGGGTAGTGCTCGAAAACACTTGTGCTGGGAGCCCTTGTGCAGTAAAGTGTCCAAATGTGCAAGCTCTCACTCTTTGGCGAGGTTGCTGAAGTTCAAAAATACAGGTATTGACAGTAGTACACCACTGAAAACTTCTTGTTAGTCAATTCAGCTCATTTTAGTGCCGTCATTTTAGACATTCCTCAGGCAACAGTTCTCAGACCTTTACTCTTTCTTATTTAATTTAAATCAATGATCTACCTTATAGTGTTTCTTTGATTTACTAATGTCTGGCTTTTTTTTTTTTTAATATAACGGTTAATTGCAATGTTCATGTGATGCCATTTCCACCTGGTGTTCCAACATGTCAGAGGAAGAATAATGTTAAAAATGCAAGTTCATCGTAATGTTCGCATAGCAGTGATAGTGGCTGGCGGTTTATTGAAGCAGCATTCAAAAGACTACATCCACACTCTAGGCTTTCAGAGTTTGAACTGCGCAATGGAGAGTGCAGTTTGCACACATCTTTCACTGATGCACTGCTTGTTTACCACGCCGGAAAGGCGCTACCGGGAACTCGCCAAAGCGGCGTAGTGAAAGCGCGGCATGCCGTTTCACATATCGCCCAGGTGTGTGGCCTTGGGCAGCAGTATGTCATTCATGCTATTTTAAAAACATGCCCTCACATACCTGGATGGTGCTGCTCTGTAATCAGTTTCATTACATAAATATCCAGGTGTTGATGTTGCAACCAATCTTTCTAAAATATTTATATCCGGTATAACCCAAGTTGCTTCTCCACCTCTCTGCCTCTGTGCAGGAAACATCAACCAGTCCCTTCTGACCCTCGGCCGTGTCATAACTGCCCTGGTGGACAAGGCCCCCCACGTGCCGTACAGGTATCGCAGTTTCACCCTGCGCTTATTGATGGCAATGGCCAGTGCTTGCAACTTGTTGCTACTGTTGTTTGGTCCCTTTTCCTGCTCTGAGGTGGTTGATTCTTCCCTAATCAAAGGAACAGGAATATGCAGTTTATTCTCTTAGTTTATGCACTGCAGGCAGCTGACAAGTTAGTTGTTTCAGTTTAAAGTCCAACCCTTCCATAGCCATCTTATTGTTTCATTTGCATTGGAAAGATAGGAGCACTTATTGGAGAAGGCGAATAATTGTACTAGTATTTCAAATAGACTAACTGCAGCAAAATCTTGCCTCTGCCACGTTTATTTCCAAAGGCAGCAGCTGGGGCATGACTGGTGGCTCTTTGAAGTGTGCTAGCCGTGACGTCACGGCCGCCGTGGGACGTACCTCGGGAGAGGTCCACTATCACCCCAACCCCCTCGCTCTGCACTTTGCAGCCATGCCGATCCCCTGCATACGTGTATCCCCTTTGGCAGCCTGCATTCATTTCTTCCTCAGGGAGAGCAAGCTGACCCGGCTGCTGCAAGACTCCCTTGGTGGCCGCACCAAGACGTCCATCATCGCAACCATCTCGCCCGACATGAGCAACCTGGATGAGACCCTGAGCACCCTGGACTACGCCCACCGCGCCAAGAACATCACCAACCGCCCAGAGGTCAACCAGAAGATGACCAAGAGGGCGCTCATCAAGGCAGGGCTTCTGTCATTTCTTTTCCTTCGCGCCTTTTCGCTGGCCTTCTGGTGTGCTGCTTCTCACTTTTGCAGGTGTCGCAGTTGAATTCCCAATCTTCAATCGCTAATTTCCCCAACTGCTAATCCTGCATGACTCTGTTTTGCTATTTCTTCATAGCTCCTGGTCAGGTAATCTTTTTATGGAGTGAAAGGTTCTTTTTTCCTTTCTTGCTTTAATTGTCATTTTCTGGCATGCTGCGAGGTGCACTCAGTTCCTTCAATTCTGTCATCAGGTCATACGGCCCCTCTCTTTGAGGTATAAAAAAAATGTTATGTGCATTTAGTGTCAGTCTGCTCCAGCGTGTTGTTTTACCTTTGCTGCAGGAGTACACAGAAGAGATTGAGCGACTTCGCCGCGACCTGGCTGCTACCAGGGACAAGAATGGCATCTTCGTGGACCAGGAAAACTACAGGTACTTGGCTCGTTGCACGGTTGAGATTTTAGGCTTGCTTGCGCTATGCTGTTATGCTAAGGGAAAGAGATAGGCCATCATGTATACAGCTTGCAGACTCTAATAAAAAATTTTTGTGATGTCTTTTTTGCGGATGTGAATTTGCTAGCTTGTAGCCCTCTCTACTGGCTCCGTTCCCCCAAGTCTATTGCACCATTGTCACATAGTGGTATTTAATGCCATCGTAGCTAAATAGCTAAGCTGTAAACACGATCTTGCAACAATATAATAAGCATACCTCGAGTTTAATGGGCAAGGACTAATGGCAACCCTGACAACCCCTTGATATCGCACTCCTTGGGGATTCAGCCTGGCAGTTGCAGTTTAAATGGTGCTCTACGTCTGAAACAATATCTCGCTGCTGCCATGTGGCTGAGCTGTTATCTTGCTGCGGCTTCAAGCTGCCTAGTCCAGCTGCTCACATTGGATATGCTTAACTGTATTGCTTTTGGTACTGGTATAAACTATTGTTTCCTGTGAAGTTCCTTTTTTTTTTGTTTTGCTTTCTTCTGTGACAATCTCTGCAGCCATTCTAGTACCGTTTGTTTATTTGTTGGGTGCTTCTGTCCTTTGCAAGGCTGATGGAAGCTCGCCTCACCGGCCAATCTCATGACATCTTGGAGAAAGAAGCCCAAATAGAGGACCTCACTGCAAAGCTAGCAACGGTAAGCACCATTCCTGGCACCATCATGCGTTTGTTTCCTGCTGTATTTAGTGCCCCGTTCTAACTTATGCATTTTTTCTTCAAAAATTGCAGTTTTGTAACGTTCACGTTTCAGTGTACAGAGCAAAATTACAACGCATTTAGGGGATTTTTGTTAAGCACAAAGCAACATTGGGAGAAGGAATTTTTCAATTCAATCCCTGTCCTGGTACAATCCAATAGAATCTGACTTTTGTGTGCAGTTCTGCATCTTTTTTTCTGCCGTGGCCTATGGATGCTCGCTTGTTGCTTGTTTGCTGCGCCTTATATGCTGCCTCTGTGTTTGCTTTCACGCGGCAAATGGTAGACGTGGACATAGTTGAAGTTTGTCATGCCTGGGAAGGGAATTTTCCAGCAGTCATGGCTGAGCAAGGACCAGCACAAAGACAGGGTTCCGCCAGATGCAATGAGCATGAATCCAGCCAAATGCTGTACAAGCGGGAAAATGTTTGGCATCTCAGAAAAAGAGCAGTTTGCAGGAACAAGGCAGTCAAAAACACACACTCTCAAAAAGGAGATTGACAACATAAGAGAAACGAAGGCAAAGCTTGCAGCAAAAGTTTCTGATTTAGTATCTTCAGCTGACACCTTTGCTGACAAAGCAGGAGATACAGGCATGCGGCAGCATTGCATACTTTGTGAAATCAAACCTGAGAAAAACAAGGAAATAACTTTACACCAACCAAAAAAATAAAGGCTGGGGGAAATTTCAAGAACTCGTTAGCCCTTATTTGAGTAAGGTGCACTAATGTTGTCAAGTATTTTGCAATGGGCAACTTTTGCATTGTGTTGAAAAGGTTATGTTATAAATAATCCTAGATAAGGCATTAGATGGGGTCCTTGAAAGTTCTTGAAAACCCTCGAATTTTGCCTTTGAAGCTTGTACGAACCGTGCCTTGGGCACCAAGCTGCCATTGACTCCCACCATGAGGGAATACTACCTGTATTCTCTTAACTATATTGACAACAAAGCTTCCACGTGAGAAAACACGCACAACAGGGTGTTCAATGCGCCATACAAGGGCAGCTTCTCCGGTGATCCCGTAGTTGGGTGGCAGTTGGTAGCAATTTGATCAACAATGCTGGTGCTCTGGGATTGTGGCTTATAACGTGCACTTTACGTTTCTTCCAGCTTCAAGAACTTTTCGAGAAGACGAAGGACGAGGTTGCCAAGAAGTCTGAACAGCTGCAGACCACCACGGCTCAACTTCACACCACCAAGCTGAACCTGGACGCCACTGAGCAGGTCGGTAACGTGGATAGTCCCTCATTTCATGCTTCGCCATGTCTTTCCAATTTGTGGGCTCACTTCACTGTCGCACATGCTGCAGTGCTCATCTGAGCAAAGGTATTGAAAATTAAATGCCAGAGTGTGAATGATCGACGGAGCAAGATACGTGCCACCTGGCTTGGAGGGGCCATTGCCCAAAGTTAAGATAAAATAAGCGTGCATGCATGCTTCGGTTGTTCATGCAGTGGCTCTTGAAATGTAAGCAGAAATTCTTGGCCCAGTCGAACCTTGATTAAACAATGCTTGCTGTAAAACGAAATTATTTCGTTTTTTTTTTTTTTTTTTTTTCATTCCTAGTTTTCTTCAGATGCAGAAATGTGACTTCGTGCTATCCTCGATATAATGAGCTCTTTGCCTACAAGTACCACTTTGTTGCAGTGAAGTCTGATCCTGTATGGCTGGAACTTGGTCTTTATTACGCATTGAATGCTTGAGATTCTTGGTTAACGTTTTCCTTCCTGCTGCCACTTTCCTCCCTGTAGGAGTGTTTTGAGACCTTGTGAAAGTGCGTAAGCAGGAGCAGGAGGAAGCACTGAGCGTGAATTCAACTAGCAGCAGTATCAGAGAGAGTGGTATGAATGACTGTGTGTGCATAACTGCAAAGGTGCAAATAAATGAAAGAAAGCAGTGGACCAAGTGGGGGACAAAAAAATCAAACGACGGATGTGGCAAAAGGGCGAAAAGAGTAGTGTGAAATAGGGGCAAACAAATTCTGAATGAGGGTGCTGAAGCAGTGTCCAAGATAGTGAAGAAAGCGTTGCTGGCGTCTCCCTCAACTGTCACGGGTATTTAGTTTCACGAAATGCGCTTTATGAAGTGTGCACTCTAGCATCATATGATTGAGGCACTTGATACATTTTTATCCCATGTTTGCTGGAACTGCAGCAATCTGTTGCAACTGGGTGATGCAGGATTATAGCCAATGCATCTCCTATTGTTTAATTTTTGTGCAGGGTTTTCTAACTGGAAATGGATTTTAGTGATTGTGAACAAGCCCTTTGTCTTTCATACAGTTTCTTCGAAATTCCTTCTATGTTTCTTTTTCTTTTTTCCTCTGTCTTCTGGCGACAGGCTGTCATTGAGGTTGCTACCCCTTGCCTTGTTGCAGGCGCTGACAAAGACTACCATTGAAAGGGATCAGCAGACTGTTCTGGTGCAAGCTCACAGCCAGACTGAAGCTGCGCTCACTGCAACTGCCCAAGAGGTAATGCAATCCCGTTCTTCTGCACTGCCAGCAAAAGCACTCGGTGACAGCCCCTATTTTAAGAGTAAATGTAGTTGCCCATTGGCAGGTTGTTACTCAGGCTTCGCAGCATTGCTTAGCATGTTTAATTGTTGCTGCAAGTATCCTCTCTGTATGCTAACAGTACAGCATGGCTTCAGGTGAGGTACAATTCGAGCTATTTGATCGTTGCTGTGTAAGGCTTCTGTTTCTTCATTAGTGTACATTAGGTACATAGTTAGCAGGGAATCAAGTGAAACAGGAAGACAAAAATATCGAGGCACAAATTTTGGGCTTTTAATGACTTAGCTTCAGTGCACGTGCAAAAAGAGAGGGGCACTTTGAAGTTGTCAAGAAGTCCTATCGTGAACTAAGGGGAGTCAAAAGGAAGGGCTTAATTTGTGTGGTTGGTTGTACTTTTATCCGCATTTCATTTCTTGCTGACTTTGCGTGGAGATGATTGCCCCACCTGTGCATGTTTGTTGCAGTTGGTGAACGTCGCCGAGACCACGACAAGCGACATTGCACTGCTGCAGCAGAAGCTTCAGTGCACGTCGGCCATTGGCCAGACCAACAAGGAAAGGCAGTCCGAGTTTGTGACCCGCACAGGCGCGCTGTTTAGCCAGGTGGGGGGCTCCTGCACCGAGAAGCTCACGACCCAGCGGGAGACTCTGGGAGGCATTGGGAGCTCATTTGGTGAGTTACTCTCTTGTTACCGCTGGTAAATGAACAATTTTTAGGGGTCTAAGAAACATCAAGGAGTGCCAAAGCCTGAAATTATGCCCTTTTATTTGAGATAGAGAACATATCCTCGACAAGAACCGGTTGTCTGTCCCTTTAAAGCATGACACATGCATGACGGAGCTGTCAGATGCGATGCACGACTGGTCGGTAATGTGGCTGCAATGTCTAGTTGTACACATAAATTTCAGACACATGGTTCAATGCGTGCGTGCGATGCGTCGTCGGTGTCGCTCCACCCTCTGTTTTCACTCGATGGTTGCTTCCCTATTTAGGCACACTCCGGCCGATTTAGGTATGTGCAAGAGGAATCCGAGCAGGAAAAGAAAACATTTATCAATTCGAATTAAAATGAATAGTTCTATTTGTATGTTCAGTAATGCATTGGGGGGACATTTAGCACCGATGATTCTGCTCGTCCATGCTGTTGGTACCGCTGGCAACATGTGTCTACCAGGTGTCTGTATTGTTGGCTGGTAGAGACACCTTTGTGCTCTCATTGGCTACGGTTGAACGACGGTCGCAACAATTGTACGATACATCCAGCTCGCCAGTCGCACTTTGTGAGCCTCCTCTGACCAGTGTACGACGTCAAAACTTGTCCTGTACGACTATTATAATGATCAGTCACATGCTAATCGCGTTCTGTCGTTGTGCATATGTCTTGCACTTTAAAAGGGACCCTTGCAGTAAGATTTTTGATGACACAGACTGCACGTTAAAGATCCCCAGGTGGTCAAAATTAATCCGGAGCCCTCCACTACGGCGCTCCTCATCGCCTGCGTTGCATCGGCGCGTTAAACCCTACAATCAATCAATTGATGACACAGACTAAACTTTCCCGAGTTTCCAGCAGCACTCTTTCATAAAACATAAGCTAAATGAAGGTTTGCAAAGCTCAGAATACTTCATTTTTCTGTAGTACTGGCATCAATTTTTTACCTTTTTATTGCTTTGATCAAGGCTTAACAGCCCAGGAGTCATTTAACATTGTGAAACTGTTTATAAGATGTCCCACAAGGGAAGTCTCCAGCGTTTGAATTTCCTACTTTGAAAAAAATGTTGTTCATTTGTACAATGCTAATTTTATTCGTGGTGCTGTCCTCCACTTGCACATCCGCTATCTGCGCCCTGCTTGCTTACAGGTGCGCAACTGTATTCCTTCAAAATTTCCATGATTGTATCAACTTCAAGCTCTGCATAACTTTATTTGTATTTGTTATCAGCGTGAGATGCTGTGCACTTTTCCTTATTTTCATCGGCAAGACTTCATTAGTTCTACTTCATTTGCTTATTTTTTATGCCTCATCGTCGTATAAAAAAATAGATATTGTGGCATACAGGAACTTTTCTGAGGCTATGCTGCATTTGTGACCAAATTAGCCTTGCTGTCATTTCTTGTTGGTCTAGCTGTTGAGTAGTTCCTAAATGAGCTGTGTAACATTTTTCTAGCTTCACTTCCCCGCTGAGTTTTTTGTATGTGTGACCTCGGGTAATCTGAAGTAATGAGCGACGACTAGATTTGTGATAAGTCTATAATCGTTTTGCGCTGACACAGTCCTTCCTGCTTCCTTTTCTCCCTACAGACCAGCTGAGTGACATTGTGAGGCAGCACCAGGCTGCCGCGTGTGCGTTCACGTCAGAAGCCAGGCGCTTTGCAGACGAGAGTGCCGCAGCCAGCGCAGACGTCCTGTCGTCACTGCTGTCGGCGGTGCGGGCATCACAGGTGGAGCAGGCCGCCCAGTTTGATGCTGACCTGGTGCGTACCTTCCTCCTCTTCCCCCATGGCTCTTTCTGCCCTTGAGAAGCTGCTCGGTGCCTGACCAGCGCTCCCTGTATGCCCTCCTTTGCTCAGGCCAGCAACCGAGCATGCCTGCAGCAGCTGTGCCATTCCCTGGTGGCCGAGCGCACGCAGGCAGCGCGCTCCCGGCTGTCCGAGTGCGAGGCCCATCTGCAGTCGCTGGTGGGACAGGCCACCACCATGGTCAGTTCTCGCACCCTCTTCCATGCGGGATCCAGTCCCTAGCTGAGTTCATTGTGGAAAGTGGGGGTGGTGTGTTCCTGATGAACAGTAGGAAGCAGGGGTACAGCTTGGTTTGCGCAGGCGGCCACGTACGACAGGTTTCTGTTTAACTGTACCATACATTTGGAAAAAAAGGTGTAAAGGTTGGATCCGAGCCTACCCACTCTTCCTCTTTATTATTATTTTTTTTAATAAACTCTGTCAGGTGCGTATACATAATGGCGTTGAATGTTGACATAGTTGAGAGTGACCTTGGAGAATGCATGCTATGTTCATGCACAAGTAGGATTCTGGATTTTTCATCAATCGGGCTAGCCTTGTTTAATGTTTGCTTCAAATTTCCTAATATAAATGCGCACTCGAACCAGTAATCAAATGGATTTTTTTGCTAATTATGAACATGACTGTTTTTCTTCTGCACGCGTGAAAGGTGGGGTTTTGTTAAATCGGGGGCATTAGTAAAGTTTGTAAAGTACCAGCAGAAGAATGCATCGACACTTCTGTGCTTTCGTAACTTCCACTGTGTGTCCCCCCATTCTTACTGCTATAAAAAGAGTGTGCCCTAAATTTAAGCGCAAATAGCTCGTTCGGAGCTTATAAGTTGTGCCTAATTTGTGTTTGCTTTTTCCGTCCTCCGTCAATCGCAGGGCTGGCTGGTATGACATCATAGGTTCTGTTGTGGGAAATGAGCTACTAGTGGGTTGCATGGCCCTTCTCTTTTCTTTTTTCCTAATTATACAGCTTATTAGAGCGAAGTGTGCGTCAAAGGGGTGTCAGCGTGATTCTAATGAGGCATTCTTTTGAATGAACCAAGCTTGCATTTTGTCTTCATGACCCCTCTAAATAAAGTTTCTCCAATCCAATTCAAAAGGTGGCTGAAGAGTTGCCACTGTTGAACAGGTTTTCTTTAATATATCTGCTGTTTGCTCGAGGTTTGTGATAAAATTGGGACATAACAGCATTTTTAATGAATCAACTTTGTATTACATGGTACAACCCAATGCCTTGCAGTGCCGTCTGGTCTCTGCGGAGGTGTCCAAGCACCATGAGCAGCAGACGCGCGTGACAGCCTCCTTGCTGGAAGAGAATGCCCGTCTTCAGCAACAGTTGCAGGCCAGCTACAGCGAACTGCACAGGCTGCTGGACACACAGGATTCGCAGAGCAGCCAGGACGCAGAGGTGGGTCACGTCGGCGTAACCCTTGCAGCAGTGTCTGCTCACATGCTTTGCTGGCTTCTCGTTCAGTGGAGCCTCTCCATTTTGTCCTTTTGGGCACTGTGGAACATACCGCATTAGCCAAGCATGTTTTTTTTTTTAAGAAGAAAAAAAAAAGTAGCACTGAAACGGTCAATAACCTGTGCAACAGCTCAAAAAATAAAGGTGCGAGAGGAACGTGTAAAAAGGGGCTGCAAGCGCTTTGCCGTTGCGCTTGTTCTTCTTATTCTCTTCTGCTGTGTTCTTATTGCTGCAACTAAAACGGCTGAGTTAAGGCGGTACGTGGGATCACATGGCGAAAAGTGACCAAAAAAATCGTTTTTTCGGAAGTCACATTTTCGGATTGTACATTTTCTATTCTATGTATGCGTTTACAAAGTTTCCCAGTCAAAAACGATCGCAAAGTGCCAAAGAAAAATATTTATGCCAGCTAAGGTGGCAAAATATTTCCACAAAATGGCGAAAACACGGCAATTTTCGCAGCGCTGTATCTCCCGAAAGACGCCACCGGGCACCGCCATCTTGGTCGCGTTAGATCGGTGGAGTCTTCAACTTCGGCTTTCCGGTCACTGCTTTCATTGTCACTCACTCACAGATGCACAAACGGCAGAAAACGAGAGACAGTGAAGCAACCAATAGATTCTAACACGCGATTGGCTATCCGGCCACGTTCTCTGGAACGGCTCTCCCGATTGGGCGTCGCCATGACAACATGGTGGCCACCGGGCGGTTCGGCTGATGCGCAATTCGCACGCAGTCCGTTTCGCTAATGTTTTCATCGGTTCCGCGGTCGGCTCAATTCCCGTTTAGTGGTTTCATGCATTGCGGTTCTGTTCAGTAACGTTATTGTTATCTTGACGATAATGCTTGAGATCGGGCGCCAGATTACGGGAAGTGCGCTGCTCGAAAGACGTATTGAAAACATGCCCGCGGCTTCACCATAATTTGTCCTTGAGTGGGAAACGTAGTGCGTGAGTCTACAATATATGTTCGTGAAGTGAACTTTTGGACTCAGTGCGATATTATAAGACGCTGTATCACAGCGAGCTTGCGAGCTTCGGGAGCTTCATGCTTCGAGCTTCGTGCTGCAACGTGCAGCACGTTGCAGCACGTGCAGCACAAGTTGCGGCGTCGTGTTTGCGCTGCGCCCTATGGTGGGACTGGTCGGTATTGCACGCGAGTAATAATAATTGATGTATGCGAAGCGAAATTTAATTCCAAACGAGAGGTGGCTATACATAGCAACGCGACTTAAATTATGATCGTGATGAACGTGTGCGTCATGAATTTTGAGGGAAGGGCTGACGGGGTGCAATGATTAGTCACCTCGCATTGAGCAACTTATGCCGTGGCTCTACACTTGTTCGTACAATGCAGTCTCGAATTACAAAATATTATTTCTGGTGTTTGAATAATTAAAAAAATACATGTTGAGGCTGCAGCGTTTTGCAATTTGATAATCTTGATGCCACATTACACTGTTTATTTG
Organism: Haemaphysalis longicornis; assembly: GCF_048455015.1. NCBI lineage: Eukaryota > Metazoa > Arthropoda > Arachnida > Ixodida > Ixodidae > Haemaphysalis > Haemaphysalis longicornis. The sequence goes on from NW_027526460.1 coordinate 34,739,154, forward strand.
GGCAATGCAGTTAAACTGACTGTTTCGCCTGAACTAGAAGAGCGTGGTATGCTAATAATAATTAGTGTTGCAATTGGGTAAAAAAGCATACATTCTGTTTTCAAATAGCTCGTTTTATGCTTGTGATGCGCTGATAAAATCTTTTGACACTGAACAGCCCCATGAACTAAGCTGTAGCTTCAGCAAGGTTAGGACACCCAAAAATTTGCTGAGTCTATTGGCATTATATTATTGTAACAATAATGCGTAACAATACTAAAGAAAACCATGCCTTGCTCTTCATTTTGGAGACAGCTATGCATGAGGCATACATTGAGTAAAATATAGGTACCCGAGTAGCCCATAGTAAACTTTTTGGTACAATAGGCATAAAACTGGTGTCTGCAATCGGAAGGCCTGCACATAGAAACCTCCAATTAGCCAGGAAGGCATCCCAGATGCACCAAATCAAAGGGCAAAGGTCTGCGAGGTTGTCCCCAAGCAAGGACAGCAAGGACTATGCTGCTGGTGCAGTTTGAAAATCATTAAGTCATTGTAAACTTTAAAAGCGGTTTTCTCAAAGGTGCGTTCTACGAGTTCTTCGTTGCTCATGGAAAGGATAGCACGGCAACCACTGGGCGGATTTTTACCCTGTTTATTTTATTTTGATCCTTGACGAGTTCTCCAGGGCGAGACTGTCTCGGATTTTCATTTTGGGGCCTCGTTATTTTTTAATGTGGAATTTACAGCTAGGTCAATTGTGTGCTCCAGGAGGGTACAAGTAAAAATATTGATCTCTGTAAAAAGAATGAAGGGTGTAAAAAAATTTAAGACTGTCTTGCCCTGTAGTGTTCTTCTGACTACAATTGAAAAGTATTCAGAACTTCCTACCATGTGTACCTTGCTAGGCTTTCCACGAGCGGGCAACATGTAAACTTCTGTAACACAAGAACTATTGAAGGTATCATCATGAAATTTTAGATTTAACCATTTGGAGTGTTTTTGCAGTGTGCCTGCCAAATTTCATCACTCTATGTCAAAAAAACAAAAAAGTTCACTGTGATCCCCACGTCCCCCCTTAAAGCAAGAGAACTGTACTGGCGTTTGGTTACACATGGAACATGTCCATTGGCTGCCATTCTTCCGGGTCGTCCTCTTCTACTAACTTCTGCACTGGCTTCTTTGTCCTCCAACACCTATCTAATTAAACCAAACGGGGAAAATTCAAAGGCCTTAGCCACTACTGGGTTGCCTTTCTAGAGTTTCCTATATTGCTATCTGTTGAACGGCCCCCCACCCCTTTTGAATGGAGGTGTCATCAGGGTGGTGGGGCAGAAAAGGGTCACCCTGATTGCATAGTAGCTTCAGCTGTCTCCGCATTGTTTTAAAATCCATTGACATTGCTGTAAATTTCCCACTGTCGCACCACAAGACCATGTCAGTTGGAATTGCACAAGCAATCAGATGCCAGTGCAAAACTCAGCTGTCATGCATTTGAGATGCTCTAAACCTTCCGGCTTGCACCATCTGCTAAAGACAGCTTGCGGGGTTCTTGCTCCTGTCATCGTTGCATCCGCGGCAAAGTGGCACTTGCCGTGGTGTGGGTGCATTTGGGTGATAAGACACACTGCCACGGCAGTGTGGTTGCTAGTATTTAGCCAGAGGTCTCCTGTCCCTCTGAAATTCTCTTTTGTTTTTGCATTTCAGAAGTTCTCTGCCCTCCAACAGCAGATGGCGGCATTTGCGGAGTCCTTCATGTCATCACAGGCCACGCAAAAGGAGGCGCGAAAACAGGTACCGTTGTGGCTGTGTCATAACAGATAATTGTCTTTGCCATCCAAATGTACCAATATAACCGTAAAGTCCTCTGCAGAACCCTTCCTTTCTTTTGGTAAGAATATTTTGTGTACCCGCCTCTTCTCTATGGCGTGGAGTAATCGTCTTAGAACTGAGTACCTGCAGCTGCAGTTAGAGAAGTGTCGGATACCCAAGATCTGAGCTGTTGTGCCTCTTTGGCAGTTTTCTCACTGGAGTGCTTGATGGGCAGCTGTGTTTTGTTTTGGGTGCTGAATTTTCAACCAAAAGCTGCAATTAATCGCAGCATTGTTTGCTTTGTACAACAATGGATTTTGGTCTCAGCTCACTAAAGGACTGCCTGGCAAGTGTATTAACAGTGCTGGCCCGTAATAACCCTCATCCCGTTGGAGGATTTTTTTTTTTTTTTTAATAATTGTTCAAGTGTCTGCTGTGCTCTCTGTTCACAGATGAATGACATCATGACGGCAAACACGGAGGCATACACTACCCAAGCTTCCACTCTGAAGAGGTACCCTCCCCACAATCATTTTGGCAGCAAAGCTGTTCTTGGTCGAGGCTTTCATGGGACAAAATGTGGTAATGCAGTCGCAGCGATGTGGAGAGGGCATAGTTGGATGAGGGGGAGAGCAAGCGCCAAGCACACATGCAGCAAGAATGCTTGGATGAGATGCTTATATAAGCAAAGCTTTTCTAAACTACTAAACCTGGTGACAATGTTTATACTTGTCGACATTGTTGAACAAAAAGAAAATGTTAAGCTTATTTGAGGCAAGACGTCAATTCATGAATGGTATTTGCATTGTTCTTTTAATTAAGAATACATGGCTGCTGGATTTTCGAGATAGCAAATAAAGAAATACTTAGTGAAAAGAAAATGCGCTTGCGACACCTCTTCGTGGCATTGTTCAGAATTCAAAAGTAACAAAAAGTTCCTGTAGATGATGGGAGCAGTGGAACCTAGCAAAAATAAATTTGGTGCGAATGGGAATCGATCTACTGGCTTGAGGAAGCTTAAGGGGGGACACTCCTCTTAAGACTATTTCTTTTAATTTTTAAGTAAACTCTGTGAAAATTGTCAGTCTTGCTGCATTTCCTCCACTGATTTCAAATATGGCATTATTTTTGTTGTTGGTCAATTAGGTCCCGAGATAATTAGAGGTAATTAACCAATTTTGGAGGAACAATAGACAAAACGGTGTTGGTCATAAAACTGTAATCTTTACATTTTCCAACACTATGAACCCTGGTGAGTGCAATAAGACAATCAGTTTTTTGATGCATCGCTTGGAACTAATTTTACAGCTCATTAAACTTCAGTCTTTGAAGTTGGCACTCAAAATGGCTCCTTGCCAGTGTTGCCACCAAGGTTTAACGAGCTGTAAAATTAGTTCCAAGCGACGCATAAAAAAACTGATTGTCTTATTGCACTCACCAGTGTTCATAGTATTAGAAAATGTAAAGATTACAGTTTTCTTACCAACACAGTTTTGTCTATTGTTCCTCCAAAAATGGTTAATTACCTCTAATTATCTCGGGACCTAATTGACCAACAACAAAAATAATGCCATATTTGAAATCAGTGGAGGAAATGCAGCAAGACTGACAAGTTTCAAAGAGTTTACTTAAAAATTAAAAAAGTTTTTTTAAGAGCAGTGTCCCCCCTTAATGAGGCTTAGCTTTGGATTTGCGATTACGGAAGGCCTAGCAGCTTTGCTGTTGAAATCAGTGTTTGCAACATTAAGGGACGACGCTGGTCTTAAAGTGAACTTTTTTATTAATCGGTCTACGATAATGAAAATCACTGTGCATATGTTTTGTCTTCATTGCAAATATGTAATCAGTTTTCAAGCTTTAAAAATACTTCAATTGGCGCCACATGCCTGGTCTTGAAGAAAAATTTCGAGTATGGTAGGCACTGTGATAAGAGAACAACGGAAATCAGAAGTGGCCGCTGCTCTTAGAACAGCCTAGCAGACAACGGCAGCAACGGCCTTTGCTTAGTGCGCATGCGGCTACTCTTGCCGAGTTTCCCGTATCACTCCATCACATGGCGCTGATCGGCTGAACGGTCGACGCTCCCGTGATATTGGTAAAAAATTGGGCGGGTGTACCTTCACTGTTTTGTGACACGCATACGCTTGGCTAGGTGGGATAACCATGTTTCCGATTTACTCTACTTTTATGTCACGTCACCACCATACATTGTGCACAGTGCAAACATTTATCATTCTCTAATCTCTCATCTATATGGTAACCTGCCGACGAGGAAACGCGTGCCAGGATGCGAGCTGACCTGCTGCGGCATCGTTGATAACAGAATGAATACGCTTCCCTTGCACTGTCGGCAAGCGGCATCCTCCACCTTATCGCTTCATTTCTTTTTACGTGCTGCTAATCTAAAGATAGACTCATCGTAGTGCACCCTCATGTGTAATATCGCTAACGCAATCGTCTCCGCAGCCCGCAGGTGCGCTAAGCCTACCTCCGTCTAGGCGCGGTTATCGCGATAAGTTGTCACCAGACACGCAGAAAAATGTATTCTAAGTGCTTTATAATACTGCTCGTTTTTCTTTTCGGTTATTGATAAACATATTTACTTTTATAGTATGCCATTTGGGCCTTTTTTCAGTCCTCGCATGAATGAGTACCTGAGCCATTGCACTGTGATGAGAGTGCCGAGCAGACGACCCACGACACCCAGCCAATCGGATTGCGCCCTGTGGTCACGCGCAGTCAGTAGCTGATTGGGCAGCGCGTTCTGTCTGTTTTTCTCTACCCCAGTTTTATTCTCAACCTATGGATGAAACGAAGTGGTTCTGGCGGGAAATTGAAAGCGAAAAGACGCACTTTTCAGTGAGATTAAGAACGCTATAGCGCATGCAAAATCCGAGCAGCTAGTTGTCAAAAGTTATTTTTGCGTCGAACCTTGGCCAATATTAGCGTTCGTCGGTGCTATAAATTGATACTATGGCTCAAATTCGTACTCCTGGGTTTGGATATTTGGCTGACCGAAAGAAAAATAGCTCCACTTTCCGAAAATGGCGATTTTGAAAAATAAATTTTTTGGCCAAATTTGGAATTCCAAGACCCGCGTCTCCCCTTAAGTCGGTGACGCTGGGCTAATTTGCACACTGGTTGGGCAACATTAAGTTTGTGATTCCAAGTTTTCAAGCCCTGTTAATTTGGCATACTTCCAAGGCCAAAACTAAAGCATGAAATCAGTTACCGAACCTCTCACCATTACATGAATGCAGTTACTATGAGGTTGGAGGTACCACATGATTGTTACTATTGTATTTTTGCGCATATAGCATCATCCCCGCATTGCCCACGCCATTGAGCGTGGTAATGCAACATTTAAGTACCCTACAGTTACGTTTTGTTTATTCAGCTAAAGACCATATTGCTCTGCAGCAAAGCATATCATGCAGACAGTGGCATCAGATGTTGGAAAGGCAAGCGTGCTTGAGATAAATATAGGACGGTGCAGGTTCACGACTGAACCTGCACAGTGAACCTGCCGGTCAAGCTTTTTGCTTCTTTTGGCACCTTAGTGGCATCTTTCTCGAACCTCCGATCTCCCTAACCTGTCCTTTCCAGCAATGCTGAGCAGCTGGTGAAGTCGTCGCAGGGCCTTGTCGCTGGTGTCGCTGCCATACAGGAGGACGCCACCAAGTCGACCAGTGAGTTTGCGGCCAAGGTGAGCACCTTCCATGTGCATTCACCTGCTTGGGTTTGTCATACTGGGCACACAAGGGAAAAACAGTGTTCCCCTTGGGTCAAGTAAACCTACCTTTGGTGCTCTCTTTTCGGCTTGAGATGCAGTCTATCATTTGTCAAGCAAAGCACTTTATGCCACTGTGTGCTGAGCACCTTGATCGAATTTCGGTGCTTCCATCCTTTGCTTTAAGTGCCATCTAATTTGGGTGCAGTTATCGCTGTATTGATTAGCAGAGCAAAGGCTTGCACAAGATCTATTGTGGGCAGGCAAGCAGAGGTAGCACAAAGGTGGCAGCCAGTGGCAGAATTCGTTTTGGTAGATGCACTACTGTACAAGATGTTCGGACATACCATGCGAAACAACCAACCAACTCACTCACTCCCACAGTTTACGCTTTTCTTTTTTACTTCTTTCTTCACAACTTGGAGTACACATGCTGCGGCAAGACATGAAAGATACTTTACAAAGAGTAGGCGTCAGCATAGCTGAACAGACGAGCGCTTACCCTTGCTGTAGGCAACACTGTTTTAGCTGAAAGTGTCGTTGACTGCACATCCAGTTGCTTGTACGCAGACGGTGCAGTGATGACAGTTGCACATCAGTGGAAGTGTGCGACCAAAGTTGTCCAATAGCAGAAATTTTTGCTCTGTGAGGCAGAAACACAGCTGTGACAGGAGAGTTTGCAGTATGCCTGTATGAGTATGAGTATGCCTCTTCAATTTGGCACCCCTGGCAATCATATCTTACTAACGATCTAGAAAGAATCCAAAACCACGCCGCCCGTTTTATTTGCCCCCAGTACTCTAACGATATTAGCGTCATCGAACTAAAAGAATCATTGAACCTGCTGTCACTTGAATCTCCTCGAATAGTTTGTTGGCTCTGCCTTATCCACGCTTTTTTCTATCATTCACAATCACGGCATGCCCTCATACAACCATCACACAGAACTTCATCCCGCATTAACCCCAGCCACCCTATAGCACCAATCAACGGGCGCACCTCAGCCATTGAACAACTCCTCTTTTCCCAATGGAATAACACTATGAAACAGCCTGCCTGATAACATAGTCAGGTGCGGCAACCGCCAAACCTTCCGAAATAAACTTAGCAGTCACATGTCACAATCTGAGTGAATGCAGCTAACACATGCCCTTGTAGATTACTTTTTGGAGCCCTGTTTTTTGCCTTCATGTCTATTGCAACACTTTTTGTGCCACCCCGTTTTTCCTTTTTTTCTTTTTTTCCTGCTGTTTGTGTTCATGGCTGAGAAGAAAATCATACCTTTTACCTTGTAAAATCATACCCCCCCTTATGTAATGCCTTCGGGCCTTTACTAATAAATGAAAATGAAAATAATTTTGAGCTTTTTGCTGTTTCTATTGAAGATGAGTGGTGTGCAGCTCAGGTGACCTAGAGCTTACTCACCATGTTGAAAATGTCTCATCACCTTTGTGTCAGGTACAACAGCTTGAACTGCCGCTAGTTGTATTAGGAAGCAACAAGCCCCACTTCTTAGTCACAAGAAACATTGCTGGGTTCAGTGGTGGTGCAAACCATGACGTGTGGTTGCTGTCTTTGTTTTTCAGGCAGAGGAGTCTCTCCGCAACCTCTCCAGCATCCAGACGGCTGTCGAGGACAGTGTGACCAGTGAGGTGGCCCGCTTCTCTCAGGTGGGTTTTGTGGGGTCTTTGACACATCCCCGCCCTCTGCCATCGTAATTCCACGTGTGTGTTGGTATATAGTACTGTATGGAGTTGTAGTATTTTAATTGGGAAATATGATAAGTGACCACTCAGCGCAGGTGATATGTGCAACGGAAATCTTGTATATGTAACACTGCTTCCTACCTGGCAGATGATGCGAGTTGTCGTGTTGTCTCTGTCCCATTCTTTCCACCAAACACCAGCAGTGGCCCGCACAACCTTGCATTCTTTTCAGTTTTAGATTTATTGTCCTCTTGCTAACTTTAGTGCAGCTCAGTATTGGCAGGGGTGGAACAGCTGCGCCATTTGCGCCACTGAGTGCCAAACTCGTTTACCTGCTCCATCCTGCACGGAACCGCCCCTATTGCACCAAACTCGTTTATCGGCACCGTCCTGCACTGCAGAGCCAGAATTTAGTCTTGAGATATAACTGCAATGATGCCGTGTGCACGAAAACGTGTCTGAAACCTCGCATTTTCAGTTTCATCAATGGTTTTGGTTTCATCAAGGCTATGAGCAGCTATGGAAGTTGCCTTTGCTTAGTTGTGAGGCTGCTGGCACTACACGCCTTCTCCACTTTCAATTTGGATTTATTTCTGTTGCATTTGCACAGTTTTGTTTGCTGATGCCGGCCGGTGCGCCACAGTCAAAAGAAAATGACCAAAAGTGAGGGAAATGTTTGTGTCACATCGTAAAAAGAAAGAAAACAGGATAATATTTCGTGAGTGAAACAGCTGCGCCATTTGTACCATCGAGCGTCATACTTGTTTGCCTGCTCCATACTGTGGCGAACCGCCTGTATTGTGCCGAACTCGTTTATCAGCGCCGTCCTGTGTTGCAGAGCCCAAATTGAGCCTTGAGGTACGACTGCCTTGATGCCCCGTGCTCGAAAACTTGGCTGAAACATTGTGTTTTCGGTTCCAATGCAACTGTAATTACGGTTTCATCAAGGCTATGAATGGCTATGGAAGTTTGCTTTCGCTTAGCTGTAAGGTCACAGGCACAACGCCCCTTCTCCGCGTTGACTTTGGATTTATTCGTGTCACATTTACACAGTTTTGTTTGCCGGTACCGGCCACTGCGCTACAATCAATAGAAAATGGCCAAACGTGAGTGAAATGTTTTTGGGTCATGCCGCAAACCGATAGAAAACAATAATATTTGCATGAAAGGTTGCGGTTTTTTGGAGGTTAACTTCAACTGCATCTTACTGGTACTCACTTACGAGGCAGAAACTTGGAGGCTCACTAAGAGGGTTCAACTTAAATTGAGGACGACTCAGCGAGCAATGGAACGGAAGATGATAGGTGTAATATTAAGGGACAAGAAGACAGCGGAGTGGATCAGGGAACAAACGCGTGCTAAGGACATATTAGTAGAAATTAAAAAGAAATGGGTGTGGGCAGGGTGTGTAATGCAAAGGCAAGATAACTGTCCGTCATTAATTAAGGGTAACAGAGTGGATCCCTAGAGAAGGCAAGCGTGGCAGGGGGCGCCAGAAAGTTAGATGGGCAGATGAGATCAAGGAGTTTGGAGGGATAGATTGGTCGCAGTTAGCGCAGGATTGGGATAATTGGCGATCTATGGAAGAGGCCTTTGCCCTGCAGTGGGAATAGACAAGATGATGATGATGATGACGATGAACTTTAATTTAGTTGACTATTTTTCACGAGCGCTGGTGCATGTATTGAAAAAATAACATGTTGGATGCTTTTTTCTCGCTTGTTAATTCAGTTTGCCTTTATTGTAAGGTAATTACTCATTTTAGCTTATGAACTTTAGGGTTAGCTTTGCTTATGTGGAGGATAGTCCAGCATTGTTTATGCCTTCTAACACGCTCTCTTTACGTAGTTTACAGCATACGTTCGTCGACTCTTGCAAGCCCATGATGGGTGAATACACAGCTTTCTGCTTTGCACGCACTGAAACCGCTATTTGATAGAAAAAAATGTAAGAAAACGCCTTGTTTTACGGAATGCCGCCGTGAGTTCACTTAGCACTGCTGTATACTGGACATGAAGCCAGGCCTGTTAACTGATACTCTTAGACTGCATGTCAAGTTTACCCTTTGAACTTCAGTAATGCGCGCACTCAGTGGGGCTGAAAGGTAGATAACTCCGCATATTGTAAATTTCCTGATATAGTACTACAGTGTAGACCGCTTATAACGTATGTCGCGGGAGCCGCAAAAATCCGCACTATAAGCGGTACCGCACTATAACCAAAACACGCGCGAATTCAACCTCATCGCCACCTATCTCTCAAGTCAACCTATATTTATCATCACTCAAACGCACAGCACTTAAAAACGAAGGCGCGGTTTATATTTCGTGTTATTTTTAACATCAGCCGCTGCTGCAGGGAGAAAGCGCAGTCTCACAAACGGCGAGCGCGGCTTTAACTTCTGTTGTGTTTGTTTTGAAACCATGGCTGCGTTTTTAGCGTCTATGAACAGATGCCGCAAGACGTGATAAGAACCCCAGCGGGATTTTTTTTTTTTTTTACCCCACCTTGTGTTCACGATGCCGAAGGCGGCTGCTTATCAGCGCAACGGAAATCTTCGGCTTCGCCCGGCTCGAATGTTTGGAAAGGGAAAGAGCGGTGGCTTATCAGCAACAACGTTCTAAAGCGTGAACCGCGTGGTAGATTTGGTATCGCGAAAACATGCAGTGCACGCCAGCGCGGATACAACTGGCGTGGTGTGGGCGGCGCGGTAAAAGGCGGCAACATGGCGTCGGCACTGGCCATGAAGCGGTGCAGGCAGTTCCAGTAAGTTCCAGCGACCGCTTCTAACCGCTCGCTGAAATGCCGCACGGGGCGCAAGCGAAGATGCTCATGCAAGAAAGGAGCTAATAATGTGGGCGAAAAGTGGAATATAAACTGCCATCCACGCTGCTTGTGAAAGCGCCCATCAAAAAATACCGCGGTGGTAAGCCTAAACATCTCTGGCGCGGCTAGCCGGCTCGGAGCGCTTCGAATCTCCCGCCATTAGGTACGCGTCTCCCCATTGGTGCAAATCGTCAGGCTCCTCCCACTGCCACGCGAAGAAGCCACCGCGAGCGCGGAATCGTCGACACGAGCACGAAAAAAAAAAAAAAAAAAACGCGCAACGCTGATGTGCACGATTCGTGCGCGAAAACAGGCCATGCGGTTCACGATTAATAAAATCAACTTGCCGCGCGCGGATGGGGAGACTGTCGCTATCTTCCGAGATGCATCAAGCAAGGTCAGTTGTGGTTATCAGGTACGCACGAACTAAAGGGTGCCTATTTTTTTTCTTTGGGTGTCTACGTTAGAGGAGGGCAAGGGGTGCACACTGCGTCAGATGGCCGATTTCACCCTTTCTTTTTTCTTTTGCTACCCTAAAACGATGTCTCAGCTGCGCCGGTCGATCAGCAGACCCGCCGAAAAACCGCACTATAAACGGTATTGTGCTTCGGCCAACCGCATCTTAAGCGGTATGCTTATGCATTGAGTTCTATGGGAGGCAAACCGGTGGTCGCAAAAACCCGCGTTATATCCGGTCCCGCACTATAAGCGGTTACGTTATAAATGGTCTACACTGTAGTACAAAACTGCTTTCTGGTTTGCAGTAGGTTTTAATGCCCGGTAGAATGCCTGATATAGTAGATACAGAGATTAAAGTTAATTGGCAAGGGGCTGGCACAGCAACCTATTTCTGCCGCCTGCCAAACGGTCTTTCTGACTACTCCAAGCCTGCTACAAAAGGCCATTTTGCCTGCTTCAGGGACTGCTTCCAAAGCCATGTACCCTGTTCCACCCCTGCTTCAGTGCCACTGCTTTCATTTGCATAACAGCCAATTGCTTTGCAGCTGCAATGCACAAACGTGAAGTAGGCAAGTGCGTTTACGCAGTTGGCTCGCGCCTGCATACAGCTTTGATGTCTGTGCTGCACTCTTGGCTGTTTTGCTCAGTGGTCATACCCTAACATGCCTGCCCAATTCTTGTATACCTATACCTAGATTTTCATGCCACATTTCTGGTGTAATGTACCCAGTTTATTTTATCATCATTACAAAGGCACTCCCCCTCCTCCCCACGTTGGCAACCAACATTTGGGTTATTTACCTTTGCATAAAGGGCACACCCCCTATGTTTGCTTAGCAAAATGTTGCTAGTAGTCGGCCAGAAAACAGCTTGTTGAGCTAGTTGATTCATTTCTGCTGTAAAAAAGAATAGGACGCTAAACAGACAAAGTGAAGGTATGCACAAACAACACAGAGGTGCCAACTGACAGCTCATTAGGATGTTGGAAGAGGTTGGATGTTGGATGTTGGAGGATGTTGGAATTTGCACCTGTATATGTTCTTCGTTTGATTAGTGCCCTGTTCTTTACAAACCACAAGGACCTTTCTTGCTTATATTGATGGAATTGTGCTGCGTTCTTTGTTGTGTGCCTACGTTGCAGCTTGTTCTAGTTGTAATCCTGCACATTTTTTCAGACCCTAGCTGACCAGAGCGCAAGTGCAGAGAGCCGTCTTGCAGACTGTGTCGGCAGCGTGTCCCAGACAGTCTCTGTTGGCACAGAAGCCCTTCACTGCCAGGCCAAGAAGGCCAAGTCCTCGGCCGACAGCTTGGACAGCGAGGTGGCGGAGACCTGTGACCGCCTCTTGTCTACTTGCCAGCACGGCACAGAGTTGACCGCTGCCGCAAAGGACTCCGCAGGCGCCCTTCAGGCGGGCATTGTGGATGACATGGCCAAGTGTTCCACAGTGGTGTCAGACTTCTTCAGAAACGAGCTCCAGGAGTACACCCCCACCGGTGAGAGAGGACGCCATGGCTGGGAGAAAGCTGCTGCTCTATGCCAATTCCACGAGAATTTAGTCGAACACACTTATTTCACGCCATTGTTTAGAAAAATGAATGCTTAGAAAATTCTCGTGAAAACCCCACTTAAAATATTAGAACAATGTGCTCATGTTCAAGCTTCGTTCGTAGCCTGACATTTGACGTAGCATCAGGGGACTTGTAGAGTACTTTTCCTCAACATGTGTGATGGCTTTGGAATGACCAAGTGTTAACAAAAACCTTGGCAATGCAGATACTTATTGCACTGCATCTATTTCTGGCAGAAACACTATCTAAGCTACTGCAACACTGCCTCCACAAAAACTGCAAACCAACTGATACTACGGACAAGATTTTTGGTGCATGTGCTATGGAATGCTTGGTATTTCAGAGCACAGCTTCACCACCAATGCGAATTGAACGTGCACTTAGTGTCACTAGATTTCTGTTCCCGGCCACAGTGGTTGCTTTTCTGATGGGAGTGTAAACCAAAAACGCCCGTGTGTACGGGATTTCAGCGCACGTTAAAGATCTCCAGGCAGTCAAAAGTAATCCGGAGCCCTTCACTATGGCATGCTTCATTGCCCGTGCTGCGTCAGCGTGTTGAACCCTACAATCAGTAATCAATAGCGTTACTAGATAAGGTATCAGAGTACTGCCATTGAGGCACACAAGTCAGCAATGGCGGCCTTTTTGGTGTTAATCAGTGTTGTGAGATCGCCACATCTACAGCCTTCCGGTTAACTTCAACCCGGTTGTTTGTTAACAACGCAGCTGAAGATGCAGCAAAACGGCATCTTCGCACACAGTTTTGCTGCTGAAATGCTGCTACACGCGTTATCTTTGATTTGGAAGGGCGGCAGTCGCACACAGCCACAGAGTAGAGTGGACAAGTGAAGGCTACCACAGTTGACCGAGTAAAAACACATAAACAACAAAATGGACTGTCGCGGTGTGAACGAATGTCGCGTGATGTGAACTAACCCATGATCATGGCGGCGGCACGAAACTGTAGGAAAGAGGGCTGATACTTGAAACCTTATCTAGTGACACCACGTGCACTGAGTGTTGCTGCGGCAGGTGTCTGCTCTGGGGTCAGTTCCGATGGGAGACTTCACGTAGTAACACTTTTGAGAATTCAGTGGCGGCTGTGACAATGCCTGCACCACAGCGCTGTGGAAATTGCATTGACACTGCACCTTGGGGCAGAATTTGTACATTACTCCTACGATGTGTAAATTATTGATGCAGGTTATACGAGTTTCTTGCATTCTATGGCAAAGTGCAGTACAAGACAATTTTACCCAATAACATGCAGTCGCGAGACTGCAAAATGCTGCTTACAGAAGATGGTCCGTGCGGCTTGCTTAAGACTGTCGCTATCTTCCTGCCCTCACATCACTCACAGCACCAGGTCTGTTACCAGACTGCCTGTTACCAGACTTCCACTTGGTGCAGCAGGCTGCATTTGGTGCCGCAGCTGTTGCAGCAGCAAGTCCCTTGAAAGAGATGAGCTTGCACCAGCATCAGGCGATGTTAGATAAGCCTGCTTTTAGATTTTTATTCACAGCAAGAGAGCTCCACTTAAACTGAAAATTCAGTAGAGGTGATGGTCAAACCTGTTGCATATTATGGCAGGGTTCGCACAGGTCCTTGAAAGCCTTGGAAACCCTTGAATTTAGAAGTGTCAGAGTCAAGGCCTGGAAAGTCCTGGAATTTTTACATGGTCCTTGAAAACCCTTGATTTTTCCGGAGAAAATCAATGGCCCTGTCTTTTTACAAGAATTTAAAGTGTTTATTGTGGATTTTAGGTAAAGAAACATTGTAATAATCGAGTTTAAATGTATTGCGTAAAATTACAAGTTTGGTGGATTTTCATTGTTACAAGGCAACATTGGGAGCAGGCACTTGTCAATCCAATCCATGTCACAATACAAGCAAGTGAAAGCCAGCTTTTGTTGTTTAGCTTGCATCTTACATCTAGTCTGTGGACGCTTGCTCATTGCATGTTTGCTGTGCCTCATATGCTCCATCAGCGTTTGCTTTTACGTGCAACTTGTGGACGTGTACATTGTTCATCCTGCCTTGCAGCAACACCTGCGGATTTAATTTCAGCTGATACTCCTGCTGACAAAGCAGGAGATGCAGGAAACATTAACTAAGTTTTGAAATCAAACAGCCTCAGCAAACACAAAGGAAAAAGAAAAACCTCTAAATACCAGCCATAAGATAACAAATAAAGCCGGGGGAGCATTTACGAACCCTTCAGCACCTATCTAAATGTGCACTAATGTGCTTAAGCATCTTGCAATAAAAACTTTTGCATTGTGGTGGAAAAGTTATAAATAATTCCAGATAAAACATTAGATGGGGACCTTGAAAATGTGTTTTCTGGTCCTTGAAAGTCCTTGAAAACCCTTGAATTTTCGCTTTTGAAGCCTGCACGAACCCTGTATGGGTGTGACCCAGTGGGTGATGCCCCATCAGAGCTGTTGGCCATTAGGCTTTGTGGTGGACCATCTGGCAGCATCGTCAGAGTTCGCCAGCATCAGCAGACAGGCGTAAACTGTATTGGGGTTTTCGTTAATTTCACCGTAACCAACCTAATATTTCATTCTTTACATTCAATAATTCGTTGTGGTGGGGTTCTTTATAACGAGGTTCAACTGTCTTTGAAACCTCCAAATATTTTCGAGTTAAAAAACACAAATACCGCTGTATGATTTGATCGTGAATCGAATATTTTATTATTCACTTTGCCGTTTCAAAGTTGCAAACATTTGCGCAGCCCTAGTGATGGGGCTGCTGTTAAGATGGTGGGAACACTTCTCAGTGGTGTGCAAGGGCTTGTTAACAGCTTTGTTGGACTGCTGAGACTCGGAGAGTTGTAGACAGCCGCAACACCATCAACTAAGCTGCGAAATTTCCTGTGTTCTCCCGTGTCCTTCGGTGTGACCATGTCAGGACACCACGGGGTTTTTCACTTCGAACATCCTTTGTGCCTGTTTTTCCCAGGATCCACTCCACAGAGGCGGGAATACAGGTTTCCGAGGGACTTGCCGCAGACATCGCCGCACGAGCGGATCTTGAATCGGCTTCGCATTCCAGCAGACCTCTCAGCCTCTGAAGCCACTCTGCTGCCAGGCTCCGATCACGTGAGTGTTTAAAAATTTGCGAGCAGCCCCTGCGCGCGTGCGTGCGTGCGCGCGCGCGCACGCACGCACGCACACGCACACACACACACACACACTTGCCTTGGAGACCCTTTGCCATGGAGACCTCTCTCTCTCTCTCTTTATTTCTTTCTTGGCAGTCAGATATGTGACTTAGACACAGGATGCTCAGTGTTTACAAAAAACGTGCTATGGCCAACAAATGCTCTGCTTGCAAGTGGTGCATTTGTCCTTTTTCTCTGGATGTCCATTTCTAGCGGGTTTTTCTTTTTTTTTTTTAATTTTTATAAACGCTGCCTTGCACCAACTAGCTGAACAGCATGTTCTATTGATGTACACATTGCTGCTGAGGTGGGAAATTTAATCTTGGTGGCCACTGCCAGTTTTTTGCTTCCATGACCTATTGGTGTTCCGCGGTATGGTACAGAGCGCAATTTGTGTAGTGCCGAAAGTAAGAGGACATGAGCTCATTTTGATGCCTATTGTGTGCGCCTATTCCAACGTCACTGTACCGACAATACAGTTTTATGGACGATGCTTATGTTTGAACACAGAGGTTTTAGTACAGTTGAACCTCGATATAACGAACCTCGATTTAACGAAATTCGCGATATAACGAATTTTTTCAAGTTTTCTAACAAAATTTTGCTAAATGCATGTATTTTTGTCTCGATTTTACGAAGTAATTTTGTGCGGCGCTTTCGATTTAACGAAGTCACGGCAAGAAAGGAAGAACGAAATTCCGGTCGAGGCACGTTTTATTTTGCCTCTCAGGCCCTACATTGAAAAAATTCAGTACTCAAATTGACTCTTGAAGGCTAAAATGAAAGAAAAGCGGTGAAATCTACGGTTAACAACAATTAAAAGCGAAGAACGAAGCTGCACAAACCGCTAGCGGTCATAGACGGTTTAATAGTGCAGCCACTATTTTGACGTCTCCATCGTTGCCTACGCCAGCGCCCTCTATGCTTAGGCTACCGAAGCCTACTTCAAGCTTTTTTTTTCTACGCGTCATTGCTCACGGTGCTGCTGCGCTAGGTTGTGCTCGCTGATAACCAAATCAATATTTTGTTCGTGCATCGTTAGGTGAGTCTTGTAAGCAGCATGAGCACTCCAAGAGAAAGAAAAGTGTTCCGAACAAGACCCTGAGGAAGCTCGGTGAAACTGACAGCCACCGAAGTGTGATGGATGCCATCGATGTTCTGCGGAGGCACGCAGGTGCACACGAATGTTTAACTCTTTCGGGACCGCCGGAAAAAGTGATGAAAAAGGGAGGTCTCGGTAAAAAATTTTTATTACATCAAGCAAAGATACCATCCTGCTTTAGCATATACCAAAATGCAGCTAATTATATGTTCTTTGACATGCAATACCGTGTTTTACTTCAACACTGACGATAGCACCATGAAAAAATCAGAAAGTAAGAACTTCGCAAAAAAACTACTGAAGAAGATAGAAAAAAGCGTAAATCTAAGAATAATTAAAAAGAATAAAATTATTTCAGGATATACAAAATCTAACACAATGCTTTGTTTATTCATCACGAAAGTTTGATGCGGCTAGGTGTAACTGGTGTTTTGTTTTGTGTGTGATTTCTTTGGCACTAGGGCCATGGCTACGTCGTCGCCCAGGTACACGCCGGGCTCTCCGCTCGGCGAAAACTTTATCCGTTTCTGCGCTGGTGGCAGGAGATCACCACAATAGGTAGTTAACACCCTAGCGAACAGATATAAACTAGCCAGAACATATTTCGAGCGCACATACCTACTCCAGAGCCAATTGAAACCGAAACCAACACCCACCTTTGAGCGCGATTCATGTTCCAGGCTGATCGACACCCGAATCCTCACTTGAGCTGAAATCCGATCTCTAAAGTCGCATTTCGACTCTTCACTGCCACTCTCATCGTCAAAATCCACAGTAGAAGGCAAAGATATGCGAGACAAGACGACGCGGATCTCTTATCGCGCTCGCGCGTGAGTATGTTTACATTCGGAACCACCGCCCGTCAGAATAAAATATCTGATGCGTTGCCGCCTGGCGATAAAAAAAGAAACTTCACAAAAGAGAAAACTATAGTTTTCAAACTATCTCCTAGATGTCGCTAGGTGTTCCATCGAGCGAAAATTTTTATTCTGCAGGCTCGCGAAACCATCGATCATATGTGACCGATGGCCTATAGGAGCGGTCCCGAAAGAGTTAAGACCTTGTTAGCGCTGTCAGCATACGAGCGTCACGTAAAGCCCGCCCTGGTCAAGAAACGCCAAGCACTGCTTACGGACTTCTTCACTACGGCTTGAACATCGAGTGCTGGTGGCAATAAATTGCTCTCTTTGAACGTGGTCATCTTCGTTTCACCAGCGTTCATTAGACAGCTGCGGTGCGGAGAAATCAGTTTCGTAAGGGCTCAGTGGGCATAAAAGTAATTGCTTAATCGAATTTGGCCGGAAGATTTTTAATGTAAGCTTTCCGCTTTCCGGATCACGTAAGCGCTGCTCCACACAGTGAAGCGGTCCGCGTGTACTCCGCTCAACTCGCAATCATGGTTTTATCTCGAGTGTTGTGGTTGAATCACGCGCCCATACTGCGGAGCCCTTGTACATGAAAAAAGTATTTCGAAAGTTTCATAGCAGCCTTCCGCTGTTGGCCCGCCGCGCCTAAGCCTACCACTGAATGGACGAAAAGAGGCGTAACTTCGAACGAGCACCTCGGCGGGGTGAAGTTCACGGGACATGGACGCGGGTTCAATTGACTAACAGCGGCATTTAGTAGTGACCGAAATGAAAAAAGAAAAAGTGGAAACCTAGTCTGCTATCATATTTAATGAGGCGTTGCGGAAAAAGCACCGGTTTTACGATGACACATGAACTACCGTCGGCTATCCGAATTCCATTGCCCAAGTGTTGAAACTCTTAATTCACACAATTTTCGCGGCCAGTTTTAGTACAAATTTCGCTTTAATTGGAGAGGTAACTACATAGCAGTTGTTGCCTGGCGAGGGCCAAAGTGTTAAAACCCCAATAACTGGTTAAATGAACTGTAAAATCGAAACCTCGATTTTACGAAATTCTCGATTTAACGAAATTTGCGGCCCCAAGTACGACTTCGTTATATCGAGGTTTAACTGTAGTAGTGTGTAGATGAAAATGGTGGTGCTGAGTTGGTTTTGTGTAAAGGCTTTTCTCTTTTTATCTTTCTTCCCCCCCCCCCCCCCTCTTCTTGTTCTTACAGGTTTCCCTGAGTGGTTCGTCGTTGAAAGAACAGTCATCCTCCTCGTCATCGACAGAGTCCCTGGCATCAAACCCAGCGGTAAGGCTGCCATCTCCACTCCCCACCTCAAGATTATGCCCAGGGTGTCTAGCGACTGGGAAAGCTGCGAAAACAGGGGAAAGTCAGGGAATTTTGCGCCACCGGGAAAAGTGAGGCAATTGTCAGGGAATTTTTCGATCAAGTAGTACCAGTCAGGGAAAACCACTTCGGGGCCTGCCCACAGTTTCAGAATAGGGGAAACCAGTGTTGCGGGCCCCCAAGAAGTTACCGAACGCAACATGTTCACGCGCGACGAAATCGTGAACCGCGTGAAACGTTTTCTGGCTTTTCTGCAAGGGAAAACCACCCGCACGGTGCGTGCCGAGCGGCAGGCGCCGGCAACATGGCGGCTGCACCGGCCACGGAGTAGTGCGAAAGCTCCATCGACCGCTTCTAACCGCTCTTTAAAACGCTACTCAAGGCACAAACGTACTTGCTTGTGCAGGAAAGGAGCCACCGCAGACACGAAATCGTCGACGCAGCCGTGAAAATACCGCGCACGAATCGCGTGAACCGCACGACTCGCCGTGCGGTTCACGCCATAGAGTTAAGGTTCACGCAGCTCGCAGCTGGTTTTGGTTGCTGGTTGCACTTGCGCAGAGGGGCGATGTAGGTGGTGCCCAAATCGCACGCACAATGCGCTTTTTTTTTTTTTTTTTCCAGCGAATTTTAAAAGTCTGCTTTTTGAAAGCTAATCTTGAAAGAACTTCTTTCGTATGACATCAGGAGCCAGAATTATCTAATCAAAAAGGAACATGACGTGGTTTAGCGTGAACCGCGTGGGGCATTTTCTGCTCGCGAAAATGCGCCGCGCACGTCACAGACGCTCTGCCGCTGCCGCGGAACCAGGCGGAACCGCCTGCATGCTGCGCGCGGTGCTGCCGGCAGCGGAAACATGGCGGTGGCTTCAACTGCGAAATGGTGACAGGAGCTCGAGCGACCGCTTCTAAGCATTCTCTGCAATGCCACACAAGGCACGCACGGAGTTGCTTGTGAGGTAAAGGAGCTTATAATGTGGGCGAAAACGGTACTATAAAACATCATCCGCGCCGCTAGTGAAAGCGCCCATGCAATATCTGCCGGGGTGGTAAGCCTAAACATCTGTAGCGGGGCTATCCGGCTGTCTTGAGACCTTCGATACTTCCGCCATGAGGCGTGCGGCTCTCCATTGGCGCAAGTCGGCAGGCTTCTCCCACTGCCTCGCGCAGCGCGCGTCATTTTCTGAGCGAGGCAGAAGCTGCCGCGCGCGCGAATCGTCGACGTGGGCGTAAAAAAATCGCTCGCACAACGCCGACGCGCCCGAATCGCGTGCAAAAACGCACCATGCGGTTCACGTTGCATGTTGAGCCAGGACAATAAAAAAAAGCAAAAGGTGCTCGCTGAAGCACAACCTGAAGCTTCTATCCCGCAAGATGAAATAAACTCTCCGAAGCCGTAACAGAGGGCAAGCAAACCTCAAACTGAACAAGCAAACTGAATTTAATCAAAGTGCATTTTGAGAATTAGGGCACTTGCAACAAATGTGTTTTTCCTTGATAGAATGTGTTTTGTATATGCTTTTTATATGCTTCACCGACCATTTCCACAGAATGGCGCCTGTTGTATAGGTCAGGGAATTTCATTTCAAATGGTCATGGAAAACATGGAATAGTCAGGGAAATTGAATTAGGCAATTTGCTAGACACCCTGCGGCGCATCTCGGTTCTGTTCCCGTGGCATTTCAGAGCACAGCTTCACCAAGAGGCGGATGATGTGCTGTCAAAACAGAAGAGGCTCCAAAATTGTAGGCGTTCCAGCAATGGCATTGTGCAACAGTGGAACACAGGCTGTGCGGCAGCGAATGCCTACAGATTCTTGCCACTCTGTTTGCAGTTGGGCCTGTAGAAAAAGTGTGGAATTCATGATAGGTTAGGCAGCTTTCCTGCGAGGCCATTGCAGGATGCACAGTTACAGCATTGTTATGCTAGTTGGCTTTGTTCTTGTTTGCCTAAAAAGAGGCACAGTGTCTCGCTGATCTGCTTTTTGGCTTAGATTGATTGATAAACATAGGGCAAGCAGCGTTACAATATACAGTGTAGACCGCTTATAACGTATGTCGCGGGAGCCGCAAAAATCCGCATTATAAGCGGTACCGCACTATAACCAAAACACGCGCGAATTCAACCCCATCGCCACCTATCTCTCAAGTCAACCTATATTTATCATCACTCAAACGCGCAGCACTTAAAAACGAAGGCACGGCCTATATTTCGTATTATTTTTAACATCAGCCGTTGCTGCAGGGCAAAAGCGCAGTCTCACAAACGGCGAGCGCGGCTTTAACTTCCGTTGTGTTTGTTTTGAAAGACCATGGCTGCGTTTTTAGCGTCTATGAACAGATGCCGCAAGACGTGATAAGAACGCCAGCGGGATTTTTTTTTTTTTTTTTGCCCCACCTTGTGTTCACGATGCTGAAGGCGGCTGCTTATCAGCGCAACGTACTGGTGGTGGAAATCTTCGGCTTCGCGCGGCCCGAATGTTCGGAAAGGGAAAGAGCGGTGGCTTATCTGCAACAACGTTCTAAAGGGTGAACCGCGTGGTAGATTTGGTATCGCGAAAACGTGCAGTGCACGCCAGAGCGGATAAACTGGCGTGGTGTGGGCGGCGCGGTAAGAGGCGGCAACATGGCGTCGGCACTGGCCGTGAAGCGGTGCAGGCAGTTCCAGCAAGTTCCAGCGACCGCTTCTAACCGCTCACTGAAATGCCGCACGGGGCGCAAGAGAAGATGCTCATGCAAGAAAAGAGCTAATAATGTTGGCGAAAAGTGGAATATAAACTGCCATCCACGCTGCTTGTGAAAGCGCCCATCAAAAAATAACGCGGTGGTAAGCCTAAACATCTCTGGCGCGGCTTGCCGGCTCGGAGCGCTTCGAATCTCCCGCCATTAGGTACGCGTCTCCACATTGGTGCAAGTCGTCAGGCTCCTCCCACTGCCACGCGAAGAAGCCACCGCGAGCGCGGAATCGTCGATACGAGCACGAAAAAAAAAAAAAAAAAAAATGACGCGCAACGCCGATGTGCACGATTGTGCGCGAAAACGGGCCATGCGGTTCACGGCTAATAAAATCAACTTGCCGCGCGCGGTGGGGAGTCTGTCGCTATCTTCCGAGGTGTATCAAGCAAGGTCAGTTGTGGTTATCAGGTACGCGCGAACTAAAGGGTGCCTATTTTTTTTTTCTTTGGGTGTCTACGTTAGAGGAGGGCAAGGGGTGCACGCTGCGTCAGATGGCCGATTTCATCCTTTCTTTTTTCTTTTGCTACCCTAAAACGATGCCTCAGCTGCGCCGGTCAATCAGCAGACCCGCCGAAAAACCGCACTATAAACGGTATTGTGCTTCGGCCAACCGCATCTTAAGCGGTATGCTTATGCATTGAGTTCTATGGGAGGCAAACCGGTGGTCGCAAAAACCCGCGTTATATCCGGTCCCGCACTATAAGCGGTTACGTTATAAATGGTCTACACTGTACCTTATGACTATATTCTGCCTTACAACCACACTCAAAATTTGAATGTTACATTCTGAATCCCTGCATACTTTAATGCTGGCCTTTAGGCTGTTCCGCTAGCCACCCAGCTCGGAAAGAAGTTTTCTGGTGTGCAGTGGAAAGAGGTGGTCGCTCAGGGCATTCCTTATACAGGGTTCGCACAGGTTCTTGAAAACCTTGAAAACCCTTGAATTTTGAAGTGCCAATTTCGAGGCCTTGAAAGTCCTGGAATTTTTTAATGGTCCTTGAAAACCCCTGATTTTCCTGGAGAGAATCAATGGCCCCATCTTTTCACAAGAATGTAAAGTGTTTGTCGTGGATTTTAGATGTTAAAAAAATGTAAAGAAACATTGTAACAATCAAGTTTCAGTGTATTGCGTGAAATTGCAACAAGTTTGGTGGATTTTCATTATTACAAGGCAACATT
Organism: Haemaphysalis longicornis; assembly: GCF_048455015.1. Lineage (NCBI taxonomy): Eukaryota > Metazoa > Arthropoda > Arachnida > Ixodida > Ixodidae > Haemaphysalis > Haemaphysalis longicornis. The sequence continues at coordinate 34,761,621 of NW_027526460.1, forward strand.
GCGAGCAGGCACTTCTCAATCCAATCCATGTCAGCATACAGTCCAGTGAAAGCCGGCTTGTGTTCTCTATCTTGCGTCTTCCATCTATCCTGTGGACGCTTGCTCATTGCATGTTTGCTGTGCCTCATATGCTCCATCTGTGTTTGTGTTTATGTGCAAATGGTGGGCATGTACATAGTTTGACCTGCGTTGCAGCAACAGTCGCTGATTTAATTTCAGCTGATGCCCTTGCTGACAAAGGAGGAGACGCAGGCAGCATTAATGAAGTTTTGAAATCAAACAGCCTGACCAAAACAGCAAGAAAAAAGGAAAACCGCTAAACAACCATGACATAAAAAAGCCGGGGGAGCATTCACGAACCCGTTAGCGCCTATCTAAATGTCCATTAATGTGCTTAGGTATTGTGGAATTAAAAACTTTTGCATTGTGTTGAAAAAGTTATAAATAATCCCAGATAAAGCATTAGATGAGGACCTTGAAAACGTGTTTTGTGGTCCTTGAAAACCCTTGAATATTTGCTTTTGAAGCCTGTACGAACCCTGCTTAAACGTTTCCTTTATCTCTTCAGCTTCTGATAAAGACGTGTGGGGCTTTCGCTTTGGCTCCAATCAGTTGATCCCCATCATAGGCCTGCACGTTGCAATCACGTGCATGTTGACGCCCATGTGCAGCGGCATAGGGAGAAGCTGGCAGTCTCAGTGAGGCATCCCAAGCGACTAGCTGACTGCAGTGGGATCTCGTTAAACAGTAACCGCATAAGCCGTAGTTTCTTTTTTATGTAGTTATGCCGAATCCCCGTCTCGGTTTCTTTTTAACCCAATGCATTCGTATAAACGGCAGTGCCGGTTAGTGCGCACTTCCTTCGCGTCCCCGTTAGGTACGGTTCAACGAGGTTACACTATACTTCACAGCACTTGAAAAGACAATCTTTAGGGTTATTTTATTTATTGTTAGTCTCTTCTGGTCCTCTTTCTATATTACTTTTTTATGCCCCGTTGGTTTCATTCTGCAGTGTTTTTCTTGGCCTTGTTTTGTGCCCCCCCCCCTTTTTGTTCACTTTGAAGATGTGCACAAAATATGTGCACTTTTTGATGACACCACTCAAGCTTTTTTGTTCTTTTTCCCTGACAAAAGGATGCCCCAAATGTTGAAGTTCCTTCTAATCAGTAGCCCCTGCTTTCTCCGATCGTGCAGGCAGTGCAGGGGTGCTGTTTAATAGCTATTAACGGCTACCTGTGGCACGCACCCACCTTCAGTAAACTTTTTTTTTTTTTTTTTTTTTTCCACTCAGCTTTTGTTGGTTTTTTGCCCCCTGTTGCAGCTTGACAACAAGGAGAATGTCTGCCGGATCGGCAAGCCACGGAAGGTTCAGCATCAAGCAAAGAAGCAGCTTGTGTCAAGGAACACCTAACTCTCCTTTTGCTTCGCGTGCCATGCAAGTGATTGGGCACCCTACCACCCCTCCCCCCCTTTTTTTTTAGTTTTAAATCTGACCTGCACAGCAGTTGCTGGCAATTTTTGATGTGAATACCTACAATATTTTTTTCTTTTTCTGTGAATTGACAGTGGCACATATCTTCCCACTATGGATAAAATGGGCCACACAACAGCAAGCCACGGAGCAACTTGTAATGAGGATGACTCATGTATAATGCAAGTTATTGCTTACCTTTCTTTTTTTTTTCCCCTTTCACCTTTGACCTGCACAGCAACTGCTGGTGCTTTTTTTTAACATGTATGCGCTGCAACACTTTTTAGTAAATTGACCACACCCAGTATCATTCCAAGCTAGACCGTGTGAATAAAATATGCTGCTTAGTTTACAGGTCAATTACCGGTCTTTTTTTATTTTTAATTTCAGTGTGCTACAGGGCTTTTATATTACATTTTGTGAATTGATGGTGGGTTTTGTCCTCAATATTATGACTGTATGAATAAAATTTTCCTCTTTTCATTGGATTAAATTGCCCCTTGTTAAGGTCATAACACAATTTTTGAAGCCTTGCTTGTATTGTGGTGCATTACGCTTTTTACCCATTATTTGCAACATTTGTGTGTGCAGACATTACTTTAAATGTATCAACGAGACAATTAAGTTGAATTCTTTCATATTCCATTTTATTACTGCAAAGTGTAACTGCGACACTTTATTAAGGATGGGTATGTCATTTGCACATATTACTGTATAGAGGGCTCCCTGTAACGACCTGACCAATAAATCAGTGTCTTGCAGATTGTCATTTTCTCTTTGCTTCTCTTCGCCCTTCTCAGGGTTTTGTTTATGTTGAGGCTGCTAGTGGCTGCACTCATCAGATATGCCAATTTCTTGGCACTTCTTGCAGTCTCCTGATGGCTTTACATTCCTAAAAATTGCTTGAACCATGGTAGGTCAAAGTTTCATACTACATTCCTAACAGAGATAAACTTGTTCCAATTGGCTATAAAGATTTCCAGCTATATATCCTGCTGGAATGTGCAATACCAGTCTAGCGTAACGTTTTATTCTAGCTGAAAATTCAAGAGCCCCATATTTTCATGCTGAAAATAGATGGCAAAAAAGGACTCATTTTAGCTGGAAAACTGCCCCAATGGCTAGTCTGCTGGAAGGGTTAAATTTGAGCTTTAATATCTGCATAAAATTTACTTCAGCCCCGCTTAGAACACTTTGAAATGGTATATGTATTCAAGCGTTTCGTATAAAAAAAAGAATTGGCACGAGAAAAAGTGTATTTAGCAAACTGATGTAGCAGTAGTTATTTGCCCGAATTTTGGCAATAATTAGAATGTGTGTGTGAATACTTGGCTTGTATTACCGTGATAAATTAAAATATGAACAATGGCCCATGTTGTTTTCTGTACATGCTGCACCCCCTGGCGACAGGCTGTGTATGCACAGCAAGTATAAGGTTGGCAAAGCCCTCTGGCACCTTATTATTACTGCGCAGGCACAGCCCCTTGCTTAGAATGCAGATCATATACTAAAAACCACGTGCACTGTTCGTGTCTCAGTTCATCACGATTGGCCTTCCTGGTGCATTGCTAAAAGCTTTCTAGGTGCTGCTCAAGATAAGAGCAGCAGATAGGTTCACAACCTTCTATTGTGCACCAAAAGGCAGGTAAGTGAGACCTAAGAAATGAAATGATGCCGTAGCACTGGGAGGGAGGGAAACGAAGTGGCCGGGCATTAATTCAAATTGATTTTGCTTTGGTGAAAAAATTCTGGACAATTTTATGCGAATATCAAGGTGCACTGCAAAACCGTTTTGCACATGCAACACAATTGCTCAGCAAGTTGCCATAATTTTGCGCCTCCTTTTACTGCGAAGCAGGTTATGTATATCCCCCCTTTTTTTCATTCCAGTGAATCTGCTTTACTCGGTGCCGCTCCAGGGCTTCTCCTAGCCCCTGCCGACTTCTCTTTCACAACTGCTATTCCCCTCGCCACCACCTATGCCTTGTTCACAATTTGTGCAATGGACTGGCACATGATTGTGGAGAATCAACAGAAGTGCGAATCTCCACTGCCATTGCCGCCTCAAATTCCACCTTGACACATGATTGTGGAGAATCAACAGAAGCGCGAATCTCCGCTGCCATTGCCGCCTCAAATTCCACCTCGCCGAGTAGCTGTGAATCCCTTCCAGTTGAAGAGCAACTTGTTTGGTTGGAATGCTGCCATGAGCCCATAATTCAGCTTGAAAAGCTTTTCGACAGTATATTTCACACCTAAGTATGCGCCCACCACAAGTTGCCATTACGCGTGCACCAATTGGGGTGGAAGGAGAGGGCATGCACGCACACCTGCGCTTCACGCCACTACCGATGACATGCCCATCGTGCTGGTGGGAGATTTAAACATGGAAATCTCATGGCTCAATACACCCTGTCAGCTGTCCGTAATCGAGATGTTTCGGTCTGGGTCGGTGTGTTACACAGTAAGAGGCCTATGGCGCGGGAAGGGAAACGGACCTGTGTTTGTCCGCTAGAGTAAAGTTCGAGGTCTTCCAGGTTTTATCTTGCTATGTTAGAGACACATGCCAATCACTCTAAGGAAGAAAAGCGCGAATTGAAGAAATGTCCTCCTGAACATAAGCGCAAATGGGTGCGAAAACAATGGAATGCCACTGTTGCCGCCTCAAGTTCCAGCTCGTTGAGTAGCTGCGAATCCCTCCCTCCCAGAGGAACAGCAACTTACCCGATTGGAACGCCGGCGTGAGCCAATATTGCTTGTTCAGCTTAAAGGGCTTTCAGAGCGGCATTTTCTCACTTATTAGCACATTCACATAACCCGTTGCCACGTGCACGGGTTGTGGGTGGAGGGAGCGGGAGGGGGCATGCATGTGCATGCTCTTACATATGACATGTTAGTTATGCTGGCCGGAGGTTCAAAAGTGGACGTCAAACGACCCAATGCAACCTGTGGGCGAAAGTGACATTCTGACCAGCCGGGCGCTTGGTCCGCCAGCCAGCCACGCAGTTGGGGAAGTGTAGAAGCCTCGCAGTAATGGTCGTGCTCTTCTCACTTTCACTTTTAAATTTGCCAATTTTTGCTGGCCATTTGCAGCATGTGCATGTGTACTTTAGATGCAATATACTGCATCTTGCAGTCTTTTTAGGCAGAGTATACGGGAATAGGGTTTTCAGGAGGTCAAAATTTTCCCTGCAGATAGTAAGGAAAAGTGTATAGCAGTGTGAACAGTGGCATATGCGGCGGCTGCCCTTTCAAAAAGGGCAGCAAGAAATTTTGAAAGGAGAAAAAAGTTAAAAGAAACAAGGAGAAAAGCCAAAGAATCAATTCAAAATTAAAAGTAAAAAAACTTTGGTGTATCGTGTGCTTTCAGCATACGCAACAAAACCTTCAAGAGTGGTTTGTTCCTTTTTGGAAGGGAACATTGCAAACTGGCTAGTGGTGAGAGCAAATACTAAAGCCGAATGTAGTAGGTCTCGTGGGGTTTAGTTATGGGCAGTTATGTAATGGTAGACACCCTAGTAATGGTGAGCAGTGACTTGCCATAGTGGCTCAGTGGCTAATTCCAGGGATGTGGGACTGATCCTGGCCGTGACTGCTGCTTTTCAGAGGGAGGCGAAATGCGAAAGTGCCCGCATGTCGAGATTTTAAGGAGACCCCCACGTGGTCAAAATTAATCTGAAGCCTCCCACTACGGCACGCCTCAGAGTCAGGTGTAGCTTCAGTACGTTGAGCACCATAATTAGAAATTAACGATAGGCGGCATTGGTGACCTGGTACACCAGCAAGTGTAGATGTAGATCATCGGTAAGGAAACAAAAACAAGCAAAACAAAGCTGCCCAATTTGGCTACTCATAGCCACATCGGGCTATTAAAAAAAACTCAAAATGACGCCACAAAATCACAAAGGATGTGTAGTCCTACAACCTCAACCAATTAACCCAAAGAAATACTGAAAGTGCTTAAAGGCTAAGTGCACTCAAATTTCACCTCGGCCAAATTTACTTTGAACGTACAGTACGTACCACCAAACTGACTGGGACATGACTGATAGCCCCATGAAATGCATCGCTAATTCGTTAGAAACATTTAAAATAGCTCGGTCGCAGCCGATGCTGCATGTGCCAGCGGATCGTGCAAACAGCCATAAAGTGGAAGTGACATTGCAGTCGGCTGGGTGCCTCTTCCTAACAGCCAGCCAGAAGAACCGGTAAAGCTCCACTGCGCGTGCTTCTCCTAAGACCGCTGCAAGGGTGAAGCGTTGTGTGCAGGTTTGCTGCAGCCGCTCACTTGCTGGCTGGAAAGTCGCTTCAGCCTCGCTGTTCTCAATTTTGGTTTCAAAACCTCTGATTTTTGCTGGTTGTTTGTGCCATGGATACGCATATTTAAGCTGTCATATTTTGTATCTTGCAGTCTTTTTATGCAGAATATACAGTAACGTTTTCAAGAGGTTGAAATGTTGAGTGCAGTTGGCCTTTAAGGCTGCTTTCATGGTCTGAATGTGAAAGCATTATGGCAATTGGTACATTGGCTGTGGGCTTCCGATGGCAGCTGTCATCTTCACTAGCCAATCTCCTCGAGTGGGTATGTAGGTGTGGAATAAGAGGACCAAGGGCCGAGATGTCCCGGTGATTCGATGGTGCTTCTATTTACAAAGATGGTGACTGATGACGATGAAGCAGCTCGAGCGAAAGCTGCTCACGCGACTACGGGCACCGATGATGGTGATCACATCGGTGCAGCAATAATGACACCTATAATGTTTCTACAGTAGGCATTTACACGGACTCAACGACGGCGATACGTGATCTATGTCGCGTTGCGCGTAGCACCAGCATGTCGGCACGTATTCACGCGATCCTGGACACATACCCATGCCCTGTGCGTGTATTGTGGGTTCGCCGGGACATGCTTCCTGCCCACATAGCGGCGGATCGCGCCTGTCGCCGTATAGACCTACAAAGGCCGCTGCCACTTCTTCCGGTGTCCACCCGAGAAGAACTGCTGGTGGAAAAGGAGAACCTCCGCCGCGCCACGCGTGCTTTACTTCCACCGCGTGGAACCGACCTCCCCAGTGGGCTCGCTCGCTGGGAGGAGGTCCTGCTGCCGAGGCTTCGAGTTGGGGTGGCATTATCCCCAGCAGTGACCCACGCTTGGCCTGCCCGCTATCACGCACCGTTTGCGGACACCTGTCCCTTTTGTACGGTCCCTGCGTCTGAAGCCGACACGAGCCACCTTCTATGGACCTGCCCTGCCCTTCAAACCTCTCGCCTGCAACACCTCCGGGGCACAGGGCTCCATCCTGGGAGACCCCCTGATCTACAGCGGTGGATATGGGGCCTCAGTACCGGTCTCTGTTGACGTTTCTGCGTGAAACCAATGTAATGTTGTATATATGACTGTTATGCCGTAAGGCAAACTCTCGAAAAAAAAAAAAAAGTAGGCATTTGGGCAATGTATGTTAGCATTGCAGCCAGATGGGAATTTGTGAATACGCATGATTCCTTCAAATAAATACGCATGATTCCTTCAAAGAAGCAGGGTTTGCAAAGCAAAGCAGCAGCTTCTAGAAGGCAGCCACAGCTCACTTCTAAGAATGTGTTGTTAGTGATAATGGAGGAGGAGAAACTTATTTTAAAGAAATGCTCTAGGTGCGATTTGTGCTAATGAAAAGAACTTCTGCTCTCACTTTGGCTTCTCACTATCACGGCTAAAAAGTGAACCACCCTGGTACTAAAGGGTATCCAACAGAACATTTAGGATCAGATGCAAATTGATGTTTGTATTTTAAGTTGTTACTAAGGGTCGAAGGCTACAGCAGAGGTCAGGTCAGGTAAACTTTAATGCCAAGTGCTGTGTATAAAGGGCTGATTTCTAACAGAGTGGTGCCTGTTACATGCAGAACAGTCCATAATTACAGTTTTTTAGATATACGAGGCAGGAAGAATTTGGACTCTGCAGTGTTTATTGCAACTTTGAATGCCAAACTCAACTGGAAGACAGTGTCAATAAGAGAAGGCTGCAGACAAACGAACACCAAAAGGCTGACAAACGCATTGGTAGTGGAAGCGTGTGAAGAAAATCAAAAGGAAAATGTGGACAACCCAGCCCCACAGGAAAGCAATATAAACCGGAAAAGAAAGGAAACGCAACAGTGCAATGAAAAAGAAGACTCGTACCACCTGAACAAATAAACACAAAAAACACACGAAACAGAAAACAAAACAAAGGTTAGGTGTAAAAAAAGTGTGCAGCAAATGAATGAAAAAAGAAAAAAAAAACAGTGTCACCACAGGCCTAGAGTTCGTTCTCGAGCCCTCTCACAACTGGCCGCAGTTGCTGACGGTGATCTTCTTGGATGTCTTGCCCGACTCCGAGCCGTAGGCCTCGACCCTCCTAACGACGTCCATGCCCTCGACGACGCTGCCGAACACCACGTGCTTGCCGTCCAGCCAGCTCGTCTTGGCCGTGGTGAGAAAGAACTGAGAGCCGTTAGTGTTGGGGCCAGCGTTCGCCATGGAGAGGATGCCCGGGCCCGTGTGCTTGAGCTGGAAGTTTTCATCCTGGAACTTGTTCCCGTAGATGGACTTTCCTCCGGTGCCGTTGTGGTTGGTGAAGTCGCCGCCCTGGCACATGAAGTTGGGGATGACTCGGTGGAAGGTTGAGCCTTTGTAGCCGAATCCCATCTCGCCGGTGCAGAGGGCCCGGAAGTTCTCGGCTGTCTTGGGCACCACGTCGGCGCGTAGGTTCATGATGATGCGCCCCAGCGGCTCGCCGCCGGCCTCGATGTCGAAGAAGACCTTTGGGTTGCTCATCGCTGCGCCCGGTCTAGCAAGCCTACCTCGCTGTTGGGATGACTCGCTGCGCTCTCCGAGGCGGCGGGATACGGTGACGTGGACAACCGCGTTCGATGGCTGCTGCTCGTTCTCTGCGCACTAGCCGAACCCGAAGTGCGAGGGGTCGTGGTGGAAGAAGACAGACGTAGACGCTGAGAACAAGGAGGATTTGCAAGCACGTGCAGCAGCCGCGGGAAATAGTCAAACCCGCGCAACAAAAAGACATAAAAAAGATAACGATGCCCCACGTTGCCAGAAGAATTTTTTTGCCAGGTGAACACGGCCAGTGCGTTCACAAACTGTTCAGGTGTTTATTGCAAAACAACATAAATCAAAGGCTAAGATACTCAAGAACTTGTGTCATTAATGCTACTGTGAAGGTTAATTATATTTGCACTTGTGCAGAAGCAAAACTGGGGTGTACCGCGCCTACAGTTTCAGTTTCGGTATCGTTTTCAGGTGTACCCGGTGAATTTTTCTGTGGTCGAAATTTACATTGGCGGCCGCTGTTAGTGCTGTTATTCCTTGCCTGTAGGATCTTTTACAGCAAGAAAGAGATTGATATCGCATAAACACAATCTGAAGTTCGCAAACTGTGCCACTCCAATGAAATGAAAGGCGCCGGTGCACCACGCTAATTGCTAAAATAGAGCAGTGAAACTCGTTTCGTCCATGTGGCTACTGTAGAATACGGCACAGAGCGGCCATGGCTGTTGTTTGGGCGCATGTGTATGCGCGTGCGTGCGCGCACGCTCGAAATAACAAACTAAACCCAGTTCTACCCAGAGTGAAATTGCTGAAACGGCGGAGCTGTGGGCAGTCTTTATGGAGATTCCGTTAATAAAGCTTTAGCTTCGTCCTTATGCGTAATGTACCGGTCAGTGTCGTCTCAGCGGCAAATTGTCATTTGTTTGCGGATAGTTTTGGTAAAACAACAGTTACAGCCGTTTTCTGCAGCCATGCTCTCTTCATAGATGGCCATATACAGCAGACAGTAATTGTACCCGCCGCGGTGGCTCAGTGGCTAAGGCGTTGCGCTGCTGAGCACAAGGTCGCGGGTTCGATTCCCGGCCGCTTTTCTGATGGAGGCGAAAAGCAAGAGCGCCCGTGTGTACGAGATTTCGGTGCACGTTAAAGATCCCCGGCTGGTCAAAATTAATCCGGAGCCCTCCACTACGGCGCGCCTCATCGCCTTCGTTGCGTCGGCGCGTTAAAACCCTACAATCAATCAGCAGACAGTAATTGTAACGCTTACAACTTCGTAGTGAACTAATTATGACAAGTGAATGAAACTCGGCTTAATGGCAATTGTCATACAATTTGTTTCGGAATACTTTCGATAACGCAAGAGTTTTCTGTAATCCTACTCCCTTTGGAGATGCTTCACTGCGCAACAGAAAATGTGGGAAAGCCTGCTTACACATTCCAAGCTTACAGCGATTCCTTCACCTTTGAACACAAATGCCTTGCTAGGGAGACATCTTCTCAGGGGCTATACAAGCCGTCTTATGTCAAAATATAGAGGTCCCAAGTATTTTATTTTTATGATTTTTTTTCTATACTGGGAACCGGTTTTTGCGCGGCGGAGAAACCTGCTCCAGAGAGAGCATGACACGACACCAGCAAAGACTGTCGTCTGGGCCAGCCCTTGAACAGCGCCGCTGTTAAATCAATTACCAGCTTCTTCGGTCGATTTCGCATGTTCTTCCGTACGTGAACTGTTGAGGGACCTCGAGGACAAGGAGGCATCGAAGTAGCGGGAATTTTGAGAGTTTCCGGCATACCGTCTCCACTCTGGCTTGTTGTCGATTGTGCACGTCTGACTCTTGGTTCTTGGATATACGACGGCATTATGATAATGCAGTTTATGAACTCGCGCCTGAAAATTGATTAATTGCTCATCTTTTCCTTTGTGAATTTCATATTAATTACTGTCATTACCTTTAATTACTAGCGTCAAGCACCAACAATTTGCATTAGAAATGTGTGCGTTCTTTACATCTGCAATGAATTAATTTTACCCCTCAAACATGCAGTTTGTACCGCGAGAAAAAAATACAAGCAACAGCGCAGAAAAGAGTTACGATAGAGGCGACAGAATCGTGCCACAAAAGAATTGTTGAAACTGCCGAGCATTTAAAATAGCTAGCGAGGTTTTTTTTTTTTTTTTTTTTTTTTTCACGTTCTCCCGCGGACCACATTCGCTGTGACTTTTCTGATGGAGGCGAAAAGCAAAAACTCCCGAGTGTACGAGATTTCGGCACACGTTAAAGATCCCCAGATGGTCAGAATTAATCCGGAGCCCATCGGAGCCCCCCACTATACGGCGCGCCTCATCGCCTGCGTCACGTCGTAGCGCTAAACCTTCAATCAGTCAACATTCGCTGTGCCCAAGCTTCCGTTCTCCGCTCGGTTTGGTTCGGAGCAGGTCGTGGTTTCGCTGATCTGCTCGACTGATAGACGCTCCGCTGACTCACTGCCTTCGCAACGCGCTGGTCTTCGTTTTGTGGCAATGATACTGTCCCCTAATCGTGCTGTGCATTTTCTTTTCTTGGGGGAGGGGCTGCGTAAGTGTATTAAAAGTATATCATCTGCCCTGTGGAATAACGCCGTTTGCCTTCTGCAACGAGCCACTAAGACGTAAGTCACCAATTTATTTAATTCTCGAGAGCGCGGTAAGCGATCGCTTTCATTCGTTCCCGCCTGAACTTTCGCTGTGTTTTAGAGGGGTTGTCGCGCTTGAGTTCTACGTACTGTTGGTCCTCATATTTTTCGTGTGGCGCCAGTTCTACCGATCACATGGAGCCCAGTTCTTTAACACGGCGCAAAGCGACACGCGCTGCCCCCTGTCATTTTGCTTGGGACATTGCGCCCTGCTGCTGGTGCTCCGGAGTACCATTTTGCCTGCTTTCCGCCCCTCGAAGTGAAGGCCCCAACCCCAGAACACATCCATTTGCATGGCGCTACCCCGTCGCTTCAGAACGTCGCGGCCCGTTGTTTTAGAGAATTGGGCCCGAGCTCTTTCTCTTTTGAACAAGCTACCATGCTAGCACTACAATTCTACAGTCGTGGTGAATTATGGGTAAAATCGCACCTTGCCGTCCCTCCGAGCAGACGGCCGGCTCAGTCAACGATGTGAGGGGTGGTGTTCATCGCTTGGCCGCCCCGATGTTGCCACCGCCGTCAGCAGCCGCGCTCCGAATGCAGCGATGCACTCGGATCAACCTGATTACGTGTGAGCATGCCAAGCAATGCTGACTCTATCTTTCTAGTGACACTAATGCCGACAAGGCACGCCACGAGAATAAAATTGGGTTGTGCCGACTTGGTCCCTTTGAGCTGCGCGAAAAATAACTGCTCTACAACGTGGAGCTGTGGCCGCGCGTCGTTGACGTTTACCTGGTCGTGTTTGTGGAATAATTACTCTCTCCCGCGAAGAAATAAATAGTCGGAAGTGACTGCAGACGGCCACTGTGCAGGACCGTGCAGGCGGCAAAACGGATATGACGGCCATCCAAATGGATGTTGTGTAAGGATCGAGTTTGAGCTGTGTTAGCCAAACGCGCTTGTTACCTCAGAGTATTTGTCGTTGTACTTATTAATTGCACGATTTAGTTTCTCACGAATTGCTTAGTTTCTCTATGCCTTGTAAGGGTGGCATGGACCTCGTCAGGCATTTCTTTTCCTTTGGCCTTGTAACCCGAGACAATACTTGTGTAAAAGTTGTCTCGAATAAATGCAAACAACAACAACAAAAAATGCCGATATTGGCGGACATCATAAGAAGCGACAGGTAGCCTATGCCGCCACGATAGAAGCGAGCAAATGTGACCACCGAGGTCATGGGTAGGACCCAAAGCATGCTTGGCGCGGTGTGCGAAGTGCCGGGGAGAAACGCAGTGGGGTGGGATTCTAAAGCTGGAGGAAGGCGTGCGCATCGCGCTGAGCCTCAAGTTCACCACGGAGAGGGATGATGATCTCACTCATTTCTAAAAATTCATCAATGGATCTTCCATTAACCTCTTTCCCATCCCCGTGTATACATACAGCGCCGACTCCTGCAGGCCTTCAGCTTTGCTATCGCGGCGACTAGCAGCCATGACCGCCCACCGAACGTAAACGCGGATATGAGTCATATGCTGGCCAAGATCACGTATGAAAACTACCAACCTTCGAGCGTGAAAGCTTTGCCCTCCACCGCAGTCAACGATGCCGTAAAGCTGTGGAAGGCCTGTTCCGCTGAAACCTTTTGGTCTGACCAAGCGACTGTCGCAAGCTTGGAAAGGGGAAATGGGAAGAAACGAAGACCTCATCCATGGATATGGCGTATACGCCTCACCCCCCAAATTCTCTTTAACGATTGAAGCAGAAATAATTCTGCAGAAATTCAAAGAATTATCGACTAATGCGTAGCATGCTTATGCCACCTGTCTTGACTGTGAGTTCTTTCCAGCCAATTTTTTTGTTTTTTTTTTCTAAATCCTGTCCGACCAATTATCTCCATTTACGCTATTATAACGATTACAGGTGAAACTTCCGCGAAATCTGCATTATTGTGGAAATGCAGGGCGTTACACGGTTCGCCATTTTCCGTAATTATTTTATAATTTTCTTTTTTTTAGTTTTTCAAAATTTTGTGCGGCCAGTTATTTCCATTAAACCCACTACAGCGATTACAGGTGGAACTTCCATGATAGCTGCATTTTGTTGCGTAAGCTACACTGGTCGAGGTTGAGAGAGAGAGAGAGAGAGAGAGAGAGAGAGAGAGAGAGAGAGAGAGAGAGAGAGAGAGAGAGAGAGAGAGAGAGAGAGAGAGAGAGAGAGAGAGAGAGAGAGAGAGAGCACTTTATTGAGCTTGCGCGGTTAGAAGGTGGTTGTGGCTGCCGGTTTGTGCCGAGCAGCGAAGTTGAGCAGTTTCGCGTGGCTCCTGGAGAGCCGTGATGCGCATGCGCGAGGAGCAGTGACGTCTCAAGGCGCACAGCTGGAGCGCCGGGGCCGCTGCCGCCGCCGCGATTGGATTGCATTGGATTGGATTGGAAATCGTTTTAGCAGCAGTAAGCATCATAATCAGCTAATTCTAGTTGTCTGGGATTATTATAATCAGCTAATCCTAGTTGTCGAGGATTAGCTGATTATCATGCTTACTGCTGATAAAACGATTTCCAATCCAATCCAATCCAATCCAATCGCGGCGGTGGCGGCAGCGGCTCCGGCGCTCCAGTTGTGCCCCTTGAGACGTCACTGCAGGAAACCTAAGAATAACCAGCTGAACCTTAGCTCAGGCTAGTATATCCTGGCATAGCCGAGCTAAGCCACAGCTAATTTTTCGTGGAAATGCAGGGCGTTACAAGGTCCTGGCTGGGGGGGTACTCGGCAAAGAATGCTACGCATTAATGATATCAGAACGCAAATGTTAAAATATTCAGTGCCATTCCACTGTGAAGGTGGATGATCAGTGGAGCTGCTTGTGGGTTATTCCCTGGCCACAAACTCCCGCTAAGACCGCACCGTCGCACCGGGAAGCTGAGTAGGATTGTAGCCGTTCGGTCTGGCTCGCAGTATTCGGGGTCCCGACGGGCATCGCGCTTAGCTTGGCGTCTGCGGCCCGATCATCGTTGGTGGTCTTCTTTCGCCGCGTTCGCTCCCACTGGCATTCATTTGCTTGGTAAATAGGCTTCTGCGAGACAAACGATGTGGGAAAGCCAGCTTACAAAAGAAAGAGTACAACTATCTTTTAAAAGTCGGCTCCACCTATAAATACAAATGCACTGTTAGAAAAACATTTTCAGGGGCAGTGTACGCCGTGTTATGCAATTACATGAAGCGCAGGAGGCGACAAGATGTGCGGTAGGGACAAGTGGGAGGGAGCAGCCTTTTCGGTTTACGCATGCAAAGAAAAAATAAGTGAAGGATCTAGTTGGCCTATAACAGCTCCACTGTAATGATACTGTTTGGCTTGTGCCACCCTAATGTTTTCATTTGTTTTCCTCCGGCACAAGGAATACTCCAGTTGCAGTCTTGAGCGCCTTTGAAGCGAACCTTTTTTACCTCTACCCCCCAAGGGTTCAGTCGCGACCAATGGTGTCAAAAGAAAACTCCCGTGAGCAAATAAAAAGTTACCTGGTACTGCTAGGAGTCGTACCTGGAACGAATAGAGAAACAGAGTGAGGGCCCGTTGTCTTACCGATTGAGCTACGAGCCTTCGCACAGACGGAGGAGACAGATGGTGCACTCATAGAGCACATCTGCGGGTTTACCCCCTGCGTTCTCGCGGAATGCCACGTGATAGCGTCATGCGACCTCTCGCGCCGCTCTGCGCTCCGCACACGGTATGTGTAGCGGCCGTGTGCGCGCCTTGCGCATGTGCTAGGAGTTAGTAAAAATTAAATCAAGCTCACACCAACGCATGGCATATCACTTCTCCGTCTCTGCCGCCGATCTCGCCGCCTCCGTCGGCGGCGGCAGAGATGGAGGAGAAGTGAGATCGTGTAACACCTGATTTGAGCGTCCTTTCATTTAAAAAAAAAGGAGTTTCCACTCATGTGCTTCACCAATAGAACTCAACCAACCACCATTCCTGGATCATGCAGTGATAGGCTTAGCAAATAATATTTCTTTGAATAGGGTGTGGTTCACTTTCACTTCCACTTTCACTTCACTTTCAAGTGCGTTTCACTTGTCTCTGGTTTCACTTTTTGTAGAGCCACGTGTGGTAATTCAAGTGACATCGCATGGGTAGTCGTTATGGGTTTCGTTTACAGCTTCGCTTTCCAATCACCTTCACAGGGGAATTGGCGCACATTTTTTTTTGGTTTTGCACGGTGGCGCGTAGAACTGATTTTTACGGGAAGTTTACGAAGTGCGTGTGAGCGTCTTCGCACCGTTTGTTTAAATGAAAAAGGTGTGGTAAATTTGCGCTGCTTATTTTAAACACAAAGGGCGTAATCTATACGGGACTCCCACTTGACTCCCCCTGAAGCTGCCTATATGCGTAGTAGTGGCACAGTTTATTTCATTAAAAAAAGGTGCTGGTGTAATAAAAATACCAGCCAACACACTTTATTTCGAGGTTTGTTGTTGAGAGGGTGCATGTTCATCGTAAACAACCAGGCCTCAGCCCCTGATATCTCGACCCTTGTGAAAGCACGAAGACTATAGTGTACCGACAAGTTGACATTTAGTGTATCGATCACGCGTTTTAGTGGATCGATCATGCGCTTTCGCGCATTTATGGGGCTACAGCTACACTAACAAAAGAGGGACCACCTTGCACTCGATCCTCCAAGAGAAAACATTTCCCCGCATTTCCCCGAGGGGAAGAATGTGAAAGTGCGAATGCATGAGTTGACTTTGCGCGGTTCGGTAATGTTCGCGAAAGAGAGATCACACACACACACACACAACTACAAACAAAGAAATATGCATTTATTCACAGACACCTATTTGTGTTGTCGTTGTACTTGATTGCTAGAGCGGATCTCAGCTTTGAAATTTCGTGTCAGTACTCCTTTAAGCGGGTGCATTAGCCCTTCTCACGCCCGATTCCTGGCCAATCCCCCACGTGGGTATGTGCCATGCACAGACACCTATTTGTGTTGTCGTTGTACTTGATTGCTAGAGCGGATCTCAGCTTTGAAATTTCGTGTCAGTACTCCTTTAAGCGGGTGCATTAGCCCTTCTCACGCCCGATTCCTGGCCAATCCCCCACGTGGGTATGTGCCATGCACAGACACCTATTTGTGTTGTCGTTGTACTTGATTGCTAGAGCGGATCTCAGCTTTGAAATTTCGTGTCAGTACTCCTTTAAGCGGGTGCATTAGCCCTTCTCACGCCCGATTCCTGGCCAATCCCCCACGTGGGTATGTGCCATGTCAGCGGCCAGGCAGCGAGCGCCCATCTCCCCCCGTTGCCAAGGAAGACGAGGAGATTCTTGGCCAATCCCCCACGTGGGTATGTGCCATGTCAGCGGCCAGGCAGCGCGCGCCCATCTCCCCCCGTTGCCAAGGAAGACGAGAAGCGCGCGCACCCGCAGCTGTTGCTATGTGGACGGACGGCGGTCACCGGAATTCAGGGTCGCTTATAAAGTGCATTCGCACTTAAAACTTGATTCTACTATCAGACCCGCATGCTCTCAGGCGTTTGGGCAATAGGGTCTCCAAAGACACGTCCCCGGATCTCACGATTACCACAGGGAACGTCAAGGCTATGTGGTCTCACACGGGGGAAACTCTGGGAAGCGACCACTCCGTCCTTGCCACCACATTACTTGGAAATATTTACGCTGCCCCACTAGGTACAGCCAAGCTAAGGACTGGCCGAAATTTCGCAAACAAAGGGAACAAGCCCGACTTGACGGTGCAGCCACCCAGTACCTCACGCTAAAGGAGTGGACCGCCCAAATTCGCGAAGACATGAATCGCGTTACAAGCAATATTCACCTTACCACGACGGCCCCCTGTGTAGATCCACAACTTCTCCACTTATGGGAAGCAAAAAGGAGCCTAATCAAACGATGGAAACACCAGCGCCTCAATCGTCACCTGAAAAAAAGGATAGCTCTGCTGAAGGAGGAAGCAGCCCGCGATGCGGCTCACCTATGTAAAGAGAGTTGGTTATCCCTTTGTGACAGTTTACAGGACACACTAACTACATCAAAGACCTGGAGACTGCTACGATATCTAATCGACCCTTCCAAAAGCAAGACCGAATCGAACCACACCATGCGAAACGTAATTCACACCCACCCAGGGGATTCCACTGACCTCATGAATTCCCTCCAGAATAACTACCTTCCAGTCTATCCAAAAACCCCACTACCTCCATATACAGAGCAGCCAAATGTTAAATTGGATAAAGACATTTACATCCACGAAGTCAAGGCGGCCCTTCACGTCATCCGGCGCAACACGGCTCCAGGTGGGGACGGCATACAAATAAGCTGCTTGTGAACTTAGATAACGAGTATATTATTGACCTCAAGGGCCATCTCAACACGGTGTGGAGGTCAGGTCGACTCCCGGAAGAATGGAAGATGGCAGAAGTGCGCCTTATTCCAAAGTCTGGAAGGCCACCGAGCACAGAAAATCTACGCCCCATTTCCCTAACCTCGTGTTTCGGAAAGCTATTGGAACACATCATCCACAAAAGGCTCCAGAACTATCTCCAACAGCACAACATGCTCCCTCATACCATGTGTGGATTTCGCTGTCACCTCTGTATGCAGGACATCCTTCTTCAACTTAAAGAAGAGCTTAAATCCTCTCGGGACCACCCAAAAGCCGTGCCAGCCCTAGCTTTAAAAGGGGCATTTGATAATGTCAGCCACACAGCCATACTCATAGAGCTAAACGGCCTAAACTGCGGGCAACGTACCTACACCTACGTTCGAGATTTCCTTGATGGCCGAAAAGCTATTCTCAAGGTGGGCAACCTGACATGCAGATCCGGTTTCCCTCGGCAACAGGGGCACACCCCATGGTGCCGCCCTGTCCCCGTTGCTATTTAACATAGCTCTCATCGGTCTCCCTCCGCTCCTGGCTGCTATACCAGGCATACTCCATGGATTATATGCGGACGATATTACCATATGGGCCATTGATGGATCAGTAGGGGACATGGAGAAAAATATACAACAGGCGGTTGACGTAGTCATCCAATACGCACGGCAGTGTGACCTAGAATGCTCGCCGCAGAAATCGGAGCTGCTGATCGTTTCAGCAAGGAAGAAACCCTCTCCTGGGTCGCCAACCATATCTCTACATATGGGTGGCCATGTAATTGTTCCGACTCCACAAGTCAGAATTTTGGGCATGCTTTTCTAAGCGGATCGCTCGAACATCCAACTGCTCAACAGACTTAAGAACACCACAGAGCAAGTCTCCCACATGATCCGGAGGATTAGTACCAAGACGAGGGGTATGCGAGAGGATGTACTCAGGCTGGTTCAAGCCTTCGTGGTATCTGGGGTCACTTACTCCCTCGACTACGCCATACTCTCCAAGACCGAAAAGGAAAAGGTGGAAGCGATGATAGCAGCAGGAGGAGGTGCTGCTCCTTCTTCTTGTTCTTGTTGTTCCCTCTTCTTCGCGGCGCTTTCCGCGGCGCTGAGATTAACGTTGACGCTGGCGTTGCAGGTGGCGTTACCGGCGGCGTTGCCCGTAGCACTCATCGCGGCGTTGCAGGAGGAGGTTCCCCTACAGGAAGATTACGACGGTGGTTGAACGCGAAGCTATCTCGTGACGGATTCTTTGGTTGGCCAATCACTAGGGGCATCCTGCCACAATCATCATCAGCGGTGCCTGGCCAGGCATGCGCAGTGGGGGTGTGGACGCCGCACAACGGCGCCCACACAACGGCGGAGGGAACAGGCGCCAACATAAGCTGCTTCGCATCTAAAATGTCAATTGCCTACACAGATGCCTCCTTTGTGGCTCCTAGAGATTCTTGCAGCTACGTTCTGTACCACTCCCACATCCCCGATACCGAAACCCGTACTCGAGGCCCGCATCTGCACCCTCCGGAAGCCATGTCCCTCGAGATTCTCGCTATAGCACATGGTCTCCAGTTCGTTGCACTCTTTCCCCCCACCGTCGACTTCACAGTCTTTTCCGACACGCATGCCGCTGTTCTACACATGCAGAACCGCGCCACACTCTCAACACTTCAACAGGAAGTTGAGCGAGCAGCCTCCGCTCTGCAGCCATCCACCCTTTTCCTCCGTTGGGTCCCTGGACATTCCGGGATTGGCGGCAGCGAGTCGGCGCATCAACTCGCCCGCGATACTCTTCACCGAGCACCCTTGATCCCGAGGCCCTTGGAGGGAGGCTCTTCCTGCGTCGCACCATCAAGTTCCACCTTGTAGGGACGTAGCCGTGCGCCCGCGCATGGGGATGCCAGTGCAGTGAGCGCGTGTCGAACACAGATAGTGACGTCAACCCCAATGAGTCAGGGGACACGGCACCGTTCACTGCGCAATGTACTCATCAGTGTTCTTGCTGCAGGTCCTTTTGTGTGCCTGGCCTTCAAGTTCAGACAACTATCTTATCGAATGTACGACAAGCGAACTTCAACTGGACGCAAGCGCACTACCCGTCTTCCCGGCGTTGCTCGGGGCCCCATTCTGCGCCTCCTCCTGCGCACTCCACGTGGACAGTACGGCCCTTCTAGCCTGGAAACCAGGGACAGCCGAATACATATATAAACGCCATCCGGAGCTGCAACCATCGGGACACGGCACCGTTCACTGCGCAATGTACTCGTCTGCAGGTTAGTTACCTTGATTGCTGCTGTCTAAAAACGTCAAATCGATTTCTCATTGCGGTGTCGTGCCCCCTTGACTTGAAAGACCAATTGCATTAGATTTTAGTGCATGTAGTGGTTGCTTGCTAAAATGTTGTACTTTCACATTTGCTTTTGGGGCTGTCGGGAGACGTTGAATCAAACCCCGGGCCCGTCTCTGAGTCTGGTACTCAGACAGATACGTTTGACGTCTCCGCGCTCTTACAGGCCATTAACAGAGTCGAATCTGGACAGGAAAAAATGTTTGCTGAATTAGCTAATATTCAACTCAGAGAGGCGAGCACTCAAGAGGCGATACAGGACCTTTCCGCCCGGGTGGCCTCGTCAGAGAAGAGTAGGCTTCCGCCCGATGCATACATGCTGCAGCCACAGATATCCGAGATAAATGAATTACGAAGACGTGCGGAAGACGCGGAGAACAGGCTACGCCGGAACAATCTTCCGTTTTTTTGGTTTCTCGGATGATCAGGCTGAAACGTAGAAGCAGTCCGAAGAGCTGCTTTCTGCTCTGCAAAACTTGAAATTACCATAGACCCGATTAACATTGATCGAGCTCACAGGATTGGCGCCTTCCAACATAACAAAGACCGCCCCATAGTTGTTAGGTTTTCCCGATTTAAGGAAAGGGATGCGGTGTTATCGGCGTGTACAAAGCTGAAAGAAACAGATTTTTCTGTTCGCCAAGATGTGTCTCGTTCGGTGCGAATGGTGCAAAAAAGGCTCCTTGCCCTCATTAAAATGTTTACCGAGATTTAATATACTTGTTATAGAGATTGCTCAAAAGAATCCTATAAACATTTTGTCAACATTGTATAGAATATTTCTATGGAGTTTCCATTACAAATTGGCCACGGTGTTTTAATTAAAAGTCTATAGAGCCAAGTCAATAGACCCTATCGGTTCTGAATGTTGTTTCTTATGAGTTTCTTATGGGGTTTTTATAAAAGAAATTCAATAAGTTTTCTATTCAATTCTTACTGAGTACAGTCGCAACAGCCTGTTGCGTGGGAGTCAGGTTTGAATACAGTTTCTGGTGCATTTTTATTACATTTATGGCAAATACTTCTTTATAAGATTCCAATTGAGTACACCCGCTACATCCTGTTGCATGTGAATAAAGTTTGAATAGAATTTTTGATGCGTTTTAATTAAATTTGCCTGCATTCGCTTTCTTAAAATTGTTATTGAGTATAGTTGTAACAACCTGTTGCATGTGAGGCAGCTTTGAATATAGTTTCTGATAGATTTCTATTAAATTTATCCCAATTAGATTTCTATAAAATTCTCATTGTGCACAGTCATCACAACCTGTTGCTTATGAACTAAGTCTGAACAGAATGTCTGATGAGTTTTTATTAAGTTTATCTCTATTAGCTTTCAATAAAATTCCTATTGAGTATAGTCGTAATATCCTGTTGCCTGTGAGTCAGGTTTTCTTGCAAGTTTTAACAGAGGAGCTTTGTAGGGGCTCGAACTGTTCGGCGGTGATGTCCGCCATAACAGGCGCCACCGCTACCAAGTGCTCTCAAGACTAAGTGATGGGACGTTCATCGCGCGATCTTTATTTATGGGGCGGGGCAGGCGGCGCAATAGCACCCCACATATATGCACCGATAAGCAACCAGACCACTGTGGGTGGGCTATAGAAACGCAATACAGAGTCTATTGAAACTCAACATAATGAAGGCAATAAGATGCTTGCTGCGTGTTCGGTATAAAAAGTTCATTGCCTGTCTAATGACCACAGTCCACACATTAGCAGTTTGATCGACCCTATAGAAAGGCAATACAGAGTTTGTTAAAACTCAATATAGTGAAGGAAATAAAAATCATGTTGCATTTTGCCAATAAAAAGTTCATTGATTTTATATCGGCCGCAGTTCTTAAGATGGGAGATTTGGTTCACTCTATAGAAACGCAATATGAACAGTATTAAATCTCAATGTCTTGAAGGCTATAAAATGTTGGTTGAGTTTGTGCAATACAAAGTTTGTTGACTTTTTAAGGAGCACAGTCTATAAGCGGTGAGTTTTAATTGACTTTTTATTGTCACTATAGAAACACAAGAGAGGGTCTATTAAAACTCAACGTCCATTTTCATGAGGGTGAATTCGGAAAACAGCAGCCTCAAAAGTACAAATTACGTCACAACAAGCTTATCATCGGCGAAAGCGTGTACGTTTATGACCCAGCGTCTGATGGTATCGTTCAGTTAAAAAGCAGAAAAAAGGGTAAAGTCTCTTCGTCCGACTGTTAGCCGTACGAGTCCGTGTGTTAATGCACAATCATCAGGTATTAATGTTCTACTTGTCAATTGCCGCAGTATAAAAAATAAATCAGATGACCTGGCTGCACTGTTATCGTCAATTAACCCAGATGTGGTAATTGAATCAGAATCGTGGCTTGATGATACAATTTCAAGTTCTGAGGGTTTTCCTGATAACTACGCTGCTTACCGTCCGGACAGAAACGCTCACGGTGGTGGTGGGTTCATACTTGTGAATAAGCATATACCCAGCCTGTTTTTTTATATTGGCAATATAAACTGCGAGTCGGTATGGTGTAAGGTCATGCTCTCTTCTGGATTATATCTTTCAGTTGGCGCCTTTTATCGCCCACTCTGTGACGGAAGCAATCAACCTTTTGTTGAGCTTTCCAACATCTTGCATAAAGTTACCACAGATTACCTTCTGTTAGGTGGCGACTTTAACATGCCTGATGTTTGTTGGCGAAATGAAATGCCTGTGTTTTCGTCTCAGTCAGCCCTTTCGAAAGCTTTTGGTGATTTAATTATCAGTCATGGCCTCTTTCAGTTTGTTGAAAACCCCACCCGTATCACTCCTTCCACAAGCAACACTCTAGACCTTTTCTTTGCAAATTCACCGCAGCCCGGCCGGGCTGCGGCCGGGCTGCGGCTATAGCAGCCCGGCCGCAGCGGATCGCCGGTATGGGATCGGAAAGAGGCTGTCAACCGCAACCACGACCTTTGGCCAGCCTAACTAGCGCATGTGTTGGGCGTGGATGGTGCGGCT
This sequence comes from Haemaphysalis longicornis, assembly GCF_048455015.1. Lineage (NCBI taxonomy): Eukaryota > Metazoa > Arthropoda > Arachnida > Ixodida > Ixodidae > Haemaphysalis > Haemaphysalis longicornis. Next base: position 34,784,256 of record NW_027526460.1, read on the forward strand.
TGGTACAATTGACACGGACATCTTTGTGAATGTCGGGGAAGCGGCTTCCTATTTTCCGCACAACCGCGGCGGTTTGCTTTCCAATGTCGCGTCACGGGACAGTTCTGTCGAAAGGGGATATTCTTGTCCATGTCGTTTCTCATTTTGTCCCGGAATAAACGGGGTACATCTGTTTCTTGCGTGCCGGCGTCGCTTCGTCGGGCGCGGTCAGGCTCGCGATTCTCAAAGGAAGGCGGTTCCTTCAACCTCCAGCTCCGTCTGGATACAGTGCTCTATAAGAACCTTCTAGGGCACTGTAGTCTGGACAAGCGTATCTGCCCGGCCCCTCATCCATCGCCCACCGTGTAGGAGGCTCGACTCTTCCGGCACATCCAAATTAACGCTCTCATTACTCCCTCCCGCCAATATCTCTATCTCTATCGATCCGATCCCTCCTGTCTAACTGTTCCTCTACCTCTGTTGCTTTACCCACATTACGCAACACTAAATCCCGACGCACTTACTTGCCAGAAGCTGGCCCGCTGTCAAAAGAACAAGCAGTAACCCTCCATCAACTCCAAACACGTTCCCGCACACCACGAGACTACATGCCACTCACCCTACACTATAACGTCCTGTGCAACACTGCGACCAACGTGATCCTCTCTATCACATTGTCTGGGAGTGCGAGAAGACTTCATTCCAGTTTCCAGTCCTGTACGAGCAGTAGCAGAGTGAGCTTGCCAGCTCTGACCCGAATAGCCAGCTATGGCTAACCGAAAGCGAGAAGACGGCGAGTAGAACCAACGGAGTCCAGGACTGATGACTCCGTTGGTTATACCAGCTCTTCAGTTAAAGATTTTCCTTCTCCTCTATTGCCTCTTCTGCTGCACGGCGGCTCAGCGATCGAGCTTCTCAGATCGATGATCCCTCTCCTATTTCCAACACCACGTGGCTCGACTGGCTCGGCTCTAAAGGGGAAGAACAGCGCCGACTCATCGCCCAGGTGGTCGACATGCTCGGCCTGTTATTTTGGCCGAGTAAAATCTTTACTACTACTACTACTACTACTACTACTACTACTACTACTACTACTACTACTACTACTACTACTACTACTACTACACATCTTCGCAACTCCCGTTTCGGCAGTTTTCTCCCCTGACACATGCTGACGATCCCTTATTTACCAGCCACCAGTTCCGATTGAACATTCCAGTGTCGGTCTTTACGTTGTAGGGGGAAAATATCTAACGTCCCTTTCTGGAAGAAAGATTGCTGAAGCGCGAAACTTTCTCCGATACCAATGCAGACAATCCAATCAGCCAAAGTCCAAATCTACGTCAACGCTCAGGTAACCGAATGTGATTTTATGACTTTGTATCTATTGATTTGTGATTGGGTCATCTGAATGTTCTGATTAAGTTAGCTCAGCGTTGTCGTTGATTTAGTTAAGCATTTGGTGTGCCATCTGTTCGCGTGATAGAGGATGCTTTCATCACCAACGTCGCTCAATTGTATGACGCTAAACTGTATTCTTCTACCACAACGGAACCCGTTATGCATCTAAAGACATCCGTTTGTTTGTGCGGTTTGTGAATAGCGAGTTTTAGCAGACCGTTTTTCACGGTCCGTTCCGCTCCGGTAGCAAGCGGGAGCGCCATCGCGTATACGCGTGGCGCGCTTGGCCGCGACCGGCATTGGCTCCGGTTGCGCTGAGCGTGCAGCCGATACCGGAGCGGACCGTCGACAATGGTTAGTTAAATATCTCTAATGTGCCCTTTGTGGAAACATATTTTGTAAAGTTGGCTTGCCTGCAGTACGGTATTTGCGAAACCGCCACAAGCGCGACAGGGTGGTGCGGCGATAACTGCAAGAACACTTTAAAAATTTTCCAGAGCGAACCGCCACTCTGTTCACGCTCAAACTTCACACGAAGGTCGAATTTTGTGGTCTATTTTGTTTGAAACCGGGAACAACGACGGTATATACCTGGTTATTCTGAAAATAAATAAAAACGATTTTCGCCTATGGGAAAATGGCGGCCGATTTGGCCGCGCGAGCCAGCGCACGTTGATCTTTGAACGACGGCGCCTCCTGGGGTATGTAGAGCGAAACGCACGTTTGGGATTCACGGTAGGAAGGAGCCAAATGGTGCAGCAGACGATCAGAAAATGCACCTAGGAAGGAGCCAAATGAGCCAGCAGACGATCGGAAAACCCGCTTTCACATTTTCTGATCGTCTGCTACACCATTTGGCTCCCACCCTGTAGATAGCTTCGTTTTAGTAATACGTGCGCCAGCGTCTTCACGTCGTCGAGCAGAAAATTCCACACCGCGGAAGACTGGACTGAGCACTGCGATAGCGGGTTCAAAGCGTGCGAACGTAGCAGACGCCACCGGTGCAACGTTAGCAAATCTGCCCGGTCATCGTTCGACCGCGACTTCGCTTTGCCCACTGCTCCGTTGATTAGGTGGCCCCTCGTGCCGACTTTGTCATCCTTTGTTTTGTTTTTTTCGCTGAAGTTTGGTTCTCGAAGCAGATGACGCGACGAAGACTGAGTGAAAGTGGAAGCGCTGGGCAGATAGCTGTGCGCCGTTGGTGGCACCTGGGAATGGGTCGCGAAGGGTAAAACGCGTGGCTTTGCTTCTGCGTCGCCATTTTGAGCTTTGAGTGCGTCGTGACGTGTATACCATGAGTGAGACTTCTGCGCTCTTGCCGCTCTCGGCAATGTTGCTAATGCGAACGTTTTTTATGCCTTTCTTTCAAGGGAACGTTCTTCTTTCTGTGCGTGTGGGTGTGTTGTGTGTGTGCCGCAAGCTTCAGAACTGGACGACTGCCTCGCAGCACGGAAACTGTTTGGACTACCACTTCACAACCTTCCGCCGAGCCTACGGAACCTCGTCGAAGCGGTGAGTTCCGTGGCAAAGCCGCGGGGCGAGGAGTTGCGTGCTAAGAAGCTGGGCTAAGACATAATTTAGGTCTGTTCTGACTTGCCCGTTTAAAACAGAGCAATCCTCTCTTGTGAGCCCAACGCTTCTTGGTTCGCAACTAGTGGGACATTGGTCGTCGTGCAAGCCTCGCGACGGGCGGTATGCGCCAGCTTTCGAGGTAGCACCGCAGTGGTCGTGGTGAACACTGCGGTGCTGCCTCTAGGTCCGCTAGCTTCCGGTACGGCAACGTAGGGGTCCCATAGGACCTGTGCGTTGCTGCCTCGATAGGGGTATTTAGAATAAGCCCCCGTAAGGTTTATACGACGCTGACCGTCCCGTTCCGAACGCCGTTGGGACTGAATAGACGTCATGTTTGCCCGAGGAAAGTGGCATGGCGAGGTCGACGCTAACGGCGTTCGGAATTCTCGCCACCATCGTCCAGCACCGCCGAAGCATGGATCGCTGCTCGGCGGTTCGCGGCCCCCCCAGTGCATGCGTCCAGGGGCCGCGGCAAAGGCGAGTGCCTGCTTTCTTTGTCCTCGGTTTTTTTCAGCTCGGGAGTATGGAGCCTGGGCGGCGGTGGTGCTGTTCGCAGAGCGTTCCCCTCCCCTTTGTGTACTGTCTTAATTATGCGGTTCTTTTCACGCAGACACTCACTATGGGCGTTTAGCCAGGCAGGTATACGTCTCCAATCTGTCCTTTCTCTAGCTCACCGGTCCTTGTAACAGGTATTTTGCAAATAAAGCCGCTCCCGTGCATTCCCTCCGGCCTCCTGTGGTGCATTCCCTTCCAGCCTCCCCTCCCGCCTGGTGGTGGTCATGGGCCCCCTTCACGGTGAGTCCTGAATTCGGTTCCTGGCACTGCCGCTTACCTTGCTTCCTCTTCGCAGGGAATGCGGCGTACGACACGTAGGACGTTCTCGGGTTACCGTCCAGGACTTGCCTTCATGCTTCAACTCGCCGTGTCCGAGCTCGAGTGCCTCATCCTGCTGTCGACCCGATCACATTTTTTTGTATCGCATTCCTTGCTGATATTTTTTTCTTCTCAAGACATTAAATAATTAGTTGAAAACACTTGTGGTCCCTATCTCCGACTCCTGTGCTCGCTGGCTCTGTCGGCTTGAGCACGGAGTGCTCGTTCAAACAACTCGCGTTGAACTACATTTTATGGCCTGGTGTGTTCTCGCATTGTGTTCTATTCAACTGGAGTTCTGACTGGATATTCTTTTCCTGCAACTCCGGGATAGTTTCCTCGAGCAGCGTGAGGGGTTATTTTACAGAGGGGATGGAATTGAAACGCTGTGGACGGGGCGCTTGTGTTAAACTCCCGTTGCTTCTTGCTTTTTAGATGCGACTGCATCTCATTCACTCGCCTTGTCCATGCAGCGTCGTCGGCGTTGTTGTCGTCCTCCCCTCCCCCATTCTCCTCGCCGCGCGAGCTGAGCTCTCCGCCGCTCACACCCTCTCCTCTCCGATGCCCCTAGCTCTCTCGCGAAGGGCATTGGATTGGATTAGAATGGATTGGGTTGGATTGGATTAAAGTGGATTGTGTTGGATTGTGTTGCGTCATAGCCGCGGCAGACACACTGGCGCCGGCGCATGTGCACTACTCTCTCTTCCGCGGTCTCCTCTCCTTCGGGCGCGCTGCGCATATAACCGGTGTGCCGCTCTCCGGTGGCCTTTCGGTCGACGGTTGCTCTCCGCTTGCGCTTGAACCCCCCTCAGCGTCGCATCACACCAGGGTTCCCGCGAGGGGAGGTGGCAGTTTTTTTTTTAACAGGTATGCGGGAAGGTGATTTTTACGATAGCTGCAACTAGTTCAGCGGGTAACGAGCACGCTAAGTTACAAAAATTAGCCCCGCATCACTGACAATGTCGTGAACGGTGATGTTATCGGCAAAGCTGCCTGGTGTTTCGCGGCTACGTACAGGTGCTCCAAAAATAATAGGGAGCACGGGAGCGGTGGCCGGAGCGCGCAAAACTGCATGCCAGCGCGATCTATGCGTAGATGCTCCGCACATAGCTAGAGTGCGTGGGTACATCCGGCTGGCCCCTCTCGATGTTCTGACGCTCGTGTTATCGCCGGCTCAAGCGAAGCCGCGCTGCTGCCACCCCTGCTCGACAGGGGCGCTTTCGGGGCTTCACGAAGGCCTGTTTACGCAGAGCAAGCGAAGAAAGCTTCGTCTTCAGCGAGGTCCGCTTTCTGCTTCGTCATGAATGCCACCGGATTCACTATGGGTGCCTGCCGTGCTTCGCGATCCGCTTGATCTTGAATCATGTGGCTAGAATGATGACTGGCTCCAGCTAGCGCATAAAAATGACCAAAAAACAAATTTCATACGCGTACTGGCTGCATTGCCTTAACGATACAAATGGGCGATCAAATAAAATGGGAAGTGATACTATTTGAGTCCAGTTACTTAAACACAAATATACTTTATTACGCGGGAGACACAAACATACACAAATTCACTTAAAAATGAAGCGTGTCCCTGCTTGAGCAGGCAGCGATTGGGCATATTTTGCAACAATGCTCGGCTAAATGAATCAAGGGTGGTTATCAGTGAAGCAAATTCTGAAGCTGCCCTTTTTCTTGTCAGAAAATTCTGTTTCAAAATTGTCAATACCTTTGATTGATTTTTTAATCAGTGCAATATATTGTCGGAAAGCTATACTACACTATATTCCCAGTTTTTGCAGTTCATTGAATTTGATATAAAGAAGCCTATTTGTTTCGAAGCAACTGGCCTTTACTCCACTCACTTTCTCAATTCTCTTGAGCGGCGCTTAGAACCTTCGCAGCAATGCAGCCAGTACGCGCACGAAATTTTTGTTTTTTGCTCATTTTTATGCGCTAGCTGGATCCAGGCATTATTCTAGCCACATGATTCAAAATCAAGCGGATCGCCAAGCACGGCAGGCACCCATAGTGAATCCGGTGGCATTCATGACGAAGCAGAAAGCGGACCCCGCTGAAGACGAAGCTTTCTTCGCTGGCTCTGGGTAAACAGGCCTTCGTGAAGCCCCGAAAGCGCCCCTGTCGAGCAGGGGTAGCAGCAGCGCGGCTTCGCCTGAGCCGGCGATAAGACGAGCGTCAGAACATCGAGAGGGGCCAGCCGGATGTGCCTATGCGCTGTCGCTGTGTGCGGAGCCATCTGCGCATAGATCGCGCTGGCATGCAGTTTTGCGCGCTCCGGCCACCGCTCCCGTGCTCCGTATTATTTTTGGAGTACCTGTACAGCCAAAAGCTTTATGACCGTAAACACGGGAGTGCGTGTCACTCAGTGCATGCAGAGCGGTCTAGCGATGGGATGGCGAACTGTCGTAGTTTGTACATTTGGCGGATCCACTCCGTGACAACGGTTGATTGCGCTGCTGTCAGCTGCGGTAGCTACGTTAGATATCTGGAAATGATTCTAGAGAATGAGGGGCTTTTTTATCAAGCGCGAGGTGGAGCGAATACATTAAAACGTTTGCTTTTCGCTGCCCGATTGGGTGATAAAAAATGTTATCCTCCGTGACGTAACTAATGCAGCAGGCAGCCGCGCGATAAAGGGCTTTCCGGGAGTGCGCCCGCCAACCGCACGAACTGCGAGAGCACGTCAGCCTCTTGCCAGAGAGCTCTGCATGTATTGAGCGGCACGCGCTCCCGTTTTTACTGTCATAAAGCTTTCGACATTACTTTCCCTGCAGGGCGGTGCTCCATCACATCCACCCTTCCCTCTACCCCTCACCTCATTGCCCCGCATGTGGCCAGCGCGCCACACTTCCCCACTCTATGTGGGCCTGTCCATCTGGGAGGGTGTGCTGGGTAGCTCCGACCCGGGCGTTCAGATCGCCTTGGTGGAACGAGCTGCCACGTCGCCGCCGACCTCCAACCGGCGGCCACCACGCTTATTTAACCCCAGTCGCTCAATAAAAGTTTTTCTCTCTCTCTCTCAACTGTACACACATGGGATTTTTTTTTTCTTTTCAAGAGATGCGTCTTAACTTATCACCCGGAAAGCAGGTACGCGGGAATTGTTTTTATCGAACAGGACTCGAGGCGTTTCACTATATATGGTATAAAGGAGTACTGACACCAAAGTTCGATTGCTAAAAACTGATGTGATTCGAATGATAAACACCTTCCGCCAACTGAAGATCTGCTGAAGATGCCACGGCAGTGCAGATGAGCTGGGTTCAGATGCTCTCTCCACGTGATCAGACCCCGCCTCCCCCTCCCCCCAATCGCCCCAACCGTGACGAGCTGGCGGAGCTAAAACGACTAAACGCTCAGCTTCTTGCCGAGAATAAACAACAACGGGAGGAAAATCGACAACTCCATAATAAGCTCCTCGCACTCAAGGCAGAAATCAGGCAAGGGATAAACCCTACGCCGGAAAAACGCAAAAACCTGACTCCATCACACCAGAGCCCGCACAAATACCCCCTTCCAGTTCAACTCCCCCCCCCCTTACGACAGAATTCCCGCTGGCACAAGAGAAATCCCAAATCGCCGAAACAAAGGAAATGATGGTCATGTTAAAACAGATCACACAACGGTTAGATAAATTAGAAGGACAGGGGCAGGCAGTCACTGCTCGTCACTCTCGTCGAGACCTCAAGCCTTACAGCAGGCCATCAACCCTGACAGACGACGCCACCTCGAAAGATGGCACCTCCCAATAATAGGCGCAATTCTCAGCAGGAATCAAAGCTTACCATATGGCAATGGAACTGTAGGGGCTACAAGAACAAGTCAAGCTCACTAGCTCAGTACACTGTCACCACTGAGGATTCACCCGATATCATTACTCTTCAGGAAACAAACTACCCTGCGAAACTTCCTGGCTTCGTCACCTATGAAGATGGACCCACGAGCTCTCTCTACACGCTAATAAGCAAACGACTCACAGCCATACAGCATCCACTCAAACAATCCGAGAAGATAGGAATACTCACTGAAATAGTACCGAGTAAGGTTAAAAGTGGCAGAGAGCTTATACGTGTTAAACATTTCTTGTCACCCCAGAGGCCAAGAAAGTAACCTTTCTCATGTAATCCATACCCAGCTTTCTCGCTCAAAATTCCAACCTCTCAGGAACCTAGCAAAACCACTTTAGGAAAGTGATATTTGGCATAACGCCAGAAGTCAAGGTGAAGATGAACACACTAAAAGAAGTTTACATGATTCTGAACATACGTTGTGTAATTCGCTGCGAAATCTTACTCCCCATGCATTTCTATGGGATAGTTTCCATGGGTCAGGAACCTATTCGCGCTATGTTCGCGACTTGAAACTGTGCACAAAGCAAGTATTCACCCCAAATATTAGCTGTGCAAAAAGAACTTTTCATTTCGCTAAAAAAATTGCAAAGTAATCACTGTTGGAAGGACTGCCATGAGCGGGAAAGCTGCACATGAAACAAGCAAAGCACATTGCATCCTCTAACCCCCTGGTTATCATGGGAGATTTGAACGCTGCACACCCCTTATGGAGATACAGCTACACCAACAAAAGAGGGACCACCTTGCACAGCGTCCTCCAAGAAGAAAACTTCATTCTGCTATCGGACCCGCATGCTCCCACGCGTTTGGGCAATAGTGTCTCCAAAGACACGTCCCCGGATCTCATGATTACCCCAGAGAACGTGAAGGCTATGTGGTCTCACACGGGGGAAACCCTGGGAGGCGACCACTTGCCACCACAATGCATGGAAATATATATGCTGCCCCGCTAGGTACAGCCAAGTTAACGGACTGGCCAAAATTTCGCAAACAAAGGGAACAAGCCAGACTTGACGGTGCAGCCACCCAGCCCCTCACGCTAAAGGAATGGTCCACCCAAATTCGCGAAGTAATGAATCGCGTTACAAGCAATATTCACCTTACCACGACGGCCCCCTGTGTAGATCCACACCTTCTCCATTTATGGGAAACAAGAAGGAGCCTAATCAAACGATGGAAACGCCAGCGCGTTTCCATCGTTTCCATAAAAAAAAAGGATAGCTTTACTGACGAAGGAAGCAGCCCGCTATGCGGCTCACCTATGCCAAGAAAGTTGGTTATCCCTTTGTGACAGTCTACAGGGCACACTAACTACATCAAAAACCTGGACTCTGCTCCGATTTCTAATCGACCTTTCCAAAAGCAAAACAGAATCGAATCACATCATGCGAAAGGTGACTCACACCCACCCAGGGGATTCCGCTCACCTGATGAAGTCTCTCCAGGATAAATACCTCCAGATATATCCCAAAACCCCACTACCTGCATATACAGGGCAGCCCAATGTTAAGCTGGATGAGGACACTTACATCCAAAAGTCAAAGCGGCCCTTCACATCACCAGGCGCAACACGGCTCCAGGTGGGGACGGCATAACAAATAAGCTGCTTGCGAACTTAGATAACGAGTCTATTATTGACCTCAAGGGCCATATCAACACGGTGTGGAGGTCAGGTCGACTCCCGGAAGAATGGAAGATGGCAGAAGTGCGCCTTATTCCAAAGCCTGGAAGGCCACCGAGCACAGAAAATCTACGTCCCATTTCCATAACCTCGTGTTTCGGAAAGCTATTGGAACGCATCATCCACAAAAGGCTACAGAACTATCTCGAACAGCACAACATGCTCCCTCATACCATGTGTGGATTTCGCAGTCACCTCTGTGTGCAGGACATCCTTCTTCAACTTAAAGAAGAGGTCATGCTTAAATCCTCTCGGGACCACCCAAAAGCCGTACCAGCCCTAGCTTTAAAAGGGGCATTCGATAATGTCAGCCACACAGCCATACTCAAACAGCTAAACGGCCTAAACTGCGGGCAATGTACCTACACCTACGTTCGAGACTCCCTCGATGGCCGAAAAGCTATTCTCAAGGTGGGTGACCTGAAATAAGATCCCGTTTCCCTCGGCAACGAGGGCACACCCCAGGGTGCCGTCCTGTCCCTCTCGCTATTTAACATATCCCTGATTGGCCTCCCTCCACTCCTGGCTGCCGTATCAGGCATACGCCATGGATTATATGCGGACGATATTACCATATGAACTATTCATGGATCAGTAGGGGACATGGAGAACAATCTACAGCAGGCGGTTGACATAGTCATTCAATATGCACGGCAGTGTGGCCTAGAAGGCTCGCCGCAGAAATCGCAGCTGCTGATCGTCTCAGCAAGGAAGAAACTCTCTCCTGAGTCTCCAACCATCTCCCTACACATGGACGGCCATGTAATTGTTCCGACTCCACAGGTCAGAATTTCTGGCATGCTTTTCCAAGCGGATCGCTCGAACACCCAACTGCTCAACAGACTTAAGAACACCATAGATCAAGTATCGCACATGATACGCATGATTAGAACCAAGACGAGGGGTATGCGAGAGGAGGGTGTACTCAGGCTGGTTCAAGCCTTCGTCGTGTCTAGAGTCACTTACTCCCTCCCCTACGCCATACTCCCCAACACCGAAAGGACAAGGTGGAAGCCCTGATACGAAAGGCGTACAAACTAGCATTAGGACTACCTGTTACCACCTCAACGCAGAAACTCTTGCGGTTGGGAGTCCACAATACCTTAAATGAACTATTGGAAGCCTAGAATTTGAGCCAACTCTTACGCCTGAGCTCTACCCCTACCGGTGCCATTCTGTCTCAACTGCACCTGCGCTCTCCTCTGCAACACCCGCAGGCGGATGCGACTCAGCTTCCCGATGAGGTTCGCAAGTTCATTGATGTGGCTCCACTACCACGCAACATGCATCCGACACATCACGAGGCACGTAGGGAAGCCAGAGCGAAAGCTATTCTTAATCAATGCGGCCGAAACTCTGCCACAGTCTATACAGACGCCGCTTCATATCCCGGGCGAAAAGCTATGACCGCTGTAGTTTCTACTAAGGAAGACCTCATTACATGCGCATAAATTCCCTCCATCCACTCTCTGCAGGCGGAGGAAGCGTCAATCTTCCTAGTGATTGCACAAACTTCGGCAGAAATAATAATCACAGACAGCCAACAATCCTGCAGAACCTTCTCCAGCGGTTGCATATCACGACCTTCCCGAACAATTCTTCTCCAGCATCCTCCTAGACATCACGTAAGGATTATTTGGGCTCCAGCCCACTCCGCCGTGTCTGGCAACAAAGCTGCCCATCAGCGTGCCCGAGAGTTGACCCACCGGGCAAGCCAGGAGTTCGGCGAGCAGTGGCAGGTCTCCCCTCTCTTGTCGTTCCACGAAATCACTCAGCATTACCGTCTGGAACGAATGCTATATCCTCCTGCGCACAGAAGCCTCACTAAAGAACAAGAGCGCCACCTCCGAGGCATCCAAACAAACACTTTTTCCCACCCCACTAGAGCTCACATTCTGGCCCCCACCCTGTCTCCTCGCAATGCCGCTTCTGCGAGGCTCCGGTCACCCTCTACCATATCATGTGGGGCTGTGATAAGAACCCCCACCTGCCCTTCCCCTCCCTTGAGCACTGGGAAAGGGCACTGTTCAGCTCGGACCCTGACGACCTGCTCTGGCTGGTGCAGAGAGCCCAAGAAGCCGGACGGACTCAAGGGGTCCTGGAATGAGGACTCTTCCCCAGGGCTGACTGTTTTTGAGACACGTTTATTCCTCCTCCTCCTTTCGCGCAGGCCGGCTGCGCACTTTGAACAGACAGATAACTCGGAAGAGTTGAGGGCGCAAATGCTAAGTGGGGCTTTCGGAGCGATCAGTGGTGCTTGCTGCAGCTGTGGTCGTAGATGGGGAACTTCTTGCTGCCGCACAGGATGTGGTAGATGAAGTGGCAAACGCTGTGGGGATTGGCAGCGTGCTTGGCTGGAACCATCAGACTGCAGGCCGTCTCTGTCGGCAGATAAAAGGGGAGGGGGGGACAGAGTGGCGAAGTGTCCGAGATAGGTTGAATGTGAGCGTCACACGAAGCTATTGCAAAATCAGCAATGATCGGTGGTGTGCCACACGAATTGCCAAGCGCTTAAAGGTCATACTGAGACCACACTGCCTTGTTCCGTGAGTCGGATAGGCCAACAACCTTACACGCTGCTGTCCGTCGTGGCACGGTTGGTACATGTGAACATTATATAGCGTGAAAGAAACCCGCTAACACATTTGAGGCATACCACGGGTACACAACCAAGGCCAGCACTGTTCTTTTTTGACTAAAAAAAAAAAACAACCATCTCCACTAACGTGAAACTTCGGGAGGGAAGAAACATGAAATGTATTCTTGGCGCCTTGGCGTTTTTGCCTACGGAGATGAAACCGGGGGGGGGGGGGGTGGAGGTGGAGGTATACAGCTTTGCTGTAGAAGTCTCGTGTCCTTGAGCCACGAAGCGTTCTAGCACGAGGCGTTGGAAAACGAGTGTCCCGGTGTTTTAATTCCGTGACTACATGAAACGACGACAGGAGACGCCGACAGCCCGAGCCCCTAAGAGGCTTCGCCCCTAAAATGGATATTATGTTTGTTGCTTCCAAAACAAAGCAAAACTTCCGGATCTGGTATAGATTAAAACTCTACAATGTCGAAAAGAACCGAAGTAACTGCCCACAACAAAAGAGGCTGTGGGGCGCCATTTGGTGGAGCGAAGCCGCTAGCGTGACCGAAGTGGCCAACAGTGCATACTGCTACTAACTAGGCCACACAGCTGAACACTGCCCGCACTAATTAACATTGCTCAACACATGCTCCTCTTCCAGGTGCTTGTAACTATGACCAAGTTGGCCAAACTTATTTGTTTGTAATACATTGGAATGGTTGGGGTGCGTATACTTGGTCGGTGATGAGTACTTTTCGCAGTTTAGAGAAATTGGGTCATGTAATTTTCTAGACATGGAATTAGGATTATCTCAATGGAAGTGGAACTCACTGCTGATGTAGGGATGTCTGAGGATCTTGCACGCGTCACAGTCCACGTACGAGACGGGTAAGTCGATCTCCACTTCACCTCCTGTGGGGGAAAATCGAGAGCATGCACGGTTGTTTTCGCTTACTGGCACCACGCATGAGGCACGCTGTGCGCACAGGGAACTCGGGTTCGTATCCTGTTACGCTGCGGAGAAGCTTTTTCCATCTCTGGGGGCATTGCTAAGGGTTAAGGGGGAGTGCCGGTCGCACTCTGCCATCGGTGATCGTAATTGTAGGAGCCACTTGCCATCACCACCACCACCACCACCATCATCATCACCATCATCATCATCACCACACCATCATCATCATCATCAGGTCTACGCCCCCTGCAGGGCAAATGCCTCTCCCATAGATCTCCACTTATCCCGGTCCTGTGCTAACTGCGACCAATGTATCCCCGCAAACTTCTTGATCTCATCTACCCATCTAACCTTCTGCCGCCCCCTGCCACCCTTGCCTTCTCTAGGGATCCATTTTTGTATTCACTGATAAATACAGATTTAATTTGCTGTTGATTTCGACGTGATGAAATCGAAGCAGAGGGCTGCCAAACCTATTAGGTTTGTATCGAGACTTCACTGAAAGGAACAAAAGCAGATGAAAAAAAAAATACTGTAAGTTTGATATGGCAGTTTCTTTCACAGGCTCTATGGTTACGGTTGCACAAGAAAAAAAAGCTACTTGAGAATTGCTTTAAAGTTACTTGTCGTAGTTATACCCAGCGCTATTCGAGATGAAGAAATACGAACTAGCCCAATTTGTTGTCCTTTTGAACCTTTGTTGGCAAAGTGTATCCCATTCTTTTCTTGAACCGACGCTCTGTCTAATTGCTTTCGCGACAACTGGCGAGAACTGAACGGTCGTGAACGACCACCCTCCCGTCCTCCACGTTCCCCACTCCAATCCGTACGTTAGATGAACCTTGCTTTTACACTATGCGTGAACTAGTGGAGTACGCAGAATTTGATTGATAAGAAAACCCCGAAAAAACAAGGGATAATGTGAAGAGAAGAAACAAGCAAAAGCATCTGATAAATTAATCAATTAGAAATAAAAAAAATGAAAAACTCTTGGTTGCCGTGGGCGTACATTTCGATCATTTTCTTCATTCCTTAGTGGCTTCAAAAATAGCTGATTGTTGTGGTGAGACCGGACGTGGAATCCGTAGGTCAGTTCGTAGCTTAATCGGAACAGAAAAAGAGTTATCGTCAGCCGTTTCTTTTTGCGTGAGAAGCATAAAAAAATCAAAGCCCCTTTCTTAAGAGAAAGGTGGTTAAAATGAGAAGCTTTCTCGCATGCAACCTGAGTCAAAGCCAAACCTCAAAATCCAAGCCGCTTCGACCGTATCGGAATGGCGCAATTGGATAGATGCCGCGACTTTATAACGCGTGCAACCCAGGTTCTATTTCGACCACGGGAAGCGTTTTTTTTTATGAGGGGCTTGATGTGCTTTCGCTTATCATCATCATCTTTTTGTGAAATCCATTGTGTAAGCTGGCTTTCCTGCAGTGCTTCTTTGCGCGACGAACAACACCAAAGTCAGGGATAGAAAGCTTCGCTTTAACATCGTGGTCACTCGATCACGAAAATTTCGGACGGAGGGGGGTGGAGAAAAGGTTCGGCTCCGTTTCCACCCCCACTCTTCCCTGCGTACGCAAGTGGTGTTAACGGCCAACGCGGCCACAGTTTGCAGTGTACTCCGAATTACTGAATGGCAAGTCTGCACCATCTTATCTCGAAGGGGTCTACGGCTTTTGCAAATTTGTTTGGCTTACCTTCCCCGGGCGACACCCTGATGATGTTTTGATGATTGTAGCCTTCAGATGAAACAAGCTTAACGTGCAGGTCTCTGAAAGAGCACAAGAAAAGGCTTATGCGGAAATTCGAACATAACACTCACGGTGTCTGCAACGTTCATAGTTTATACGACGCGGTGCGTCAGGTTGCGGAAAAAACACCGCTGTACGCTCAAATCGAAATAGAAAAAAGAATGGCGCCCATGCATTTCGTACAGGTGATTAACCAGCGAATCTGTACGAGCGGCCGGTTACGTATACGACGCGTGGCCTACTAATTTCGGAGGACACCGCCAACCGCTATCGTGCAGTCGGTGCTTGCCATTGCCACGTTGGAGTACACTCCGACCGCTTCACTCACCGCTATCATAGCTTGAGCTGCGATTCACGCTGTAGCTCGCTGCGGGCGTGCTCTGTTGCGATAAACCAAGCCAATCTCTCTCCACTTATCTCCAACCTGTTTTTTTTAAGCATGCGTATCGGGTTGACCCGGATGGGTTTTCTGCGTACAGAGGACGGCCGGATTTGCATTTCGTCTAGCCATACAACACTATGCTTTGAAGCACTTTAAGATGGAAACAAAGCCGGTAAGGCGAAAAAAAATTATAAGCCGTTCAACTCTGTAAAAGTGGATGAGCAGCAACGCTTTATAACATGCACATCTCGCACGTAGTTAGAGGATGTACACGTACTTATTATTCTCATCATTGGGTTATAGTAGAGGACTATGGTTTGTGAGTGCTTAATAAAAATTTGGTTAGACGGCAGACGGGAATTCCACAAACTTTGAATGTTCACTGTGAACTACCTAAGCATGAAAAGGAAATGAAAGTCGGCGCAATGATATAGTCCTCTTAGCGGCCAGTTGTCATATAATTGTTTTTGAGAAAGTTTTGAAAAAAGAACACGAGTTACAGTCGCTTTCTGCTGAGAATTCGCAATAAAGTTAGCTTTGCCGCAAGACACTTTTTTGCATCGTAGTGCGAGCATGCTCGGTACCCTAGTCATAAACAGTTTCGCTGTACAAAAATGGTTAATTTGTTCAAAGCCAGAGTAGTGGTCGACACTCACAGCTTTTCGTCGTCGCCGAACTCCACCTTGACTTTTGTGGCGTTGTTAACGTAGGGGACGTCCGTGCTGTGAATGCGGACGCATTTCGCGGTCAAACCAAAGAACGGGTCCGACTCGTAAGACCGGTAGACGATGTACCACGACTCCTTCAGCGGGAAGCACTGCACAAACAAGGAATCATACCCTAAACTTGCGCGCACATATCGTTCTCCCGCCTGCACCGTTCCAATACTGTCCTGCTGCCTTAAGGGGGACTCACCTGTTAACATTCCTACGGGACGTACTTCTGTATGACCCACGGGCTTAAAAACCATCGTGCAACATTACGAAAAACTTTGTAAATACATATCAATGTTCACAACGGCCTAGTTTGCTCATTTTGGAGACATGTCACTTCTGTACTGAAATAAAAAAATAAAACTTGCTTGGTAGGTAGCTAGCGCCATCTAGTGAAAACTGGACGAACCAAAATGCGTTTATTGTTTATTTTTTTTTATCTCAGTAAAGAAGTGATATATTTCTAAAAGAAGCAAACTAGGCCTTCAGGAACATTTATATGAATTTGTAATTTTTTTTGCACGGGTACACGACCCTTTCTAAGCCCGTATTGTAAGCCCCGTAGGAATGTGATCACGTGATTCCCGTTAAAGCGCCTCCATATACTGCTTTCGTCCGTCGCCAGTAGCCGTGGACAGTGACGCTGGTTCGTTCGCAGTGGCAATGCCAATAAGATCCAACTTACTACCCCCAAGTTTCAATACAGGCGGAGCTCAGGAACGGCCGCTTCCCTGCATATTTACCTCAATTAGCATTTACGATTAGCATAAAGGATCTGTTCATTCTTCTGATGCGTGCTTTAAAGGGGCCGTGAATACAAAATATAGCTTTGTTTGGTTGGAAAGAACTAGGCTTCCGTTCCTCCCTCAGCTCCATTCCAGCCACAAAAACCGTTTTTTAACCGAAGAACGCAAGACGTATTGAAAAACTTTCAAATTTCCCGCTACAGTGACGTGTTTTGGGCGGGAGTGACGTCATATGAGCCATCACTAAAAACATAATTATCAGTGTGTTAACTGCACGTTAGCGTTCAAGCGATGCAATCAAACGGAACCAGACGCCTCACTACAATCGTCCAATCATGTGTTTTAGCGATGGGTTAGTTCGACGACCGCCAATCGCACAAACAAGATTCTGTGACGTCATAGAAAAGTTGCCGAAAAGTGGCTGTGCAGTCGCCACTGCTTCGCATGTTTTCTTTAATATATCCAGTATTTGTTCGAAGTTTTCTATAAAGCTGGTATCATGCTGATCGGGATAAAGCAGTCTTTCTAATGAAACAAACTTGTATTCTGCCTTTATGGCCCCTTTAAGCGGACCTTCTTTCTATCGACGTGAACTGTCTCTGGCACTGTCGCTATCGTCTTGCTCGCTTGCCGCAGTCCCGTGAACTGCGATTTCGTCGCCACGCGTGCATGGGTCACTTGTGCTGGTCCCTTTCCGCTGTGGCTGTACCGCAGCTTCGACTGCACGCTAGAGCAACTGGTATAATTTTAAGTGCAATGCACTTTATAAGCGACCCCAAACCTTCCACCACCGGCGGCGCCGTCCGTCCGCAGTCCTCCTATCCCCTAGCAACGGCGTGGAGCGGAGATGAGCGTCGGTAGCAACGGCGCAGTGACGTCACTCTCCACGTGACGACACGCCCCTCACCGCTCCTCGCGGCGCGACGGCGTGGGCCGCGCGCGTCCCTCTCCCTTCCCCGCGCCGTGACGTCACATACTCCACCTCCTCTCCCCGGCAGCTGCCGTGCGCCGCTGTGTGTCACTCTCCCTCCCCGCGCCGTGACGTCACGCACCCGCACCTCCTCTCCCCTCGCTCGGCTGCAGCTGCCGTGCGCCGCTGTCCCTCTCCCCTTGCGCTCGCCTCCTCTCTCAGCCACCTGGCTCGGCGCGGCGTACCCCCCTATTGATGCAGCGATAAACTGCCAGACCTCCGTGGGTCGGCTCGCGCGCGCTCACGGGCGAATGCCAACGGATTTTAACTTTACTCCCCCTCATAGCATCACCCCGTGCATTCGCACTTAACCATGTTCACCCTCGGGGAAATGCTTGGGAGTTTTTTTTTTGCAGCCGTTCATTAAGGCGCTCCTAATATGTTAAACCGCAAATTTGGAATTCTGGATACACGTGTAAGAAGCAAAAACAAAAACAGCTGGAAAGCAACGCACAAAATCCCGGGCCATCTGCACTAACGTGAAACCTGGGAAGGGGCGAAGCATGCAATGTATAAGTGTATTCTTGGCGCCTTGGAGTTTTTGCCAACGGAGATGAAACCGTTGGGGGTAGAGGTATACAGCTTCGCTGCAAAAGTCTCATGTCTTTGAAGCACGGAGCTCTTTAGCGCGAGGCGTAAGCGAATGTTCCGGTGTTTTTGTAGTACGCATTACGAAGTGCAGCGCGAGACGTAAACGAGTGTCCCGGTGTTTTTCTAGCACGCGTTACGTTCTAGCGCGAGGCATAAACGAGTTTTCCGGTGTTTCAGTACCGTGACTACATGAGATGACGATTACGACGACGACCGGAGACGCCAAAAGCCCCTGCCCCTAAGGGACTTCGCCCCTAAAAAACCCAAGGTCCCAAGCACTGGTGCTTGCGGTAGTCCGGAGTGCACGTCCCAGAAATGTGGCGTTATATGGCCGTGAGCAGCGACGCAGTGCGCGTGTCATAAATGAGCCATTAATATTAAATTCATTTTACGAGGCAGTAGTTTATATTTTCATGGAACTCGGTATAGCTTGATGCATTCTTTATCAAATACTTCAGGTAAAACCAGAAAATTAAACCGGTGTGTTTTGATGAAACTAGAATGCAGGGAAATTCGTGAGTGGAGGTTACTGGCGTGATTTCGCGAGAATATGGTTATGAATAATGGAAAGCTTGGAGCGCGGATGCGAATGATGGGTTTGACTCGATGGTGTCGATACATGGCTATACTTAAAGGGACCCTGCAACACTTTCGATAAGTGCTTTTAGTCTTTCCTTCACGTCTGGAACCACTGCGAAAGCTATGGTTATCGCTAGCATGGAGTGCGCCACTGCGTGATTTGCTCGTCGCATCAGATACGCCTTCCATTTCTGCTTTGTTTTTGCGGCTTTTTTTGTTTTTTTTTGCTGTCGAAAAGTGTTCATTGCTGCAACTGAAGGAAAACTCGCCAACAGCCGGTACATATCCTTACTGACGTTATTCGAGCCGTCGAAGAATGTTAACTCCGGGAAAGAGAGAACCATCTTTTGAGCGAGTTAACAAGTTATAATGGTCATAGAGGTAGAATTTCTGGCTGAGGTACTTTGCGACCGCTAATCTAAGTATACTGGGTGTGTTGGGGGACTACGTTCTGCAAGCATTTAAGATTTCAAAAAAAGTTGAAAAAAGTGTTGCAGGGTCCCTTTAAAGCGATATGGCAGTAGTGCGTGCATTAGCTGCTAATGACGTGGTTTTTGCAACCACAATGGGAACTGCAACCACCTTGGCTGAAATTTAAAACATTTATACGTTCAGATGTTGAGGTACTACGCGCGCACTGATAGACTTACCTTTCCGTCGTCCTGAAACCTTCCCAGCTCCGGGTCCGTCGTCGAAACGTGCGCGTCGGCAACGATGAGCACACAGCTCGCAAACAGCAGCGACTTCCACATGGTGTCACCGAAGTCGTTCTCGGGCACTTCTAGCCCCGGCAACTCGGCTCCACGCCGTTTTATTTTCCTCCAGCTCATTCTCGTTACAAACACCGTGAGACGGGCTACGCCGCACAGCAGCCGTAAGTAGACGAAGAAAATAGACCCTCGAGGGATTAGCGGCCGTCGAAAGCGGCGACAGAGCACGGGACAACGCTTGACCTTGGGTCTCTTCCTCGTGTGTGTTACATTGAAGGTTTCTATATTTTTCTTTCCTTTTTGACCAAGACTGCAAGGTCTCTTCACTGCGCAATAACAACGTCGCCGCTTCACTTTGCGCATATAAAGTCGCCTTGGAAAGCCGCTGCGACATGCGCCATTCATGCATAAACTGGGCACGCCCGGAGAGGGTGATTGCGTCGCTCTCCTGTCTGCGGTTTAAAAGGAATTAACTGCCCTCTCGCCCTTCCCGCCGCAGCAGAACTGAACTGCCGCGAGGCGGGGCCTTGGAACTCTTCAGAAGCGTGCCAAATGTCCGTTTAAACGGCGTTTTTTTCTTAATGCGCAAAGCATATCTTTCCGAACCCGAGAGGTTATTTCAGCGCCTATTATTTTGGGTGTAGTTGTTTTGCCATCGCTTTTTATAAGCCTATTTTAGCTTATGGGGCTGTTCTGTTGCAAAAAATTATTTCTGCGATAACAGCGAGTATAAACGCAAGGAATATTGCCGCGAACTACACCTTCCGCTTTGCTTACCTGTGTGTTTTGTTGGCAGCAACTGCCCGCGCCCAACTGTCTTATCAAGGTTAGAAGTGAAGCGCGCGTTTCAGTCTCTTTTGTATGCCACGCAGGATACCTCATCTACCTCATTTGATAGGACGAGTGTATCGCTGTCGTCACTGGAATAGAATGTTCGTCTTTGATCGCCAATGTTCTAGATCTGATTCGATGGTTCTCGAACGATTAACGCCGAAAGATAAATGCTCGCAAGGAAAACACCGCGGAGTTCGATTCGCCGACACTCGCTTGCGCACGTCGCTTTGTTGACTGCTCCTTCGCCCCTTGTGTATTATTTGATATGTCAGCGGCGCACAAGTTCGCTCCAATAACCTCTGTTATTTGAAGAAACCTGCGTTGTCCTTGGCTACGTGACAATATGTACTTTCCAGACAAGATAGGCATTCTGGGACAAAAACAACACAATGTAAACAGAACCGAATCCTGAAAATTTAAAACCTCCCATATCTGGAGGGTCCTTCGTCCTGCAGTAGACATAAATGGCCTTCTGAATAAACGAATTATGTCGCTGGCTAACATATGTAAATGTCAAAGCCGGTAATGAGAAGTACAGTCATGAACAGCATAAGCTGAAACAACGCTTCGGCAGCTGAGAGATACTTCATTCAGTAACTAGATAAGAAAACAAGAGAGCAACAACAAAATAAATGCTGTCCCGTAAAAAGTACCTCTCGGCCGCCGTTTCGTCGTTTCAGCTTAGTGTGTCCATGACTGTACATTAACAGTTTGGCGCAATGTCAACCGCATGAGCGACGGATTTTGACTCGGAAGCACGTTATGTCAAATGAGCTCGTGTGCAAATCACTGTGTAGTAGATGACACTAGGGAACAAATGATTCCAAGGGCTGATGGCTGGTGTAATACTATATAGATGGTATTCATTGAAAAGTTTAGCTGTCAATTTCTTCACTTGGCAACACTGGAAACGGTCACAGACACGGCCGAAGCGCCACGGACGCCCACCGCAAAAAAAAAAAAAAAAAGTTGAGTCGTCTGCTCCGTTTCAACCCATTTCTCAACGGGGGTGTCAACAGAGATGTTAATAGCGCACTCACATACGAGTCGAGGCATTACTTAGCGTTCGATGGGGTAGAGTTTGGAACCTTCAAACTCACATCATGTGCTTAGCACGGACAATTATCCAATCCCGCTGAGCCCGACATAACCAGTGACGGCGCACTCACATGGTTGCTTGCATGCGTGCATCTACAGTGAATACAACCTATAGTATGTGTACACATATGCGCATGCGTGCGTGTGTGTGTGCATGTCCGTCTGGCCGTCCGTTCACAGCTGGGAGACGACCAGGAAGTGGTCTTTTTTGTCTGAAAAAGGTCTGAAAAAGTGACCCACTTTCCATACTTTGTCCTCTAGTTTTGAGCGCGGATTCATTCCCTTCTGGACACGGGAACAGCGAGGAGTTGTACATTTGTGTTCTGGCACATCCGCTGCGACGTATGCATTATTGTGAACTTCTTAAGGAATCACAGCTACACCCCAGGTCATGCCAATACAATCAAACCTCGTTATAAAGAAGTAGTGTCCGGGCAACAAATTAGTTCGTTATAACAGTAGAGGCAAAAATCGGCTATAACATCGACAATCTGGCTCGCGCAAAAATACTTGATACAAAAATGCATTTTTTGAGCCTTCGAACCAACTATACACAAAGTAACCCTTACCTTTTTCCTTGTTGCACTTCGAGCTCAATGAAACGGAACATGAGTACGTGAAATTACAACAGAACAGAGCTCACTTGACGAAACAGGACTGCGTCCTTATTCATTTGATGAAGGATGTGATCTTCGTCTGGTGGATAGGTACTCACAGCACTGAGCAGGACAGTGTCCTGCTTTTCCACAGTGTCCACGAACAAAAGGGCCTTCATATTTCTGCAGTTTAGGACTACGGAGGGTTTTTCCAATTAGCTTCTCAGCCTTCTGGTCAAATATTTCTTCGTTATATCCGATATCGCGCGGTTCTCACGGGTTCAGTTTCATTATAAAAGAATGTGTCATTGAAATAAAGTGTGACCAACCAAAGTCTGTATTTAGTTCGCTATAGCCGATAATTCGCTATATCAGGGTTCGTTTTAACGAGGTCCAACTGTATTTGGTGTGAGAAAAATAACTTATTGGAGCGAGAACAACGTAACAAGGGAAAAGTAAGTTTGTAATGAGCCGTAGACTTCGCGCCTGCCTTATGCGTTCATATTTCCCTTGAAACCCTAAGGATCTAATTCCTAATCTGCGACTTTTTCAACGTGTATACTTTCTCTTTGCGGTATTTCGGGAACAGGCCCACTTGTCGCAGCCAACTCGTACTAGGAAAACTGGTCCTAGGTGAACTGGTCAAAGCGGGCATCTGGTTCTAGGTGATCCCGTACTATAGGGAAACTGGTAGCACGGACTTTATTTATTTATTTATTTATTTATTTATTTATTTGTTTGTTTATTTATTTATTTATTATACCCTCAGGGCCAAAGGAATTACAGAGGGGAGTGGGGGTAGAATACAAGTAAACAAACAATGAAAAAATAAATTACAATATAAGCTAGTTATACAATATTAGCTAAATCACCGAGAGAAAAGAAAACTCACAAGCATAACAACAAAACAGACGTTACCGAGCTCCTATTTATGCAATTCGAGCTAGAAAATTTCGGAACTGTTCGTTATCATAATAGATACAGCACTAGAAGGAAGGCGATTCCATTCCCTACTAGTCTTGGGCAAGAAAGAGTGAAAGAAATGCTGGTTGTTGCAAATGTCAATTCCAACTTTGTGGCTGCGGTCGATACGATCAGATCGATAATGGGGTGTAGCGATAAACTGAACATGGTGAACATGGTGCAGAACATGGTGATGATACATTTTGTGAAAAAGAGTTAGGCGGGAAATTTGACGGCGTGCTGACCGGGATGGGAGGGCAAGGTTAGATTTCATGGCAGTAATACTGGCTGTTCGATAATAGTTGGACAGAATAAACCTGAGTTATTTTGAACAAGTTCTAGGGAATTTTTAAGTTTATCCTGACTTGGGTCCCATACCGAGCATGCGTATTCCAGTTTGGAACGTATTAGTGTTTTGTAGAATTAGTTTAAGTTGCGATGGCGCCTTATAAAAACTACGACGTAAGTAACCTAACATGAAGTTTGCGTTGCTAATTACCTATTCGCTGTGAAGGTTCCAGGTTAAGCTAGCAGTAATGTGGATGCCAAGGTATTTATAATATGTAATGGGATTCTAATTGGACACTGTTAAGATAAAATGGTGATGGGACAGTCTTGGTGCGGAAAATACGCATTACTTTACATTTCTTAATGTTCAGTTCCATTGACCAGGCTTTGGACCAGTTAGCGACAGCATTAAGACCAGAATGTAATGTGATGGTGTCGTTGTCACTAATTGTCTCACGAAAAATAACACAATCGTCTGCAAATAGAAGAAAATTCGAGTTTACAAGAGTAGCCAATTCTTTGATATAAATAAGGAACAATAGCGGCCCAAGAACCGATCCCTGTGGAACGCCTGAGGCAACGTGACTAAAATCAGAACACTGATTTTTGATGGATGTCAAGGAAAAGTGCGGGGGGGGGGGGGAGGTGGAGGAGGGGGGGGGGGGGGGGGCTTCAACCCTGATAATTGGTAACAGCTTGACCTATTCATGGGTTGGCCTCTGTTCGTTTGTTGGTGGTGGTATAAATTGGCTTTTTGGTTTTAACACAAGTTTTGTTTTCCCTTTTTTTATTTTTCTTCTCCTTCTAAAGAAATTGTCCCATTTTTTTTGGGGGGGGGGGGTGGAGGGGGAGTCGCCTTTCTTGTCCTATCTTCAATTTCTGTGCTTTTCTTGTTGAACCAGTGGAGCTACAGGAAGGGATGTTTTTATGTTTCGGAGGACGCGCGCACGACCAAAGCATGGTGGAATCTGTGCGATCGGTGTACATATATGTAACAAGAATAAGGAAACGAAAGTTACCCAGTTCAGCTACTGTTGGCAAAACCTGACAATCATCGTTGGAGAGAAGATAAAAACAAAAAGATCAAAATATTAAAAAACGAAAATACAGAACCAAATCGCAAAGGCCTTCGCAATACAGCTCCGTCACCTGATTACCTAGAAGTAATAGTGTGAAATTAAAAAAAAAAAACAGGTAAAAAGCAAACGAGATAAAATATACCTAGTGTCCTCATGTGATTACCTGAACGAAGCACATAAAAAACCAACAAAATGCGCTGTCTGGTCTGGCATGTTCCTCCAAGGCCATAGGGAAACGTCAAGTAAAAAAGGTTAAAGAATGTTTACACTTAAGTAGAGAATTCTTGTATTCTTTTCATTTGAAGATGACTGACGAAAAGCGGAAATTGCGACGAGGTGGGCAAGTGTCCAGTTATCCCAGGTTACAAGTTTCCCTAGTGCGAGATGGCCTATGACGACTTGCTCTATTCCACGAGTTCAGCTAAGACGTGTTGGCTTTGAGGAGTTTGCTGCCCTCCGCCTCAAACTTTCGCCACACTTCCCACCGCCGTGGTCTTTCTGCGTTCCACGGCTCAGGAGCTGACTGAAGCCCATCACACAGCTCCGCCGACTTTCCGCAACTTCACTGGCGATAACATTATTTTAAACCTTTTGGGCATCCGTCCACAAGAGATCTATGACCGAAGGGTCTCCGCCCCAAGAACCACCCATGACTGTACCCGCGTTCGTCCTCTCCTACGGAACATGCACCCCGAGTGCCACAGGGATCGCACGGAGGAGCGAGCGCGAGCACTGGCGCAGAAGCTGCCCATCCTCCCAGACACCATGTACGTTGATGCGTCAGAATACTACAGGGTGTTGCGACGATAACTGGAACACTTAAAAATTTCCTGAGCGAGCCACCGCTCTGTTCGCATTTTGTGGTCTATTTTGTTTGATACCGGGAACAACGATGGTACATGCCTGTTTATCCTGAAAATAAATAAAAACGATTTTCGCCAATGGGAAAATGGCTGCTGATTTGGACGTGCGGGCCAGCGCAAGTTGATGTTGGAATGACGGAACCACCTGGGGTATGCAGAGCGAAACGCACGTTTGGGATTCACGGTAGGAAGGAGCCAAATGGCGCAGCAGACGATCAGAAAATGCACCTATGAATGATCTAGCAGACGATCAGAAAACCCGGTTTTCGGCTCGCACGTCCAAATCAGCCGCCATTTTCCCATAGTCGAAAATAGTTTTTATTTATTATCAGGATAAACAGGTAAGTACCGTCGTTGTTTCTGGTGTCAAACAAAATAGAACACAAAATGCGACCTTCGTGTGAAGTTTAAGCGCGAACCGAGCGGTGGTTCGCTCAGGAAAAAAAAATTTAAAGTGTTCCAATTATCGTCGCAACACCGTGTATATCGCCACGATGGCTACGCCCTCGCGGTCATCAACAGCCAGGCTAGCCCCCCCGCTACCTCTCATCGTGCGTTCCACTTCCACAGCGGCGGCGGAAGAGTCTGCAATAGCACTTGCGTTAACAACCCGGCCTACTCCAACGATTATAATCCGAGATTCGAACATGGCCATTCAAAATTTTTCCCGTGGGTCAATTTCCCTTGTGGCATCCAAAATCCTCTCTCCGGTCGAACTCATTTGGACCACGGCGCACACTAGTGCGGGAGAAAACGAGGTGGCCCATAATGTGGCACGAGGACTTACTATCCGTGCCGGAGTACGGATTACCATGGTGCCAGATCCGCTAGGGACCGACTAATCACCTATCACGACATTGTCGTGTATCACCGCCTGGCCCGCCGCCATCATCTCCCGCTCATCCAGGGCTCTCCGACATTCAGGAACGTCTCTGGCGTCTCCTGCAAACCAATACCCTCACTTGCCGGGTAGTACTCCGTCGCATGTGCCCCGCTCAGTATCCCTCACCGAAATGCCTCCTATGTGACACCCCGCCACACTTGTTCACGCTATGTGGGCATGCCCCCGAGACCCCTTCCCGCATGTAAATAGTGATGGGCAGTGGGAGGGCGCGCTGGGCAGTTTGGAAGTGGACATGCATACACTCCTGGTCGCTAGAACTGCCACCATCGGCGCCAGACTTTAATCGGCGGCCACCACGTACCACTAAATCGCAAGACTTAGGGTCTATTCATTTCACCTGCACCACGTGAACCAGTTCAGCGGTGCAGCACTTCGCCGTTCGTTTCAGTGGTGCAGCTCGCGGCACCTGAACCGCGCCGTTCGATTCGCCGGTGGTGCCGACGGGTGCAGAACGAGTTCATGGCTTTGCCTGCATTCTCAAGGTTTAACAAGTGCCGGTCTGGAACGGCCTCCTTGAATTCAGCAGGGCAAGTCGTAGTGTGCTTTTCTTGAGCCTCTAGGACCAGTTGGGTCCAGTCGCACAAGGGAATGTTCACTGTCTGTGCGTTTCCTATGGCCTCTCGGAATTTATCCCAGTCAGTGTGTTTTATTTTGGCCGTATTCCTCTTTGCTGTCGTTCCCAGGTCTAAATCCGCAAGAAGTAC
This sequence comes from Haemaphysalis longicornis, assembly GCF_048455015.1. Lineage (NCBI taxonomy): Eukaryota > Metazoa > Arthropoda > Arachnida > Ixodida > Ixodidae > Haemaphysalis > Haemaphysalis longicornis. The sequence continues at coordinate 34,810,912 of NW_027526460.1, forward strand.
GCAATGATCGCTGCCTAAAGTTTCTAAAGTGTTGCTCCATGAGATTTCTCCTTGTCCCTTGTGCCAGGTAAGATCGGGATTAGAGTCTCTCTGTACACTGTTCCCGTACCGGGTGGGCAGCATTAGGTCATTTGTAAGAGTCATTTGGTGCTGTTCCATGGCATGTTCCAAGAGTCGCCCGGATTTTGATGTTGAGGTGTAGCCCCATGCTACGTGCGGGCTGTTAAAATCTCCTGCAATGACTACGTCTTTGTCTCTATGCTTCTGTAGCAACCCATGAAGCCAATTCTTGGGGCTGCGATGCGATCCTCCTGGGAGCCAGTATGCGTTAACTAGGATTACATGGCGATCTGAAAATCCCGGGTGTACTTCTACGGTGACATGTTCTTGTCTGTCGTTGTTGCAGTGCGTTGAGTCGTGCTGAATGGCTGCCAGTGATTTGTGTACCAGCGTGACACACATTGTGGGGGCGCTTTTTTCTTCCCGATTGCCTTTCCGCGTCTTTTGTACGATACTCTTCTGGGAGAAGGTTTCGTAACCTGAGATTCCAAATTCCCCCCTTGTTTCTTGCAGGAGTATAATCTGTGGTTTTTTCTTTAATGTATCCAGATATTTTGCCAGCAGATTCCTTTTACGCTTGAGGCCGCGACAGTTCCATTGCAGTATGGTCAGGGTTGGTCTAGGGAGGGGCTGTCGTGGTACTGCGAGATCATTCGGGTGGGAACCTCTGATTATGACAGAACTTGCTGTTGTCGTGGGCGTGGTTTCTTGCGCGCTTTGCTGTGTATCGGTGGCACAGTCCTGGTCACTCATCATTGGGTGAGTGACTGGCTTCTGGCGCAGACGATTCAACGGCTCGTCTCTTAGGAATGATACCTATACGGGCCTCGATGTCATTTATGCGTTCTTCGAAACGTTCGGAGAGCCTGGCGACTACAGTATCTATTACGCGCAGTGCAATGGTGTCTATTGTAGTCTCGATTAGGCGACGATGGGTTGCCTCTATAATTGCCTCAACTGTGCGCAACTGCTCCTCTTTTACAGCGTTCATTTCCGAGCGTAGTTCTTGGAGCATGGTGAAAACATCGCTTATGGGGGGGACGGGCGATCCGCTCGATGCATCAGTTTCCATTTGAATGGGTGGCGGTACACATTCGTCGGTTTCTTGGACTGGCTCATTCGTTAATAGGGGGTGCGAGTTTGTGTCTAGTCCTAATGCTTGCTTGTATGTTTTGGTGGCTGTTATTGGTGTGATGTGTGTGGTCCGCTTGTTTTGGTTGTTGCCCTGTAGGGGAGGGGAGTAAGGACGGAGTGGCTCGCTCACCTCAGATCCGGCACCCGCCTCTCGCAACCTCTGCGGCGCCGTTGTCACAGTGATGGTCTGGTGGGGGGTACCCGTATTTTCTTTGGATGCTCCACAAGTGTTCGTCTCTCGGCTTGTTTCAGATGAGGCACATCGGGGGGGTCTAACCGGTTGATCAACTGCAGTTCTTTGGAAGTTACCGCTGACTGCACCTCCTGGTGGCTGCTGCAGTTGGACACGTCGTGGCAGGCGAGGTTCTTGTGCGTCGGGCTTTGCGTTCCTGCGCGAAAGGCTAGGACTTCTTCGCCGTGAGTCCGGGGGATGCTTGAGCCATTTTCCCAAAAATTCATGAGTCCGGGCTGGTTTATCTTCTATTTCGCGGGCATTATTAGCGGCGATAAGGCGCTTTCGACGTGTGTTTGCCAGTCTTCTTGCATTCTCGTCCGCGGCAGTTCTCGCTTTGCAGTCGGGGTCTGTAGCAGGATGTTCACCGTTGCAGTTGTAGCAGCGTGTCTCGCAAGAGTGGGCCACCTCCAGCCCCGGGTTGGCTGCAAAGATGCCTCCGCAGTTGGGACAGGTGACAGTAATGCCTTTTTTGGGACATACTTCGGATTTGTGTCCGATAACCATGCAATTCAGGCATAGTATGCTTCTTGGGCGATGAGGATAGCAGCGCATGGCGGTACGGTGAAATAGCACGTAGTGGGGCACCCTTAGGCCTTCAAATGTCACAAGGATGGTGTTGGACCGACCCATGGGACGGGCGAACAGAATGCGGGTTTGTTCTGATTCCAGGTGTTGCCGAAGCTCTTGTTCGGTTGTTTCAGCGGAGATTCCATGTACGACACCCTTGCAAGAGTTCTCGGGCGTGGCTGTGTAAGCCGAAAACGGATGTGGACCGTCCTCTAGAGACACTTGCTTGATGGCTAGAATTTTATCCTTGGCGGACTTGCGGTAGGTGTCGATCACCGTCAGGTTTTGTCTGGGGCGAGGTTTGAAGTAGGTGTCACGTCGTTCCGCCGAGTTCAGTCCCGCAGCATTCATGACAGCATTGGCGAGAAGTCCGCGTGGGACAGATTCTAAGTCGGTTCCGTCGGTTAACTTTGCGATGATTGTAGAGCTGGTGGCATCCTTCTCTCGTCTGTAGGAGACTGTGACCCAATCGTCGCCCATCTTCGTGAGGAGAAAGCCGGTGTTAGGACAGGTGCTCGAAGAAGGCGAAAGGGCTCGCGCCCTGGCCGCCGCTATATGGGCGCCCCGGGGTCACGTTAGGCTTAGCGCACGTAGATGAGAAAATGGGCCAAAAGGCGAGAAAAGAGACTTGCCGTCGCCGAATTTACGCTGTCCAGGGGTGCGGGAGGATGAAATCGGTGTTTGAATCCCAAAACTGGCGTCAAGGGAAGCGTTGGCACGGAAGAAACCAAACAATTTGCAGAGCGGCGTGTACATGTGGCCGTTCGAACAAGAAAGCTGAAGAAACAGCAAAAGAAACTAAAGAAGAAGTGGAGCAGGAATAAAAGCAAAGCAAAGCAAAAGAAACTAAAGAAGAAGTGGAGCAGGAATAAAAGAGACAAACAACTAAAAAAGATCGTGCAAAACATTACAGAGGATATGGTGCGCTACGCAAATGAACTGGCCTCGAAACAGTGGATGGATTTCTGCCACACTAAAATCAACAGATCACTAGACACGAAGCAAGCGTGGCAAATCCTGCGTAGCTTGCTGGGACAAGCCAGGCCTAGGCACACAACGAAGAAGATCCAGATGGCCATGGGTCTTTCCGACGAAGACTTCGCTAAGGAGTTCCACCGAACGATACACCCCGACAGCTACAAGCCAGAAACTCTAGCCGATTACATTCCTGGTCCTGGGGAATCATTGGAGGAAGGTATCAACGCACCATTCTCCAGGCAAGAATTGGACAACTGTTTAAGTAATATAAAGAAAAACACGGCACCGGGAAAGGACCGAATCACATACAAACTTATCAAAAATTTGCCAGAAAACGCTATGAATGAACTACTTCGGTACATAAACGAAGCGTGGATATCCGGCGTTCTTCCCAAAGAATGGAAAGAGACAATAATGACACCCATACCAAAACCCGGGAAACCACCCAATCGCCTTGAGCATCTCCGCCCAATATCACTAACGTCATGCTGTGGCAAACTCGCGGAGATGATGATTCTAGAGCGCCTTACGTGGATGATAAACATCAAGGCAGTGCTGCACCAAGACATGACAGGATTTAGGCGGCACGTGTCGACTCAAGACTGCATGCTCCGCCTCAAGCACGATATTTACGACTCCCCCAGCAGTGCACAACTAAGGACAATTGTAGCGCTCGATATCTACAAGGCATTCGACAACGCAAGTCATAAAGCCATCTTAGAAAAGCTCCAAAGTATACAATGCGGTGAGCGATTATATAATTACATACGGAACTTTTTAAGCGACAGAACAACGGAGGTCCTTGTAGACGGCCGCTTGGTAGGCCCTTTCAAACCAAGTAAAGGAGTGCCGCAAGGCTCTATTCTTTCCCCAACTCTTTTTAACATAGTCCTCAAAGACCTGCCCGCCAAACTAGACCTTATCACCGACGTTCACTTCAACATATATGCTGATGATCTGACTTTGTGGTGCTGTCAGGGTTCCCCCGGGCACCAGGAGCACCAACTACAGCAAGCGATTGATGTCGTCACCGCATACATGAAAGACGTTGGTCTCAGCTGCTCCCCCTCTAAGACCGAATACATCGTCGTGGAGGATGGTCCAGCCGGCCGCTCTGACCATAACCGCAATTTAATCAAATTAACACTAGACGGCACAAACATAGCAAGGAAAGAAGAAATTCGAGTGCTCGGCTTTTGGCTTCACCAACAAGGCAAAGCGGACACTTGGGTTAAAAAAATCACGACACAGATCAATCAGATCACGCACATGATGAAACGGATTTCAAGGAAGCGACATGGGGTAAAAGAACATGAACTACTACGAATTTTCGAGGCGTTCATCATTCCGCGCATCATGTACGCAGCCCCTTACATGCGGCTAACACGCACTCAGATAGAAAAATTAGAAACGCAACTGCGCAAACCTATTCGTGTTGCCTTGGGACTCCCGAATTACACCCCACTACATGAGATTCGACGAATGGGAGTTCACACTCCAATATCACACCGCATAGACATCCACAAAGAAGCGCAAGAGTCTCGGCTGCGCGCCTCTAGACAGGGACGAGCTATACTCCGTTCCCTAGGGGCACAAATCGAGGAACCAGAAGGCTACATTACAGAACGCCCTCCTTGGGAACACCTGCCAAGGCTGACTGTACATCCTATCCCCCGCCACATGAGTGTGGGAAACGACCACGAGCGCAGAGCCCACAGAGCGCGTGCCACCCGTCATTTAGTGGCGCAGAAGATAGACCAGGGTTACACTCCGGTCTACACCGACGCCGCCGTATCAGACGATGGTATAGTTGCTACCGCCGCGTACTACGGGAACGGACAAAGTACTCGTCGCTTCCTAGGAATTAGTGATCCCGGTCATGCCGAAGCGTTAGCCATAGCAGATGCCATCACGAACTTCACCGGCCGACGGAAACTGCTTATACTGACTGACAGCCAGGATGCGATCCGCCTCTTCTGCCGCAATAAAATAGCCACGCACATTCGCAACATTCTCGAAGTGCATCTAACCTCCCAACCAGAGCTTTCGGTTGAACTCCGCTGGATCCCAGGTCATCAAGGGATACCAGGAAATGTGGCGGCTCACCAACTCGCGCGCGAAACTCTCTTCCGCGAGTCTGAGCCTCCAATTGCGCTGCCGGAGGAATACGACCGCCACACCAGCCGCGTCGAAGAAAGACAAGCCAGGCACCAAAAGTTGGTAGACCTTCGCACCGATCAAGACACACACTGCGTTCCTCCCATCTCTTGGCCGCGATCGAAGACAAGTTGCATCCGCCGAGCTCAAGCAGGTGTCCTACGCACCCCACATATCATGCACTACATAGAAAATAAACCTGGCCACCCTAGCTGCCCACGCTGCGGTCACGGGTACCCTAACAACCAGCACTACATGTGGGACTGCTTAGAGATTATACAGACAAGAAACATATACACAGACTCCCTTTCCCCTACTCCTGGCACTTGGGCGGAGTGGCTTGACCCCCCAGAGGATCCCCAAAAACAACTCAAACTCGCTCTCCGCAAGCGGACGAAAAGCGCCGGCCGGTACGCGCCCTCAGTCCGACAATTGGCCACCTCCTCATTACGACTGACAGAAGAAGAGCACTGGGAGGCCCTCCTCCAACACATTGAGGCAGTTCTTGGGGGCGACTGGTAACAGCAGCTCCTTCCCCCAGCAACGCAGAAGCCTTTATAGAAGGGCAAATAAAGATGTTTCTCTCTCTCTCTCTCTCTGCATTCTCAAGCAGATGAAAAAAGTGCAGGTCTGGTTCCGCCGATGGCGGAACCGGCTTTGCACCCCTGTGAGCTGGTTCAAGAAGTGCAGGCTGAATCGAATAGACCCTTAAAACAAATGTGTTTCTCCCTCTATCGCGAAGTGGACCGCGTTAGCGCGTGGTAGAACCAGCGGCAACCGGCTTCGCGAACTCGGCGTCTGTAGCGCGAACTCTGCGTCTGTGCTCCCCACTTCTGGCGCGAACGCACGTGAACTGGAGAGGAGAACAGAACGCGGGAGATCCCGACACGCAGATTTCTTAGTGGTACCTATGGCGTCCTGTCAAAGAAATGATGCATGTTTCGATGGACCGGTTGGTTGACCGAGAAACTGATAAGATCTTCGGACAACACGGCGTGTGCGTGAAACCGGGCTCCTATTGTCAAAACGGTTACTTGAAAATCGCGAAAAATGAACGGTTGTAGATAAGAGAATACATGCATCGATCATGACGTAGGTGTACAATAGTGTATCTTTATTTCATAAACCACGTGTCGATACGCATTTAGGTCGCTCATTGATGCGTTATAAACCCACGCGAAAAGTCGCATGGGTCTATTCTTCGTTTGTGATTTGGGTCTTTGAAGGTTTGACGATTGATTGGACGCACTTTCGGCGAAGGTTTCATGCACTTTTAGCTTTCGGGCTTCTGTCAACTTTCTTTAGGAAGGGATGGTATTTTTTTTTTCTCGCGGACTAGCGCTGTAAGGAGAACCAAGGGGTGCTTCGCACAAGTGACCATGCTGCTTTTCGCATATGCTTTTTGCATACTAACATTGCCATGTCTTTATCCTCTTCCCAGTGTGCAATAAGGCTTACTATCACAATCGTTCAGTTGTGCCGGTATTCTGATACAGCAATGAACAGCCGTCCTTTCTGCACGCGCCGACTCTGTTCATTTAGGGCGCACACATACAGCCAGTAGTAACACTAGCGGGGACAGCTTTAAACAGCTTTAATATCCAGCCGTGACACAATCAACCTGGGGCTGAATTCTCTGAACCGACGGGGCGTCGTTTTGAAACGACGGGGTAGCGCCATGCAAATGCATGTGTTGTGGGGTTGGGGCCGTCGCTTTGGGGTTCTCTGCAGGTAGAGTTAGCCGCAGAAAAGCGCTGTGGCAAGGGCGCGAAGCGACACCCACTGCCCCCCCCGTCGTTTCACTTGTCGCTTCGCGCCCTTGCCACAGCGCTTTTCTGCGGCTAACTCTACCTGCAGAGAACCCCAAAGCGACGGCCCCAACCCCACAACACATGCATTTGCATGGCGCTACCCCGTCGTTTCAAAACGACGCCCGTTTTTTTGGGAATTCGGCCTCTGGTCTCCTCTTTACCGCTTCTCAGATGTGGCAATGAACGAGGGGCGGTATTCTCGTGTTTTGTCCGTTTCAAAACAGTCCGTTTTGAGCAAGCCCTCATTGGCTAAAAGCGAACACCCAGGTGTGACGCCATGCAAGCACGGCGGAGCTAGCGGAGCTATGAGCCGCGGCTTCTCAGAGCAGACGATTATTCGTCACCTTGTTGGTTCGCGGGCGGAACAATAAACACATAAAAGATAATTTTAAATATAGGTTTAGTCGTTTAAAATGTGTTTACAAGAACAGTTACGCAAAAGTCAACGCGAAGCCCGCCTACAACTAGACGTACGTCGCAATAAAACGGACGCAAAACAGACGTTTTCTAAAACGACAAACAGGAGAATACCGCCCAGATCCGGAGTTCTTCTGTGGCCCCAGACCATGCTCACAACCACGAGTAACACGGTCACGTCGAAGTTTTTATGTGCAAGTATGTAAGCAATCACGGAAGACATTGGCCGTTGCACCTGAGAGGCGTCTATAGTTAGCTGCGGTCGCAACGGCCTACGGGAACTATAATCGTCGGAGCATGGTACTGTGGTCTGGTTTTGAACTCTGGAATTACCCAGCAATAGCGCTAACAATAGAGCTCGTCGGCTAATTAAATTCCCGTACGATCAGGTATCCTGTTTTGTTAGTGTGTGGCACCGAGCGTGCTCATTTAAGTGCATGCCATCGCCAGGCTGGTGGTATTAGGGTCAAGTGAGCGCTTCGATGATTGAACGATAAGCAACCGCACACAACGCACGCGCTTGTGGTACAACAAAGACGCCACATCAAGGACGGGTTAAGGTATAATCTCGCTCCTTTCGCGCACATGATGCAATCGTAATCAATTTATCTCAACGTGTCATGGGTGCAATAAAACCTGCCACATAAAGCATTGAAAAAAGCCCTCGGTGGACTATATCCATAGTTAGAGGCGTAAACACACGCCGCGTCTTGTAAAATTCACACAGAATTAGAATGCGCTAGAGGCTACTTAGATAAAAATTACAATGAGAAAATACGGACAAAAAGAAAAAAGATAAATAAACACATAGTTCTGGTTGAAGCGAGCCAGTTCATTCTGGAGGTGTAGCCGGGGCGAGGAAGCCTGCTCTGTCGGCAATGGTGACGGTCGCGATGACCAAGCTAACGAGGACAAGCTTGACGAACAGGCCCAGCAGAAGCTGAAAAGGAGATAGAGCAATGTACTTTCATTAGAATAGGACACACGACTAAACATATCAATGGTCAAAACGAAGAACAGGCTGCAGAGGAGAACTCTTCTGCAGGTTACATTATCAAGCAGCAGTTCATCAGGTTCTGTTATATAAGAACCGACTAAGCTTATGGCGCGGCTAGAGATAAGGATGGGTTATTCCACTCCTGCAGTTTCGACTATTGAAGGAAAGTTTAAGTGTTCAAGTTGATTTCCAGAGTATCAATGAGGAAGCTGGTAATATATGGACTTCTTTTTGCTACATGAAATTAAAAAAAAAAATTAGTGCCCTTCCACTCTGTGAAGATGCATAACCTGCAAAGCTGGACACAGTCCACGGAGTGCACGAAACAAAACACGTTTGTTGTAATTTGCGTCGGAGCATACTTCCTAGCCAATTAGCTGAATGAACCTCTGAAGGATCCAAGCTTCGTTCATGCAGACAAACATGGAGCTGCCTGTGTCCCTTCCGCGTCGTACGCATCTTACTGTTTGTTAACACACCAACCCAATCCACTCTACCACTAAGGACTCTGGATAGGTCCCATCGGGCCGTTTGAGATCCGCGTTTAAGCCTCGCACAAGCACAGCGGACGTGCCCCATCATTACGTGCGTATAACCTATGGCTGCTCGTGCAAGCCCCCCACCTCCCTCCGACAAACTTGCGCGCGCATAAGCCGGCAACCGGTCATGTGCGCCTGCTTAGAAGTGACAGACGCAGTCGAAAGTATGTCCTGAAAGCCCTCTGAAGAAATGATATTGGCTCACGCCGGCGTTCCAAGCTGGCAAGTTGCTGTTCATCCGGGAGGGATTCGCCGTTACTCGACGAGCTGAAGTTGAGGTGGTAAAGGCGGCGCTAGCAGCTTTCCATTGTTCTTGCGCCCGTTCGCGCTTGTGTACGAACGGGCTCCAATGCTTCAATTATTGCTCTTCTCCCTCCAAACGAACGGCACGCATCCTTGCCATATCGATTTAAAACCTGCAAGCCCTTGAGCTCTATTCTCGCACACAAACATGTGGCTGTTCGTTTCCTGCCCCCTCGTAGGCATCTTACGGTATTTGTAAGATGTCTGTGTAACACATCAACTCACACCCGTGCCACTCGATTAAGCAGGACAGCCGACTAAGCGCATTGAGCCAGCTAATTTCGACATCGAAATCTCCCACCAGCACAACAGGCATTTCATCGGTAGCGGCATGAAGCGTAGCTGTGCGTGCACGTCCCCCTTTTTCCGCCCGCAAACCGTGCACGCATAAACCGGCCACCGATGATGGCGCATACTTAGGCGTGAAAGACAGCGGCGAAAATGTCGCTCGGGAGGCCTTCAAAGCTGAAAAAAAAATATGGGCTCACGCCATCGTTCCAACTGGGCAAGTTTCTCTTCAACGGAAAGGGATTCGCAGCTACTTGGAGAAGTGGAATTTCAGCGCAAACGGCGACGGCGGGTTTCGGTAGTTTTAGGGGCAGCCCTTTGGTAACAGTTACCTGGGCTTCGCGGGAGCGGCGTCTGTTTATGTCCGCGTAACCGACTGAGCGAACGCACCAGCGAAAGAAAACGGAGAGGAGCGTCTAGCGAAGGGTGAGATGGAGTACGACACGTGCGGGTACGGCGTCATCTTTCACTGCCTTTCCACACATGTCTCATGCGTCGCCACCAAGGAGCGCCCTCCCCCTGACAGTTTCCCCAGCCCTGTTCCATTCTCCGCTAATCTAAACGGCGTCACATTTGCGCGGGAGGTTCAAACACGATTTGCAACAACGTGCTCGCGGCTCCCTTCCGCGGGGCTAATCCGAACCACGTGACCTTTGTGCGGGAGGTTCAAACACGATTTGCAACATGCTGGCCTGCGGCGGCGGCGGCGGCGGCGCGCTGCGAGGTTGCAGCAGAGTAGTCCACACCGCCGGGCGTTCGCTGATCGGGCGAACACTTCCTAAGAAGCAGCAGAAATGCGCCGTGACCGAGAATACTGCAGCTCGCGCTGCGCACAAATTTCATATCAGAGAGTATGGTATTCTGCAGTGCATTTCTTGACGCCCATTCGTGCTTTTGTTTATTTTTCGCAATCAACTGATAACCGCACTAACGCCGTTAGCTGCCGACTGCGCAACTTGCAAAAGGGGCATCGGCGGTTGAGAGGGGAAAAATAGTTGTGAAAAAGGTGTCAGAGGGGGCGAGGAGGAGCCCCGGAGCGGCGCCGAGTGAATCGATGACACCGGAATGAAAACTGGGGGATAGACATATACTGCTTTGCAAAAAAAAAAAAAAAAAAGTCAAGCGCATATTATTCCAGGCATTGAAGGACTCTACCATTACTTACATACGCAGCTGCGTGAGAAGCAATTGACAACTGTCAATGTCTATCATATCAGCCAAAACGTGAGACAAGCACGTTGCACACCACTGCGGCGAAATCCGGCAATGGGAATTCTTAACTGACTAAAGAGACACGCAATCATCGAGTAGGTGTTTCTGTGGGCAAATATTTAGTTCCAGATGGCTAGTTAAGCTAAAGTACCATCTGCATAAAAAATGCCTGATGATTACGACATTCCATTTTACGAACTTTGGGCGCAGCGCGAACTGCAGCCTTCTCGGTGAGGGCGCATAGTTGCCGTGTCTCAGGAAGGGATCATCGCGTGATCATCGAACGCACGGCGTCGCGCGCTACTCTACTGCTATCTCGCAGCGCGTCGGCGCCTCCGCGCATGTTGTAAAACGTGTTTGAACCTCCCGCGCAAGTGTCACGCAGGCCGGATGAGCCACGCAACGAGGACGACGACGAAGGACCCGAAGGACCGATGAATGTGCAGCACGTGCTGGGCTTCTGTGCTTTTTGTGAACTTGAAATAACAAGGCGCTTGTTTTCATCGATGTCTGGTTTTGCGTTTCTCTTCTCGGGCGCCACTAGACACCGAGGGCGGTTTTCACGTACTTGTTTGGCGTGAGCTCGGCAACTGCCCTCCCCGTCACACTTTCGGAGGAAGGAGCGTCGCGCGCTGCCTCGGCAAACCGCCCTCACCCTCACAATTTCGCCACACTCTCCTCCTCCATTCTCTTTCAGTCTTCGGTCTTCCCATCGTTCATTCGGTAACAACGCTATCGCCGCTGCGGAATTACAGTAGCGGGGCGCACTAAACAGCGTATCGCCACACCCCGCACGTAGCAAGCACGTACCAGTCTGCAGAAGGGCACGCGTGCCATATCGTGAAGGAGGGCTAGGGGCAGCGAGGCCGGCATGATGAAATTGCACGAGGCGCTCACGATCACCGGAACCGCGTAGTACGCGGGGTACACGCGTTTCACCTCGGCCTGCAGACGGGGAGGTGGGAAGAGGGCAGTAAGCACATGTATGGGCACACCATCTGGTATAATAAACGCGCCCATAGAGTTTCCCCATGCATATGCCGTTGTCATGCCGCGGTGGATGATAGTGCACATGAATCCAAAGTCGCGTTGTCCCTTTTAAATACGATAGCCTTTCTCGGGCCGCCCAAACGCTAAAGTGTCTCTGTTTGTTACGGAGCCGCTCGATTCATGCGGCTGGCCAAAGTTAATTTCTTGAATTAATTTCTCGAGCGACAGGTTTATGTAGACAAGGGATTTTAAATCTAATAAATCTAAAGTATGCTCCGCATTTATCAACATTTTTTAGCAGAAATGTAAAATTAGGCTTATATTTCAGGAAGAACGTGAGTACATAACCGGTGTTTGCACTGGTCTTTTGAATAAGAGTAGATGTGCGCTCGATTTTTGCGAGAGCAAATTTAAAATATAAGTTCAAAACGATGTTTTAACCACAAAATACAAACAAGGCTGGCGTCCAGGAATCGTGCTCGTTGCTCGAGGGCAAAGTCAAAACAGCCAAAAGATGGCGCGATACGACCGCGACAAAATTGAACTCGGCCACCCGCCAATGGGTGGAACAAGACCGGAGGGAATAGCGCGAGTGGTGGGCAGATGAAACAGGAGAGGCAGTTACGTGGCAGGGGTGGCAGGAGACTATCGTCTGCGATGAGAGCAGACGCGCGGCTACGTTTTTAGAGATAGAGGGATCAAAATGATCAGTTCAGGCCCACAGTATAAAACGGTTTCATTTATGGCGCATTCGTGCACCATTCTTTTTGGAGGCTCATTAGTCATAACTGGGTTTGTTACGCCGCTGTAAGGTCACACGGGCGCGCACACACCAACACACGCACACGTACACGTACACGTACACGCATGCGCATACACGCACGATCCGCACATAAACACATCACACACGCAAGAAGATTATGCGTATAGTAATTCAAGTGCCGTATTTGGCGGCATCCTTAACAACAAGTGTCAAGCGATGTTTTGCTCTTTCTATAGAAAAATTCCAAAGGGAGCTAATCACGCTGACTGAATCCATTAGACGCAATAAAAATACACACAAATGTTTATCTCCCTCCCTCCCTCCCTCCCTCCCTCCCTCCCTCCCTCCCTCCCCCCCCCCCTCTCTCTCTCTCTCTCTCGCTCTCTCTCTCTCTCTCTCTCTCTCTCTCTCTCTCTCTCTCTCTCTCTCTCTCTCTGCTTACTTTTTCCGATAAACCGTTAATAGCGTAAGTCCGTTTCATGGCCGCAACAAGCTGGCATCTCTGGGCCAAGTAGTCCCGAACGGCCAGACATCTCTTAGCGCTCGGTCGCAACGCCAGGAAGTAGTCGAAGTATAGCCTGCGCTACGATGTGCGCCCTTGCAGCACTCACGATGCGGAGCACGATGGGTGCCATGATCTCCGTGAGCGGCTGCTTGTCCACGGTCCTCTGCCATGACGGCCGTGAACAACGCCAGGAAGGCTTGAACCACAAACGAGCTCCGCCGCTCCCAGAAAGAGTCCGATGTGAACTTGAACAACTCGTTGATCAAGTTGTACGTCTGCAGGGTAAGAGGAATAAGGTTGATGTGCTCATGTACCTTACTGTGAAGCGGTAACGGCTATTGTCGGTCTATTTACGTCAAGTGCGGGACCAAGGCGTCTCAAATCGACTTAAGTGCTTCTATTCTTTGTCATCTCAAGCAGGGAAGTAGCCGGAATTTTTTTCGCAGGGGGTTATGAGCTATCAGGCGGGAGAAGTTTTGCCGAAAGGTACAGTACGTAACCCTGGTATTCTGAATACCCCCTCCACTCGAACCTCCCTCCAGTCGAGGAATAGATCCTTGAAATCGATGTTCGCATGAAAAACCATTGCGGTATCCTCCACTCAGTCGAGTCGAGGGAGTACGTGGAGTGGAGGAGAGACTGAAAATACGGCCATAAGTATCGCTTTTGCGCCGCTTGAAGAAAAATTTGCGGAGGGTTCAACCCCCCCTCCCCCCCCTCCCCTTTGGATACGTCCCTAATCCTAACTACAGATTTAATGAAGCCACGAATTTTATATAGCGTGGCTTCATTTGCATTTTCCCCGGCTTTTGTGGCGCTGCTAGTGCTGCTGCTGTTCCCTGGTCGAATGCGCCGCTCTACGCCAGGCGGCACCTCATCACTCGTTCTCCGAGAAGATAGTTCCTCGTCTCCATGCGACTGGGTTTCTGCGGATTCCATCAGGTGCCCTCTTCTCGGCGAATATCGGCTGCAGCGGCAGTGGATACTTTCTCAACTGCTGTTTTGCTGTGCGGTTGGCGCTGGCATCTGAAGATCGCGCTGGCCACGCATGCAGAAGAAGCACGTGAACACGCGCCCGCAAAATGGCTCGACTGCGTTCCCTCAGCGTCCAGGGCACCCAGTCCCGGAAGAGGCGTCATTAGGAGCAGGAACGTCTTCGCTATGCAGGGGCACGTGGTGCTGACCGCGAAATTGTGGTGGGTGTTCTGGGTCGATGACGGGATTCAGGGCAACGACTCATTGCGGCAATGAAAGACGCCGAGCGTCGTCAGCCTGACGCCCGGGAGCGACAAGAGGAACTTACCACCCGCACTTTCGTCTCAACCCACTTTTGACACGACGTCCGTGCAATGAATTCAAATGCTGCCACATGAAATGCAATGTGGAGTTCAGAGCACTGACATAATTGGCGAAGTAAACAACAAGTTCAGATTTACGTCGATACCCGCACATGCGTGGGATTGGCCTTTTTTTTCGACACTGAAGACTGAGTGTAAGCCACCGGACGTCGTTCGCCGCTTCTTTGTAGGTTTATCGTTGCATCGTTGTTTGCCCTAACACGGGGGTTAAAGTTGAAACGGCTCAGTTACCTGCACGAGGCAGGAGGTGACCCGCGTGGCTCCGAGGAAGAGCATGACGCCCCACGGCAGCTGCTGCCAGATGTTGCGGACTAAGTCGAAAGCAACGCGCAGGAATGGCGCCACGAGACTTGTCGCCAGTACGAGCCACACCAGAGCTCCAAGCAGGGCTATCCTGCGGTCGCAAAACTCATATCAACACGGCGCTTTGAGTCGGACACATCCGAGATCTACTCAGCACAGAGGTTGCCTCAGTCCACGGCCATCGGTTAGCAAGGCTATAAGTTGGTTCGATTAGCTAAGGCATTCATGCAGCACACAATTTCTTTCAGGGCAGCTTTACAGGGCAGCTCTATCATGAGACGCTAACAAAAATTTAATTTTCAGTTTATTTTAAATTATCCAGGTTCTTAAGGGCCCCTCCAAAGTTCAGAGCGATAGCTCTACTACCCCAGGTACAAACCCAGAAAACTCTTCGATGTGTAAATATCACCTTATTGCTTCAGTCGAAGTGAAACTTAACACTGTCTGCAAAACAGAAGTCTCGTCCTTGCCGAAACTAAGACACGCAGGGAAGAAATCTCCTTAAGCCATGCAATGGTTCTCACGTTTTCCAATGCAAGCAAAACGGAGCTGTTGCTCGACAAACTTGGTTTAACGGCGTTCAACGACGACATTTTTTCCACACTATTCCGCCGCACGATCAGCTGGTGGGGGTTCTGCTTGATCCATGCCGACACCCAACCCACCGCTTCGCGCTTACGTCGAGTATAGTGGTTGAAACAACTACGCCAATACCGGCATACGCGTCCCGCTGCAGCGAGCGTGGAGAGCCGGGCGAGGCGTTAAAAGTGCCTGCTTTTTTGCCGAGTAACGGATACGTCGCCTCCACTTTCTTGACTCGGCGTTGTTCGCCTCAGGAATTCTTTCGCTCAGTTTGCTTCGCACACAAGATGGCACTTTCGCCGGTGGCCGAGCTAGTGCTCCAAATTAAAAGCGTTGCTCACTGTGGTTCCTCGCCGATTAGCAGAGAACGTGCGTACACAATAACGAAGATGATGGCGCAGGCGGCACAGGCGTAGTGAGCCCCCCTGAAACGAAAAATAAAAAATAAAAAACTGCAGAGGTCTGTAAAGCGACCCTGAAAAACTTTTTCAACTTTTTTATAACTCTTAATTTCTTTCAGAACGTGGTCAATCAACGCATGAAGTACTTAGAATTGCAGGTCACAGAGTACCAAGGCTACAAATCACCGCTAAATCCCCATCAAATGATCTAAAAAACTTTCTCAACAGATTTTAAAGACGATAGTCTTTCTTGGGCTACTTAAACGCAGAAATTTCGGTCTGTCTGTCCGTCTGTCTGTCTGTCTGTCTGTGACTCCATTCAGCCACCCGGCCAAAGTGAAAGATTAACTCCGCAGTAACCTTTATACTCACAACCAACTCTAAACGTCTAAGTCCGGTGTTAATGTTCAGACGTGTCAACAATGTTGCACAAGAACAAGACATTACGCAAATATAAGGCAGACAATCAATACACGAGTGAGATTTGCAGTGTACCTTTATTTAAAATTTTCACGGGTAATTGGTTTTCACGATAGCAAAAAAAAAAAAAAAAAACACATCAACTGCAGAAAACCGTCGCCTGCTGTTGCCCGTGCTACCTGGCAGCATTTAAAATTGGCCGCGTATCTGCTCCTTTCGTTGCAAATGTCATCAAAAGACGATAGTCTTTATCGACTTTTGCCAAGTAAATGCCTCCCTTCGCTTTCCCGCTCACCTCTCATGTTGTTCC
This sequence comes from Haemaphysalis longicornis, assembly GCF_048455015.1. Classification (NCBI taxonomy): domain Eukaryota; kingdom Metazoa; phylum Arthropoda; class Arachnida; order Ixodida; family Ixodidae; genus Haemaphysalis; species Haemaphysalis longicornis. Next base: position 34,827,242 of record NW_027526460.1, read on the forward strand.
TGTTGCGTCGCGCTCCTCCCAAGTTAAAGACGCCAAAGGTTTGCCTAAATCATTTCAAATTTCCCGCGTTCCACTGCTCCAAACCTGGTGTCTCGATGCCAACGCTGCCGTACGGCGAAGACGCGTGTGAATCGAGGCGCCCTACTTCAACGTTTACAGAAGCGCGTTTCCCTGGTCCACGTGCGTTCCAAGCAGAACGTGGAACCTATCTAGTGGAACCTTTCGTAACTCTTCCCACTTGATTTCTTCAAATGCCGCCAGAAGCTATATGGCGCGGGCGACAGCAGGCGACGGCAGAGTGATATTTTTTTTTCTTCAGTTGATGAAGTATTTAATCTCGCCAAAATCAAACATGTACGATTTTTTATAAAGGAACGCTGCAAATATCACTTCTGTATTAATTTGTTGTCTTATATATGCGTAATGTCTTGTTGTTGTTCAGCAATATTGACAAGTATGAACATTACACCGGACTTAGACGGGCACATTTAGCTGTGACTATATGAGACTATTGTGCAGGCATTGTTTTACTTTGGCCGGGTGGCTGAATCGAGTCACAGACGGACAGACAGACAGACAGACCAAAATTTCTGGGTTTAGGTAGCCCAAGAAAGACTATCGTCTTTAAAATATCAAACGGCAACAGCAACGAAAGGTTCCACGAGATAGGTTCCACGTTCCGCTTGGAATGCTCGTGCGGTAGGGCAACGTGGTGCTACAAATGTTGTAGTAGGGTGCCTCGATTCACGCGCGTCTCCGCCGTAAGGGAGCGCTGGCATGGAGGCACCCGACTTGGAGCAATAGAACGCGGGTAATTTAAATTTACTTGAGCAAACCTTTAGCGTGTTATCTTGGGAGGAACGAGACGGGAAAGGAACAGCATGAGATGTTAGCGGGAAAGAGAAGGGAGGCAGTTAATTGCCAGGGACGCCAGTCGACTGTCGTCTTTTGTCGACATTTGCAACGAAAGGAGCAGATACGCGGCCAATTTTTTCTCTTTCGCTGTCTCGGTGTTCCTCCGCCGCTCGAATAAAGTCATTAAAGAGATGCAGCGCCTATTGGCTGGGTTTCAGTGGCAGCAATGAATACACGCGTTAAATAGCCCCACAAAAGCAGAGCAGAAACGGAAGGGAATCTGCTGTGACGAGCAAAGCACGCAGGTTCGCTCCGGGTTGGCAATGACTGCAGCTTTAACAATGACTTCCAACGCGAAGGAAAGAGTTAAAGCGTGTATTACAAATATTGCAGAGTCCCTTTTAAAGCACGTTGTTGTTACATGGGATCACGAGAGCGTTTCTGTAGCGTAGGTTCTTCGGCGAGTCTTACAGCCTACCACATCGACATCAGATTCACTGCAGCTGCTTCGCGCCGAAAGACTATCCATGCGGCCGCGGCGCTGCCTCCACGAAAGGCCAGGCTAGACTACAGGAGAAATTTTTAATGCACCCGGTTTTCTTTCATTTCTTCTGATGCAGGCGTTGAGGAATGCGTGGTCCACAATGAGAGCGTGCGCCTCATAATACTATTTTATCTCACTGTAACATTTTACAGCTACGCGTCTGGATCAACTGAGCGACGGCGGTGTTAAAGGGACACTGAAGTGATTTGTAAACATTGCGGGATTACTAGCGCAAATTGTAGTTCGGAGTCCGTAGGCCTTGTTTCGACCACTCTGGCCGCGTTTACGCGAATTTATTTAGTAGAAAAATCAATTCGAAAATGCTGTCCTCCTCTCTTTACGCTCGCCCATTTTCTGTGGCGTTTTCGTGTGACGTCAGCAGGAGATGAGCTGGAAAATGGCTGCGCTACTGCACGGTTCGCCGACCAGCCGACCTACCGATCGAGTCAGTCGGCCCAACGTTTCGTCCGCCGACCGCCGACGGGTCGTCGCTATTCGCTCGCTCAATTTAAACTAAGCCACAACACCTTTGTGAATGAAAGAATGTGCCTTTCTTTACTTTGTTAGTTTGTACACTGTGTCAAACTCAGTGTCCGGGTCGCTCCACACAAGCGCTGCACAAGTGCACATGCGACGCTTCGCTGACTTTACGCTAGTAGGAAAATCTAAGGCCAATTGAAGGCGGGAGAAGAGTCAGCGAAGTCAATATAGGTACTATGAAAATAAACTCAACTGAAACTTTTACTGTACAGCGCAAAACTAGGGAGCAGGAAGCATTTTTTGCGCTGGGTAAACAAGCACAGCGGTCAGCAGCACGACCGCACATCTGCGAACGCTTTTCCGTCAAAGAAATGCAATTGCTAGACGTGAGATATTGTGGAAGTTTGGGGGACGCTTACTGCAGGAGCGCTATACAACAAATAGGCACATAAAGTACTTGAAATGCTTAAAATAAATAAAAGTGTAAACTGATTATACATTATAGACCTTATATACTGAGTCCGGTCAGTGTCGGCTCGTGGCCTAGTGGTTTGAGGCGCTGGGATTACTGTTTTGAAAGGCGCAGGTTCGAATCCCCGTGATTACATTTTTTTTTTAGTTGATTTTTTCGTATGCGGCCGATGTTTTCTGGACTGAGTTCATCCTTTTTAGGCCGTAACGTTCACTGCTCCACGAGCGAGATCGCAGAACGCGCGCATACTGGCAATGACGCGCTAGCGAGTTCTCGTTGGCGTGCTGTTGCCACAAGCACCGACTGCTTGCGGGCAGTGGGCCCAGGCCTCAATCAGCACACCCTTGGCCTGGTGCGAACTAGCTTTTTACGAACAGACATGAGTGAGGCAAGCTCCGAATATGCGGGAAAAGCGCATGGCATTTGAGAGTCTGCGGTGACGCGGAGGGCGTTCATCCACTGCGTAGGCCTCGTCTAGTGATTTCTACGATTCCAAGCCGCCCTGGGAGGTTTATCTTAGACATTTGACAGCCGACAAGATGGCAGAAGCGCGGTACGGCGATTACTGAGATATCGAGAATGGCCATCCAACAACGCCATCGGATGTCAAGCATGTTGTTTCACAGAACCGAACCGAAACCGAAACTTGTTTGATTGCTAACCTTGGGCATCGTCCAATCACGGTGCCCCCCCTCCTGACGTCACAGCCTTTAGTTGGCGCGGCCGCCGCAAACCGCGCATGGTAGTTTTTCTTCTTTCGCGCTTTGTAAAATAATTACCGATTTGTCAACCGGATAAACGATGAATAGTGTGTTAATTTGAGCCAGTCTACACAGTGCAAGCAAAAACGGGAGCTTGACAAATTCACTTCAGTGTCCCTTTAACGGTAATTAAAGTGAGGCACGTGGTGTCACAAAAGCTGCTACCGGTACTTACCTTATGGTCGTTTGCTGAGCCCTCCTCAGCTCGGCAGCTCTCATGACGCGCTCATTCAACGACGACAGGGGTCGCGGTTCGCTGCGCGACAAATCATACCTGAGGCTTATTTTGGGTTTTGACAGCTTTGGGTGCTGGTTACACTGCACAATGTGTGCTCAAAGAAAAGAAATTACGGGTATGGATGCACCAATCACGAAATAGCATGCGCTCGTAGCATGCTGTCCCCTAGGACCAAACTTTGTTCAATACAAAACACCAGGTGCGTGCTACTTAGTACGTACCCGTTGTCCATATGTACAGGGGGGATTAAAAGAAATGCGAACAACGGAGCCCACAGCCTCCGACGCATGCCGCACCGTCTGGCTGCACCGTCAGTAAACTGCGCGCATGCGTAGTTGTTTCGGAGAGTTTGAGAGTGTGGCCTACATTTATGGGGAATGCTTGATCAAGAAGCGACGCCGGTCATTTATTTTGAGGGGCCTTTTCACGCTGTGTCGCCACTGAGCAGGATGATCGTTGAATGGCATGTGCTATCTGCAATCAGCTTGCTGCGGGCTTGGCAAGCGAATGTAGTAGATAACAGTATGGCAGTGGCGACAGATCATAAAAAGATGCCTCAAAATAAATGACTCGCGTCCCTTCTTGATCAAGCATTTCCCATAAATGTAGGCCACAGTCTCAAGCGCTCCGAAAAGAACTACGCATGCGCGCAGTTTACTGACAGTGCAGCCAGACGGTGCGCATGCTTCGGAGGCTGTGTGCTCCTTTGTTCGTATTTCTTTTAATCCCCCTGTACTCTGTGGATGTGCAACACTTTGATGCGTTGCACGGTACGTACACTGGGTTCATCGTAGGCGCAAAGATTTTGTGGCCGACCCTCCTACTGAATTCTCTCTGAGTGATCGAATGGAATGGCTGCTGTCTGGAGCGATACGATGTAACGAGGAACGGTACTGGGGAGGAATGTAGCGTCTACCGTGGGAAGACTAGAGACAGAAACGCGATGTATAGCAGCAATGAATGCATGGCGGCACGCGCCGCGTTGACATTCAAAGGCAATCAGAAGATGTTAAACGTTAGAGCGTCGTTCCACGAAGAGAACTTGTATTTCCCGCAACGGTAGTTCAGTTTTCGCTGTCATTGTTGATATAATTATTAAGGAGATAGTCTTTCTTGGGTTACCTGAAGGCGAACATTTTTATCTGCCTGTCTGTCTGTCTGTCTGTCTGTCTGTCTGTCTGTCTGTCTGTCTGTCTGTCTGTATGTCTGTCTGTCTGTCTGTCTGTCTGTCATTCGATTGCACTACTTGCCGCCGGGAACGGCAAGGAAGGACGTACTGTGTGAACTTCTGTAATATGCCCTCGCCTACTTTTTGCCAATTCCTCCAACTTTGTCGCTTTAAATCAAACAGCAATTTCTCCCTTTCGATGACACTCCTGCAATTTTCAATTAAATCTCACAAGTCATCATATTAGCGCAAAACTCAGACAAACAACCTTTGGAAGTTCTGGTCCACATTATTTTCCTTAAAGGGGGAATATGAAATGCAAATTTGGCTTTGCGCTGAAGATGTGGCGTTTATCATAC